>NC_041738.1:58389405-58692815 GCF_004115215.2 Ornithorhynchus anatinus
GAGGAAGGGATGAGGGTGAAGAACAGTGAGATTCTGCCAACACAAAACCTCAAGATGTTTAGGATGACCAAAGAATACAAGCTAAGGCAGGTGAAGACAATCAGTATGATGGAGGGAGTGGGTTGGTGGAGAACCTGGAGGCCAATAGAATCAACAGCAGAGCACCGCAAATCAGCTCAGGTTGGGGTTCAGCCTGGGCCTAGGGAAGCCAATAGCAAAGCAGCCTGAATCAGTTCAGATTGAGGTTCAGTTTGGTTCAGTTCTACAGAGGTCACCAGCAAAGCATTCTGTATCATCTCAGATTGGGGTTCAGCGTGAACCTTCAGAGATCAACAGAGATCAAATAATCTCAGATTGGGTTTCAACCTGGAACTTCAGAAACCAACCACAAAGCTTCCTGAATCAGCTCAGAATGGGGTTCATCCTGGCTCTTCAAAAGTCAACAGCAAAGCATTCTGGATCATTTCAGAATGGGGTTCAGCCTGGGTTTGTAGAAGTCAGCAGCAAAGCATCGTGAATCAGCTCAGATTGAAGTTCAGCCTGGGCCTAATAATAATAATGGTGGTATTTGTTAAGTGCTTACTATGTGCAAAGCATTGTTCTAAGCGCTGACAAGGTGATCAGGTTGTCCCACGTGGGGCTCACAGTTTTAATCCCCATTTTTCAGATGAGGTAACTGAGGCACAGAGAAGTTAAGTGACTTGCCCAAAGTCACACAGCCAGCAAACGGCAGAGCCAGGATTAGAACCCATGACCTCTCACTCCCAAGCCCGGGCTCTTTCCACTGAGCCACGCCGGCACATGAGGCCAATAGCAGAGCATCCTGAAACATCTCAGATTGGGGTTTATCTTGGGTCTACAGAGGACAACAGCAAAGTATCCTGCATCAACTCAGATTGGGGTTCAGCCCGGGTTTATAGGAGCTCAGCAGCAAAGCATCCTGAATCAACTCAGATGGAGATTCAGCCTGGGCCTACAGAGGCCAATAGCAAAGCATCCCAAATCAACTCAGATTGAGGTTCGGCCAATAGAATCAACAGCAGAGCACCCTAAATCACCTCAGATCGGGGTTCAGCCTGGGTCATCAGAAGCCAACAACAAAGCATCCCAAATCAGTTCAGATCAGTTTCGGCCTGAGAGAAAGGAGAGATAACTCAGCTCTCTGGACTCTGGACCCTTGTCTGCTCTCCCATGTCTTGATTTTCCAAGCCCCCTCCTATACACACAACACACACACACACACACACACACACACACACACACACACACACACACAGGGAACAGCCAGGCAATCCTCATTTCAGCCCCACCGCCCACTGCTCCCAACACAAAGCCTCAGGATGCTTCTTTACATACGGGCCAGACACTCTTTGGAGGTCAAGGCCAAGTTGAAAGTTAAGAGTCTGTTTACTTCCAGAGCCCCTTCCATTCATCCCAGCCCCATAAACTGGCACTGACCTTTATGGCCCTGCCTCTGCTGAAAGCCTCGGCCTTTGAACTCTGCCACCCGCGGGGATTCCGGCAGGGCCGTTGGCACCTCGGTGTCAGCAGAGCCAACCATCTCTGAACCTGACTTGCTGTAGAAACAGCATAGCCTAGTGGCTAGGGCTCGGGCCTGTGAGTCAGAAGGACCTGGGTTCTAATCCCGGCTCCTTCACTTGTCTGCTAGGTGACCTAGGGCAAGTCACTTACTCATTTGGGCCTCAGATCTCTCATCTGTAAAATGGGGATTAAAACTGTGAGCCCCATGTGGGACTGGGACTGTGTCCAACCCAATTTGCTTGTATCCACCCCAGCGCTTAGCACAGTGGCCGGCACATAGTAAGTGCTTAACAGTTACCACAGTTATTATTAATGATTATTATTCCCCATTCTGTAGCCAGAGCCAGAGGGCTTGCTTGGTTTGTGCACAGCCAACCAGCTGTCGGGGTACTCATGCTTTTTGGTTATTACGTGTCTGGCACTTAGTAAGCACTTAACACATTCCATAATTATTATTATTATTATAACTATTACTGTTAGCCTCTAAGAAACAATGGGGAAACATTGGGCAGCAGGGGAGGGGACCGTTTTGTAGTTTGGTGCTGGGTTGTGAGGGTTGTCACAGCTCTGATTGGTGTGTCAATCCTAATGTACTGAGGTTGTTAGAGCTCTTATTTTTGTGTTGTGGCCTTGGTTACCAATATTAGCATTTATGAAGTGCTGTGCCAAGCACTGTGCTGAGCCTCTAGGGTAGATACAAGACAGTCAGATCGGATACGTTCCCAGTCCTTTAAGAACTTCATAATCTAAGAGGGAGGGTGAACATCCCCATTTTGTAGATGCACTTAACAGAAGACCAGAGAGGTTAAGGGAGGTCGCACAGCTGGACAGAGCTGGGACTAGAACCCAACTCCCACTTCCAAGCGCTCTCCAAAAGGCCATGCTACCTCTATCAAGCAGTCAAACAATGCATTTACTGTGTGCAGAGCACTATACTAAGCACTTGGGAAAAGACATCAGAGTTGATAACCATGATCCCTGCCTACAAGCAGCTTTCAGTCTAGAGGGGGAGACAAATATTAAAAAAATTATGGCTATGGGAAATAGAAGAGTATAAGAATATTCACATAAGCACTGTGAGTCTGGGTTGAGTATCAAAATACTTAAAGAGTACCCAACCAGGTGCGTAATCGATGCAGAGGGGAGGGTAGATAGGGAAAATAAATGAAGTACGATGTGATAGAGTTGATAGATGTAATCCCTGCCCACAAGGAGCTTACACTCAACGGGGGGGACCGACAGTAAAAGACAGAAAGGGGAAATATGGAGAACTAGGGGAAAATTATGTAAGAGTACATAAATGTGCTGGGGCTTGGGTGAGTGTTCATATAAATCAGGGTGCTGGATTAACACAATTCTCTCTCTCTGAATGCTTGAACATTTTTCTGATCCTGGAGCAGGATGAGTGTTTTATGTAAGGTCTCCAGCCTGTTCTTTCAGCTTTTCACCGTTATTCCAGGAAGTGGGGAGAAAACCCAGCCCTCTCACCATCGACCTCCCGCCCTCCTCCCTCCCCCCCCGCCTCTGGCCCCCAGCTCATTTCCAGCCTGACCCCAAGGGGTTCCTAACTTCCAATTCAGGTTTTGAGGGTTTCCGTGGAGAAATTTATCTGTTTCTCTGTGCCGCTCCCTCGTTAACCAAGAAAGCAGAAATGAGCTCAGAGAGCAAACATTTTGGACAGACAAAGTGGCTTGTCGGTCCCAGCTTGAGTGGCGGGTGGCGGTGAGGCGGTGGGGGTTTGATGGGGATTGAGGCTGCAGAAGGCGCAGAGACGTTGGGCAAGCAGCATTGCCTAGAGGATAGATATATCACGGTCCTGGGAGTCAGAAGGACCTAGGTTCTAATCCTGACTCCGCCACTTGTCTGCTGTGTAACCTCAGGCAAGTCACTTCACTTCTCTGGATCTCAGTTACCTCACCTATAAAATGAGGATTTAAATCCCATGCAGGACAGGGACTCCGTCCAACTTGACAAGCTTGAATCTACCCCAACGCTTAATACGGTGTCTGGCACATTGTAAGCGCTTAACAAATGCCATTAAAAAGTATCCCTGCCATCCCCGAGCCTGAGGCGGGAGTTTTCGAGGCCGGTACGCTGGAGATTTCCGAATCTGCGGGACTACGAGGCTGAGACCTATTTATTGCTACTCTTTATGGCAACTTTTTGAGTTAGGAGAAGGAAGGGATTGGGCGCTGAGTCCTATTTGTAGCTCTCCTGTCCCGCGGCCTTGAGCCTCTCAGAATAGCAGACGCAGGTTTAAATGGGAAATGACCATTGGAAAAGCAAAGATCGAAACAATTCACCACCAAGTATGGAAAAATTATGAAAGCCCCCCACTTCACCGAGTCGAAAAATCAAGACTCAGAAGTCAAATTCTACCGAAACGATCTGTTCCACCACTTCCTCTTCTAACGGCTAGTTTTCGCCAAGGAAAGGGCTGAATCGTAGAATCGCGGGACGTACTGAGAGGAGGAATTGCCGACCAACGGGATGGGGGACAAGAACGGGAAGGGGAAAAGGAAGAGCGGGTTGGGAGTGGGAACGGAAAGGGAAACGCAAATGAGAACGGGAGGTGAGCAGAGGGAAGCGGCATGGCCTAGTGGCAAGAGCCCGGGTTTTGGAGTCAGAGGTTGTGGGTTCTAATCCTGGCTTTGTCACTTCTCTGTTGTGTGACCTTGGGCAAGTCACTTTTCTGTGCCTCAGTGACCTCAGTAAAATGGAGATTGAGACTGTGAGCCCCATGTGGGACAGGGACTGTGTCCATCCCGATTATCTTGTATCTACCCCAGGCTTAGAACAGTGCTTGGCACATATTAAGCGCTTAACAAATGCCATTATTATTATTAGAGGGATAACGGGACAGGAGGTCATTCATTCACTTGTATTTATCAAGAGCTTACTATGTACAGAGCACTGTACTAAGCACTTGGGAAAGTACAATAGAGCAATGAAGAGAGAAAATCCCTGTCCTCAATGAGCTCACAGGCTGGAGGAGAGGAGACAGACATCATTACAAATAAACATAAATCAATACATATAAATAAAATTACAGATATATACATAAATGCTGTGGGGCGGGGAGGGGAGGAAGAGAATAGGAAGCAAGTCAAGGTGACGCAGAAGGGAGTGGGAGATGAGGAAAAATGGGAGGGGGGGTTGTCTGGGAAGGTCTTTGTCTGGGAAGGCCTCTTGGAGGAGCTGGGCCTTCAGTAAGGAGGGGGAGAGTCACCGTCTGGCGGATTTGAGGAGGGAGGGTAGTATTGGGACGCTAAAATGGGAAAGGGAACGGAAGCGAAGCTGGAGCGAAAACAGGAGCGAACCGTGAGGGTCTGCTTCCCCAGGCGATCCCGATTGTCACGGGACAGGGGGAGAGGACAGATAAGGGGAACCTGATCTTGTGGCTAACTTACCTCTCTCTGCGCACCCCTAAACGCACCTGATGCCACAAGCCCCCAATTACCGCGAACAAACATTTCCCTGCGTGGTATGTGGGCCGGTGGCGGGGGGGACGGACTCACAATCCATGGGGGTGTCAAGAAGCCTTCCCCTCTCCCTCTCCATCCTGGATCTATGAACCCTGGTCTACAGAGATCTGATCATTTGGACCCCCCCCCCCCAAAAAATCTTTTGTCGAATATTTCGAAAATAATAAGCGCACTTTGACCTTAAGGATCCTGAATTTTGCAGGTTTAGAACCAGCCTCGAAGTAACGGAACCTGTTCCAAGCCCCGGAATTGGGAGAAGGGAAAAAGCGAGCAACGCTCGACCCGAGCGACGCGAAGAAATGAGGTTGGTTGAACTTATTATCCGAGACTGAAGCCGAAGAAGAAGAGGTTGTAGACCTGGATAGACCAGTCCGCAACTCCGAAATCCAGTTTGAAATCCTCGGGGGGTTGAGCTCAGAAAGTCACACCAGGTGGGTTTCTTGACACCAGGTACCATGGCTTATCCAGATCGAAGTTATTCGGAAAAAGGTTCTCACTCCTTTTTGCTTCCACAGCTCGCCCAGAGGGAAGAGAATGAGTGAAGAAAGGAGTTACCCAGATATCTCATCTCCAACCCCCCAGCGTATCCCCTCACATATTGGAGGCCAAAATATCTGTATGGCTTGAATGGTCCAAACAATTTGCTAATATAACCTGTTTACGTTGTATCTACTCCAGAACTTAGAACAGTGCTTGGCACATAGTAAGCGCTTAACAAGTATCATAATAATTATTACTATTACTATTAAAACCTCTTCTTTTATTCTTGTTTATGTAAAGGGAAAGGTCAATGAAAGCCAGAATATTTACCTCCTCCTGCCTCCGTAATATTTTCATTTCCTTCTCTTTTTCAGGAAAAAAAAAACCCACGATTTTATTTTCGGAGGAATTCATATCCTTTCTACAAGAGTTCGAAAGGAGCTGAAGAGAGAGGTCTTTCGGACTCCGGAGAACTTCAGATGAGAAGTCCGAAAAAGCCTCCCCCGTTCCCCTGCAGTTTCCGGACATTGAATCGAAATATCCCATGGGATGTGGGGTACTGGGCGGGTCGGGCCATGATGTGGTTTATTCAGGGCCATGGACCGATAAGGTAGTTGTTTTTTAGAAGTATTTGGAAAAGCTTACTCTGTGCCAGGCACTGTGCTAAGCTCTGAGTTGGAGACAAGGTAATAGGATTGGACACAGTCCCTGTCTCACATAAAGTTCACAGCCTTAATCCCCATTTTACAGAAGAGGTAAGTGAGGCACAGATAATTTTAGTGAATTGCCCAAGGTCACATAGCAGACAAATGGCAAAGACAGGATTAGAATCCAAGACCTCTGATTCCCAGGCCTGTTATTTTCCCACTATCTTCTAGGGGAACCTGAAGTGCAGAAACATTTTCCGTCCCTTCCTTCCTTTCCCTCTGTCCCCCTTCACCTGTTTGCCAAATTTTCGGCTGCACTTCCCAACTCCGCCCTTTCCCCAAATCCGGAGGGGGGAAAGGGAAGAGGATTTGCAACCTTTATTCACCCCTCCCTTAGCCTACAGCCCTTACACACATGTCCGCAATGTATTTATTTATATTAATGTCTGTCTCCCCCTCTTGACTGCAAGCTCGTTGTGGGCAGGGAACGTGTCAGCCAACTGTGTTATATTGTACTCTCCCAAGCGTTTAGTACAGTGTTCTGCATATAGGAAGTGTTCAATAAAAACAATTGATTGATTGATTGGAGGGCTGAGGGGACGGGACTGCTTTGAAACAGCAACTAAAGAGCTCAGGGCGGAGATCAGGCGAGGAATTTCTGGGGAACAATCTGATTGTATCTGCCCCCCCCCCAAAATCTGATCATTTTGATTGGTGGCAGGACTCCACCAGCAGCGGGGAAAATGGAAATAATTACTTGGGCACTTCAAGCGAAAAAAAAAAATCATGCTTGTCTCTCTAGGTGAAGCAAGTGACAACTTCTCTGTTCCTCAGTTTCGAGTGTAAAATAGGGGTTAAATACCTGTACTCTCTTCTACTTAGACTATTAGCCCCATGTGAAACAATGACTGTGTCCAAGATGATTAACTCGTATCTACGCCAACATATTGAACAGTGCTTGACGCAAAGAAAAAGCCTAACAAATATAATAATAGTAATAATAATAATGTAAATGGATTATTTGGTCAACATAGTCTCAGTTGTTAGTAGAGGCCAATTTCTGGAGACGCTGCTCGGCCTGAATGTTAGGGAGAAGGAAAGACAGAACAAATTCTAGATTCTGTTCTTTCGGTAAGAAGCGGCAGTGCGGTCTAAAGGGACTGGGATTCAGAGATCCCGGATTCTAGTCTCAGCTGTGCTACTCACCTGCTCTGTGACCTCGATCAAGTTGCTTCACCTCTCTGTTTCCTCATCTTCGATGGGGAGAGTAATACCTGTTGCTCCCTAACTCACAGGTCCACATTAGATGCACGACATTAGATAAACGGTTCAAAGCGCTTTGGGGAAATAAAAGCGCGTGGTAACCTGATGGACCGTGACCAAAATGCAGGGAAAGAGAAATCCCAGGGGTGGAGGTGTGGGGAGGAAAGCCCTTTCAATCAACGAAATAAAAATGAAATTCAGGCCGAACCTCCCGTTCCCGTTTCTTCCCCACTCGGTGGTGAGCGAGAGGGAGCTCGAGATGGTTAAAAACCCCGGCGCAGCCGGTCCGAACGCTGCAAATATATTTATTTATTTATAGTATTTGTTTAAACGTTTACTATGTGTCAAGCAGAGTCCTAAGCGCTGGGGTAGAAATAAATTACTCGGGTTGGACACAGTCCCTGTCCCTAAAACACAGTCCCTGTCCCTAACCCGCTTGGGGCTCACAGTCTTAAGCAGGAGGGAAAATCCCCATTTTATAGTCGAGGAAACTGAGAAACAGAGAAGTTAACTGACTTTCCCAAGATCACACAGCAAGTAATCGACAGAGCCGGAACGAGAAGCAAAGTCCTCTGACTCCCAGTCCGGGGATCCTTCCACCAGGTCACGCTGCTTTCCACCCAGCTCCCGCCTACCCTCCTAAACTGGAATCTCGCTCCCAACGGATCGCCTCCCATCATCTTTGAAGGATTGTGTCGACCCTTTAGTTGTGGGAATAGGGCAGGGCCGGTGACCTGACGTCCTGAATTGGATCCTTGTCGGATTACGTTCTGGATATGTCACCCCTCTCCTCAAAAATCTCCAGTGGCTGCCTCTCTACCTTCATATGAAGCAAAACTTTCTCACTATTGCTTCAAAGCTGTCCATCCCCTTACCCCCTCCTACCTCACCTCCCTTCTCTCCTTCTCCCGCCCAGCCCGCACACTCCGCTCCTCTGGTGCCGCTAACCTCCTCACTGGGCCTTCTTCTCACCTGTCCCAACGTCGACCCCTGGCCCATGTCCTACCTCTGGCCTGGAACGCCCTCCCTCCTCACCTCCGCCCAACAATCACACTTCCCCCCTTCAAAGCCCTACTGAGAGCTCACCTCCCCCAGGAGGCCTTCCCAGACTGAGCCCCCTTTCCCTCTGCTCCTCCGCCCCTCCCCATCACCCCATCTCCCTCCTTCTGCTCTACTTCTTACCCGCCCCACAGCACTTGTGTATATTTATACATATTCATTATTTTATTTACTTTATTAAAGATGTGTATATATCTATAATTTTATTTATTTATTTTGATGCTGTTGATGCCTGTCTAGTTGTTTTGTTTCGTTGGCTGTCTCCCCCCACTTCTAGACTGTGGGTAGGGATTGTCTCTGTTGCCGAATTGTACTTTCCAAGCGCTTAGTACAGTGCTCTGCACACAGCAAGCGCTCAATAAATACGATTGAATGAATGAATCTAGCGTCTCCTCTCCCCATGGCCACTGGTTCGGAGCAATCAGCTCCTCTCGAATTAAATCTTCCAGGTTAAGAGAACACTGGCGACAAGGCCCGGGCAACTGAATGCTCTGGAAGCTGAGCTCTCGAACGGAAAATGAACTTCAGACCGCATAACGCTAACTGAATATTGCGCTAAATTGGAACGCATTTTCGGTGGAGTATCCCCCACCCATGGGACTGACCTTCGTTTTCGCTTGGAAAGCAGTCGGAAAATAGGAATTAACCTTGATCTTCGCAAGGGGGCAGCTCCCTTCCTTCCCGGAGTGGGGCCAGGAAACCAATCTTACCTGGAGCTGAGAAAAGGATTCGTCTTCACCCCCGGACCTTCCCCTCTCCAGTCCGAGGCTGGCGAGCCGAGATTGCCAGCGATCTCTGCCTGGAAAAAAAAAGATTTTTTCCTCCCGTCCCTCCCGAAACCATCTCCTCTTTCCTAGAAGCTTGATTCCGGGTAGACCTCCTTGCTTCCCTGTTGGTCTCGGGCCCCAAAGTTTGAATTTTCCAGAGGAATTCTCTCATCGTCCCGATCCCTCTTTCCGACCGAGTTTGGAGACAGTGAGGATCTTTATCCGCTTATTCCCGCCGGTGGGGCTGGTTCTGACCGCGGCTAGGGGCTCAGGACTAGGGGGCTCAGCTTTTGGGGCGCTGTCGGGGCTGAGGATTCGGGATTCAGCTCATGGAATATATGTTTGGGTTTGCAAGCGCACGCAGAGATGTACTGGTTTTCGTAACTTTCTCCAGCTTGAGAGGAGCCGTTGTTTGAATTACAAAAAAGGAGATGGGCGGGGGACTGAAGAGATGGTTGGTTACTATTCATTTTTCATTCATTCTATCGTATTTATGGAGCTCTTACTCTGGGCAGAGCACTGGACTAAGCACTTGGAAAGTACAATTCGGCAACAGATAGAGACAATCCCTACAACAAGGGGCTCACCGTCTAGAGACAGCCAATAAAACAAAACAAGTGAGTGTCCCGCTACCCCAATCTTTCCCAAATCCAGTTCCAACAGGGCTCGGGCGGGGGTCTCCATCCTTGAAGAGAAATCGCCCCGTTTCTGGGGTTCAAAGCGAGATCGGCGACACTCCCCGTAGGGTAGCTCGGTGGGCGGGCTGCGACCCCGGTGGGCGAATGAACTGAGCCGAAGACTGGGTGTCGTGACACCAGGGTTCTATCGTCCCAACAGGCCCCCAATCCTGGGTAAAGGTTTTGTCTACACTAGCGAATTTATTGGGATATTTCAGGGCTGAGAAGCAGAGCGGCTAAGTGGATAGAGAACGGGCCTGGGAGCCCGAAGGTGCTGGGTTCTAATCTCTCTGCTGTGTGATTTTGGGCAAATCACTTCTCTGTGCCTCAGTTCCTTCATTTGGAAAATGCGGGTTAACACTGTGAGCCCTAGGTGGAGATAGGGACTGTGTCCAACCCAATTACCTGGTATTTACCCAGCGTTTAGTACAGTGCCAGGTGTGTAGTAAGCGCTTAACAAATACTATTATTGTTATTAGTAGTAGAAATAAAGGCTTTTTTAATCCTCAGAAATAGATGATATTTGTCGTATCATCAGCCCGGAATTGTGGCCGGGGGCGACCGAAAGGGGTTTCTCCGGAGCCCAAACTTTCTGCCCATGCGAATACACTCTCGAATCCGACTCCCTGGCCACCAAGCCGCCGAGGCTAGTTCAGTGCTCTGCACACAGTAAGCGCTCAATAAATACGATTGAATGAATGCATGAATGAAACCCGTTTCTGGGTCAAAGTGCTCAGTGGGACCGGAATTATACTGCGAGCTAGTTAGTGTAGATTCCCGAGTCTCTCTTTAGTGGGGAGTTTCTAGGGCATTCGGAGTGAAGCGTAGGACCCGAATTAGGAAGAGGGTTTTTGGTCAGGGGTTGTGGCTGGAGGGCTTCTTGTTGTGTGTGTGCATTAGTGTATGACTGTGTGTGTGTGTGTATGGGGCGGGGGGAGGGGGGGATTTGTGAGTCTGTCTGTGTTTCTAGTATGTAGGACTCAATCTGTGTGAGAGATCCGAGGAAATGAGGAAAAATACGGAACCTCTGAATCAGGGATTTTACCGATTGTAGTTTCTGACCAAGTTCCCCATTACTGTAAACAAAATGAGGTTTTTGGTTTTGGGGTGGGTTTTGTGGGGTTTTTTTTTTGGCTAACAGGACAGTAGAAGTGGGGGAGGCCGCAGTATTATCTGTGGTCTATGAAGTCCTCTTTTCCAGTCACCCTTTTCCGTGTCGACCAGTCTCAGCGAACATGCAAATACACCCCCATGACAAGGGCGAATTCAGCCGGAGGCCGGAGGGAAAAATGTCCCGACCCTTCAAATTCCACCTTCCCCAACCAAGACCCCCGGTAGGTTTGCTCAGGGAGGAAGATGAAGGAGGAGGAGAGGGGGCAGTCCCGGACAGCGCTGACCCCCGCCAAACTGAACCCCTCGGAGCCACTGAGCCCTTCAGGAATTGTGGCCGGGGGCGACCGAAAGGGATTCTTCCGAGGCCCGAATCCTCCGGCCACGCTAGTTCGAGTCTGCTGCTCCCAGCTCTGGGGAGGAGACGTCTTCCTCTCCATTTAATAGTTTTCCCAGGCCCTGGGGGCGGGTAGAGCGGGAGGGGGTGTGAGGATAGTCAGGAATATCCAGCCTCGGGAATATCCCAACCTTCCCCGGCCCCATCGCACGTGGAGTTTTCCCCTCCTTCCCCGAATCTGGGAGGCCAGGGAAAGAGGGAAGTCCGAAGCGGTCGGTTTTAGGAAACTTCCACTCCAGGGTGGAAAGATCATTTTCTCTGTGCCCGGAGGAACCTGGGAGTCTTTGCAAATCTATGCAGCCAGTACCGCCTAGGAAATTCAGCCCGACTAACCCGAATTACCCAGACAATGAGGCGAACGAGACTTATTGTAGGGGTGAATCACTCGGACGATTATCCGCCTCACATTGAAAGGCCCGAGCTGTGGGGACCTAACCTGAGGTAGAAAACAGGTTGGGAGGGGTTAGGGGTTTAGTTTACCCCCCAAAGATAATAATAATGGTGATGATGATAATGGTATTTAAGCGCTTACTATGTACTTACTAAGCACTGGGGGAGATACAAGGTAATCAGTTTATCCCACGTGGGGCTCACAGTCTCAATCCCCATTTTACAGACGAGGTAACTGAGGCACAGAAAAGTTAAGTGACTTGCCCAAAGTCACACAGCTGATGCGACAGAGCCCGGATTAGAACCCACAGCCTCTGACTCCCAACCCAGTGCTCTTTCCACTAAGCCACGCTGCTTCCCCAAAGATCCGGATAGTCCTACCCTGGAAACTCTCGGATCCCTTGAAACTACTGGGGTCCAACCCGCGCTCCAAATTCCCCGAGAAAATGGATCCTTGTGGTTGCTTCTACATAGGCAGATTGCTGGATTTTCCATTAGCTCGGAGAGAAAACTCAGTCCATTTGATACCAGCTCCTGAGCTAAACCGAAGCTCTACCGGGCTCCAGCTATGGATTCCCAAAGCTCCCCCAAAACCCGAGTCCCGCGGCTGTGGGCTGCTAGGCCGGGAGGCCAAACCCCGACGTGCCCCAAACTCCCAGAACTCTGATTCCATTAACTTTGATTTCTCTAGTCAGTCCCTAGACCGTAAACTTGTTTTTTATGGTATTTATTAAACGCTTCAACCGACCACTGTTCTAAACGCCGGGGTAGGTACAGGCTAATCAGGTTGGACACAGTCTCTGTCCCACACGGGTCTCACTGTCTTAATCCCCATTTTACAGATGAGGTAACTGAGGCACAGATAAGTGACTTGACTTGAGTAGACAAATGGCAGAGTCGGGATTAGAACTCAGGTCCTCCTGACTCCCAGACATGTGCTCTATCCACTAGACCATGCTGCTCCTCATTATGGGCCAGCAACATATCCACTAATTCCACTGTATTGTCCTCTGCCAAGTGCTTAGTAAAGTGCCCTGCACAGCTTGGCTTAGTGGAAAGAGCATGATCTTGGGAGTCAGAGGATGTGGGTTCTAATCCCGATTTTGCCACTTGTCTGCTGTGTGACCTTGGGGAAGCCACTCAACTTCTCTGTGCCTCAGTTACCTCATCTGTAAATGGGGATTAAGACTGTGAACCCCATGTGGGACAACTTGATTACCTTGTATACATCCCAGTGCTTAGAACAGTGCCGGGCACATGGTAAGCGCTTAACAAGTACCATCATCATCATCAGAAGGTGGATGGTCAGGGATTGGAATCCGGTCCAGTGCGTCTGGGTCCACACGAATGACTAGGTCGGGGGTGAAATTTGGGGAATTCTATCATGCCAATAGCCTCGGCGGATCACCTGGGCCCCCACCCCTCTATTTTCCTACCGCAGGAGATTTACTCTTGGCTGAATTATTCGGATAACTAGTTGGACTCCTCACTGAGTTTCCCTCTGGAGACGCGACCATGAAGAACCATTTCTCCCGGGGAATTTGGAGAGCCGTTTCAGTCCCAGGATGGAGTCAAAGAAGGCGGTGGCTAGAGAAATGGCAGAGAACACTAAATGACTGGAGAAACTGATTCCCAGTTGTCCAGATAATTACCTCATCTCCCTTCCTTGCTTTAGCAGTGGACTGTTTTCTAGGTGTTCCTCAGCAAATAATCCATCGACTTCTCTAACTGTTTGAAATATCTCGATAATTGAGGCCCCAGTGCACTCGGGGACCTGAATTAACTAAATAAACTGCTTGCTGAGACCCCTCGCCCATATCTTCCCTCTGGCCTGGATCTCCCTCCCACTCCATAACTGAGAGATTAAACACTCTCCTTCCTTTCAAAGCCTTGTTAAATCACATCTCCTCCAAGGCCTTCCCCGACTAAGCTTTCATTTTCCCTACTGGCTCTCTCTTTCACATCGTCCTTACATTTGGCTTTACAATGATAATTATAGTATTTGTTAAGCACTTACTATGTGCCAGGCCCTGTTTGAAGCGCTGGAGTGGGTACGAGATACTTGGGTTGGACACAGTCCCTGTCCCACATGGGGCTAACGGTCTTAATTCCCGTTTTACAGATGAGGGAACTGAGGCACAGAGAAGTTAAGTGACTTGCCCAAAGCCACAGAGCAGACAAATGGAGGAGCTGGGATTAGTACCTATGACTTTCTCACTCTCAGGTCCGTGCTCTATCCAGTAGGCCATGCTGCTTCTCCTAAACACTTAATATTCCTCCCAGATTCAGCCTCACAGGACTTATGTACATAGCCATATTTATTTTAATGCCTGTTTTCCCCTCTAAGGTGTATGTTCCTTGTGGGCAGGGAACATGTCTATCAACTCTGTTGCACTGGACTCTCCCAAGCACTTAGTACAGTGCTCTGCACACAGTAAGTACCCAATAAATACCACTGATTGATTAACTGATGGGAGACCCGACCTAAGAGATCTTGTGGCTTCATTCCATTTTCTCTCTCCTCCCTAAACTCAGCTCTACAGACCCGTGCCAAGAAACAGAATTGAGTTCTTGGGGCTTCTGCTCTGGGACTGGCCCTTCCTTCTCCTCCTTTCCCCCATCATCTTCGCCTAAGGGGAAACTGAGGCACAGAAAGGGGAAGAGCCTGTTGGAGTTCGCCAGAGGCAGTTTGACATCGCCAACCTCGGCAGCAGCAACATGGAAGAACTGTGAGAGTGGCAAAAATGAGCTATCCCAAAATTTGTGGGGCTAAACGCCTCTCCTCTCTGTTATGTTTGGGATCCATATCTATATTATTATTAATAATAATAATAATAATGAAGTAACTGTGGTATTTGTTAAGCATTTACTATGTGTCAGCCACTGTATTAAGCGCTGGGATGGATACAAATAAGATGGGTTGGACACCATCACTATCCTACATGGGACTCATAGTATTAATCCCCATTTTACAGATGAGGTAACTGAGGACCAGAGTAGTCAAGTGACTTCCCCGGGAAACCACTGACAAAGGGAAGCAGAAAATCGAGTGATCCAGATACTCGGGGGCCCAGAAAAGTCAATTTTGCCTCAGCTTGGGTCTTCACCAGCTAACCACCAGACTATTCTGGATCTGGCCTCAATTATCCCACCGCATTTAAGGGCAAAATAATCCCAATTCTGAGTAAAATGTCGGTTAAAATGTCCTTGAGGCCCAACATGCAGATTATTTCTGGATATTTTAGGTGAAGACAGGTTGGGATTTGGACCTAAATTATTCAGATCTTTGCCTTTATTTTCCATCATCATCATCGTCACCTACTGTGCACAGGGCTCTGTACAGTATTGGGAGTTTGGGAATAGTCAATAAACTTTAAAAAAAAATGACTCCAGTCTCTGCCCTTGAGGAACATACAGTTACGTTGCTTTCAAAGCAGTAGTAGTGGTAGAACAGTGCTTTGCACAAAGTATAAGCTTAACAAATACCATCATTATTATTAGTAGTAGTAGTAAGCATTATGGTGTAGTGGACAGAACATGGGCCTGGGAGTCAGAAGGTCATGGGTTCTAATGCTGGCTCCATCATTTGTCTGCTGTGTGACCTTGGGCAAGTCACTTCACTTCTCTGTGCCTCAGTTACCTCATCTGTAAAATGGGAATTGAGACTGTGAGGCCCACATGGGACAGGAACTGTATCCAACTTGATTGACTCATATCCACCCCAGCGTTTGGTACAGTGCCTGGCACATAGTAAGTGCTTAATAATAATAATAATAATAATTATTATTATTAATAGCATTAATAGTAGTGTGAGCTCCTTCTAGACTGTGAGCTCATTATGGACAGGAAATGTAACTACCAACTCTTATATTGTATTCTTCCAAGCGATTAGTACAGTGTTCTGCACATAGTAAACAATCAATAAATAAGGTTTATTGATTGGTAGTAGTAGTTATAGGAGCATTAATTGAACACTCACTTTTTAATGGTATTTGTTAAGAGCTTACTATGTACCAGACCTTGTTCTAAGCGCTGGGATAGGCACAAGCTAATCAGATTGGACACAGTCCATGTCCCACATGAGCTCACGGTCTTCATCCCTTTTTTACAGATGAGATAACTGAGGCATGGAGAATGTGAATGACTTGCCCAAGGTCACACAGCTGACAGGTGGCAGAGCTGGGATTAGAACCCAGGTTCTTCTGACTCCCAGGCCCGGGCTCTATCCACCAGGCCATGTTGCTTCCCACTTCATACCTTGAACCTTACAGGTGTTTGGGAAGTACAGAATAATAAAGTGACACGCTCCCTGCCTACAAAGGTCTTACACTCCAATGAGGAGACAAAAACATAAACCTATTTACAACTAGAACAGTGTGGCCTAGTGGAAAGAGCATGGGCCTGGGAGTCCGAAGGACCTGGGTTCTAGCCCTGGCTCTGCCACTCTCTCTGCTATGTGACCTTGGGAAGTCACTTCACTTCTCTGTGCCTCGATTACCTCATCTGTAAAATGGAGATTAAGACTGTGAGCCCCATGTGGGACGTGGACTGTGTCCAACATAATAATAATATTGGTATTTGTTAAGCAGTTACTATATGCCAAGCACTGTACTAAGCACTGGGTTGGATACCAACAAATCGAGTTGGACACAGTCCCTCTCCCACATGGGGCTCATAGTCTCAATCCCCATTTTACAAATGAGGGTAACTGAGGCACAGAAAAGTGAAGTGACTTGCTCAAGGACACACAGCAGACAAGTGGCGGAGCCTGGATTAGAAACCATGACCTTCGGATTCCCAGGCCATGCTCTGTCCACTGAGCCATGGTGCTTCCCCCAAACGATTGGCTTGCAATTATCCCAGCGCTTAGAACAGAGCCTGGCACATAGTAAGCGCTTAACAATTATCCTTTAAAAAAAATTAGGGTGGTCAAAGTAAATGCATCGAGCAGACCTATATGCACGAGGATGTAAACCCTCGTTATTGCTGTATTGTAGTTTCCGAGCGCTTTAATCTCCCCAGCGTTTAGAGCAGTGTCTGGCACCTTCTAAGCGCTTAACACCTACCATGAAAAAAAAAACAAACTAGAGTGGTCCAAATAAATGTATCGAGCGGACCTCTGTGCTTCCGAGGATGTAATCCCTCGTTATCGCTGTATTGCTTTCCGAGCGCTTAGTACATTGCTCTGCACCCAGGAAGCGCTCAATAAATATGCTCGAATAAACCCGCCCCCTCAATCACCGCGGGGAGCCCCCAGGCGCAAGCAGCAGAGACCCGAGAACGGGGGAGGGGAAAGCGGAGGGAGGAGGGCTGAAAGAGGAATCCGAAAGAAAGTCAGCAAGAAGTTAACGATGTTTTTCTGTCTCGGATCCGCAGGCGGGGCGGAAGGAGCGACGGCAGCTGAGCTGGGCCTAAGACAGAGGCAACTTGGGACTTGAAAGGCGCCGTCCCCCTCCGGGGATCCACCGGGCCAGAGCCCCAGGCGGGTCCCTAACCTGCAGCTGTGCCCCTTTATAGGGGCGCGGGGGCTGCTTTTCTCGTCCTCATCCGGGCCCCGGGCCAGGGGGAGCGTCCTGGTGAAGCATTAACCCGGCCCTCCTCAAGCCTCGCTGCCGGGGCCTACACAGGGCAGCCTCAGTCAGACGGTGGCAGTCAGAAGGTCGTGGGTTCTAATCCCGCCTCTGCTGGGTGGCCTTGGACAAGTCGCCTCACTTCCTTGGGCCCTCATCCGGAAGACCGTGAGCCCCATGTGGGACAGGGACTGTGTCCAACCTGATTTGCTTGTATCCACCCCCTGCTCGTAGGACGTTTTGGATTAAGACTGTGAAAACGGGGATTAAGACTGTGAGCCCCAAGTGGGACAGGGACTGTGTCCAACCTGATTAGCTTGTATCCACCTCCTGCTCTTAGGACAATTTGGATTAAGACTGTGAAAATGGGGATTAAGGCCGTGAGCCCCATGTGGGACAGGGACTGTGTCCAACCTGATTTGCTCGTTTCCACCCCCAGCTCTTACGACAGTGCCTGGCACCTTCACAAATACCATCATTATTATTTATTGAGCGCTTGCTACGTGCAGAGCTCTGTACAAAACTTTTGGGAGAGTAATAATATTAATAAGCTATCTGTTAAGGGCTTACTATGTGCCAGGCACTATATTAAGCACTGGGGTGGATGCGAGCAAATCGGATTGGCTCACAGTCTAAATCCCCATTTTAAAGAGGGCAACTGAGGCACACACACGTTAAAGGATTTACGGTCACACAGCAGACTAGTGATGGAACGGCAGGGGTTCTAATCCCTACTCCGCCACTTGTCTGCTCTGTGACCTTGGGTAAGTCATTTCACTTCTCTGGTCTTCCGTTACCTCATCTATAAAATGGTGATGGAGACTGTGAGCTCCACGTGGGACAGGGACTATGTCTAACCCGAATTACCTGCATCCAACTCAGCGCTTAGTAGTGTCTGCTACATAGTAAGCGCTTAACAAATACCACAATTATAATTATTGTTATTAATAACCCACGACCTTCTGACTTCCAGGCCCTTGCTCTATCTGCTATACCATGTTGCTTTATAACAAGATACTTTCCCTTCATTCATTAATTCATTAATCTCGCCTATCTCACCGTCGACCCCTGGGCCACGTCCTCCAGTGGTCCTGGAATGTCCTCCCTCCTCACCTCCGCCAAACTAATTCTCTTCCCCTCTTCAAAACCCTACTTAAAGCTCACCTCCTCCAAGAGGCCTTCCCAGACTGAGCTCCCCTTTTCCCTCTGCTCTCTCTCCCCCCCTCCTCTCCGCAGCTTAAATCCTCTTTTCCCCCCTTTCCCTCTGCTCTTCCTCCCTCCCTTCCCATCCCCTCAGCACTGTACTCATCCGCTCAACTGTACATATTTTCATTACCCTATTTATTTTGTTAATGAGATGTACATCGCCCTGATTCTATTTATTTGCTATTGTTTTAATGAGACGTTCATCCCCTTGATTCTATTTATTGCTATTGTTCTTGTCTGTCCGTCTCCGCCGATTAGACTGTAAGGCCGTCAAAGGGCAGGGACTGTCTCTGTTACCGATTTGTACGTTCCAAGCGCTTAGTACAGTGCTCTGCATATAGTAAGCGCTCAATAAATACTACTGAATGAGTGAATTAATTCAATCGCATTTGCTCAGGGCTTACTGTGTGCAGAGCTCTGTGCTAAGCACTTGGGAGAGTACAATATAACAGGCACGTTCCCTGCTCACAACAAGCTTACAGTCCAGAGGGGGAATCAGACGTTAATAGAAATAAATAATCAAAAATGTTAGGGCACTTGGGGGGGAGGATGAATAAGAGAGCAAGTCAGGGTGACGCAGAAGGGAGTGGGAAAAGAGGAAAAGAGAGCTTAATCAGGGAAGGCCTCTTGGAGGAGATGGGCCTTCAATAAATCTTTGACGAGATCGAGGTATAGTGAGAAGGATGGCACTAAAGGAGCGAAGTCTGCCGGCAGTCTTGTAGTAGGAGAGTAGCGAGGTGAGGTAGGAGGGGACAAGGTGATTTAGTGCTTTTAAGCCAATGGAGAGGAGTTTTTGTTTAACTTGGAGATGGATGGGCAACCGCTAGAGTTTTTTTGAGGACTGGGGAAACATGCTTTGAACGTTTTTGTAGAAAAACGATCCGGGCAGCGGAGTTAAGTATGGACTGGAGTGAAGAGAGAAAGGAGGCTGGGAGATCCGCAAGGAGGCTGATAGAGTAATCAAGGCCGAGTAGGAAAAGTGATTATATTAGCATGTTAAGAGTTTGGATGGAGAGGAAAGGGCGGATTTTAGCGACGTTGTGAAGGTGGAAAACGACAGGATTTAGTGAATGTGTGGACTGAATGAGAGAGAGGAGTCAAGGATAACGCCAAGGTTACGGGCTTGTTAATCAGGATGGATGGTGGTGCCGTTTACAGCGATGGGAAAGTCCGCGGTGCAGAGGGTTTGGGTGGGAAGATGAGGATTTCAGTTTTGGACATGTTAAGCTTGAGGAGACGGGAGGACATCCAAGTAGAGATGTCTTGAAGCCAGGAGGAAACGCGAGACTGCAGAGAGGAGAGAGCTCAGGGCTGGAGTTGGAGATTTGGGTATCATCCGCGTAGAGCTGGTAGTTGAAGCCATGGAAGCGAATTAGTTTTCCAAGGGAGTGGATGGAGACTAGAAGGGGACCCAGAACTGATCCTTGAGGGACGCCCTCCCCCACATAATTAGAGGGTGGGAGGCGGAGGAGGAGCTGGGGAAAGACACTGAGAATGACAGGCAGAGTCCTGCTTATTGAAACTTGAGACTACGAGGGCGACTTAGTAATAATAATGATAATAACTGAGGCTAAGTGCTTACTATGTGAAAAGCACTGTACTAATAATGATAGTAATGATGGTATTTGTTAAGCGCTTAACTAATACCATTAAAAAAATTAGAGTGGTCAAAATAAATGCATTGAAAGGACCTGGTTTTTTTTTAAAAGCGCTTATTATGTGTCCAGCATTATCCTAAACGCTGGGGTAGATACAAACTAATCACTCCCTGTTCCACATGGGGCTCGCAGTCTCAATCCCTATTTTACAGAGAAGGTAACTGAAGCACGGGAAGGGTGGAGGCTATCAGGTGTAAGGGTGGGCGCAGAAGCTTGTATCAACCCCAGTTCTTAGAACACTGCTTGGCACAGGGTAAGCGTTTAACGAGTACCAAATAATAATATCCACCCCTCTGGTTCTAGGAACTCGGAGAGCAATTGCAACTCTCAGAATCACACTGCCGAGCCTCCCACCTTGACACAGAAGTTTCAGTTTTGCAATCACTTTGCTACTAGTTAGTTGCCCACCCGCTAGCCCTCTGAGACCCCTCCAGCCAGAGGACCAGCAAGGGGGAGGGCACCTCTTTCTAGGATTTACCCACAACGTTTCTCCTCTGTGCCTTCACGCTCTCATTCATTCAATAGTATTTAATGAGCACTTACTATGTGCAGAGCACTGTACTAAGCGCTTGGAATGTACAAATCGGCAACAGAGACAGTCCCTGCCCATTGACGGGCTTATAGTCTAATCCGTCTCCATGCTTCTGACCTCATTAAGGTGTCGTGGAAAAGGGAATGGAAGGACTTGGGTTGTAGTCTCAGCTCTGCCTGCTGGGTGGACCTTGGGCAACTGACTTCATAATAATAATTATGGTATTTGTTAAGCGCTTACTATATACCAAGCATTATATACCTGTCCGTCTCCCCCGATTAGACTGTAAGCCCGTCAAAGGGCAGGGATTGTCTCTATCTGTTACCTATCTTTACATTCCAAGCGCTTAGTACAGTGCTCTGCACACAGTAAGAGCTCAATAAATACTATTGAATGAATGAATGAATGTTCTAAGCACTGGGGTAGATACAAATTAATCAGGTTGGTTACAGCCCCTGTCCCAAGTGAGGCTCACACTCAATCTCCATTTTACAAATGAGGTAACTGAGGCACAGAGAAGTTAAGTGACTTGCCCAAGGTCACCCAGCAGACAAGTGGCGGAGACGAGATTAGAACCCACGACTTCTGACTCCCAAGCCTAAATTCACCTCGCCTCAGTTCCCTCTTCTGTAAAATGGGGATAATAATACCTGCCTTTTCCTACCTCCTCGGGAAGGTGCGAGACTGAAAAATGAGATAAATAATGGGAAAGGGGACCGGGACTAAAAAGAGTTATGTAACGTAAGTTTTAAGGATCGGGAGGAGGGAGTGCCCTTTTAATAGGTGAGGGTTCGTTATCTTTGGTTTCCCTCGGAATCAGTGATTGGTGCTTAAATGCAGGAAAACGGTCTGATTTGATGGCACCTAAAAAAACAGTATCTGGAGGAGAGATGGTGGGGTAATCAGCCTGGGCTCTTTCATTGGTTCAATCGAATTTATTGAGCGCCTACTGTGTGCCAAGCACTGTACTAGGCGCTTGGGAGAGTACAATACAAGAATAAACGGGAGATTCTCAGACAGGACTGTCCGGAGTCCCGTGCCGGGAGATGAAGGAAGGTCAGCGCGCTGAGCCCTCCAGGGAAGGCGGGGAGAGGGGACCAGGGACGAGTGGAAAAGCCGCCGACCGCTCGCCCGCCTCCTACCTCTGTTCTGGAAAGTCCTCCCTCCTCATATCAGACAGATAATTGCTCTCCGCCACTTCAAATCCTAGTTGAAGGCCCATCTCCTCCAAGAAGCCTTCCCTGACTGAGCCCTCTTCTCCTCTTCCCCCTCTCCTTTCTGCACCGCTCTTACTTGCTCCTTCATTCATCCTCCCACACATCTGTAATAATAATAATAATAATTGGTATTTGTTAAGCGCTTACTATGTGCAGAGCACTGTTCTAAGCGCTGGGGGAGATACAGGGTAATCAGGTTGCCCCACGTGAGGCTCCCAGTCTTAATCCCCATTTTACAGATGAGGGAACTGAGGCACAGAGAAGTGAAGTGACTTGCCCACAGTCACACAGCTGACAAGTGGCAGAGCCGGGATTCGAACCCATGACCTCTGACTCCCAAACCCGTGCTCTTTCCATCGAGCCATACTGTTTCTCTATATGCCGCTTGCCAGCCGTGTGACTGTGGGCAAGTCGCTTCACTACTCCGCGCCTCAGTGACCTCATCTGTAAAATGGGGATTAAGACTGTGAGCCCCACGTGGGACGACCTGATTACCCTGTATCTCCCCAGTGCTTAGAACAGGGCTTTGCACATAGTAAGCGCTTAACAAATACCACCACTATTACTATTATTACATCTGTAATTTATCTATCTATATTAATGTCTGTCTCACCTTCTAGACTGTGAGCTCATTGTGGGCAGGAATGTATCTGCTGCTCTGTTGTACTCTTCCAAGCGCTTAGTAGAGTGCTTTGCACGCAGTAAGCGCCCAATGAATACGACTGACTGAATGACTGAATGAATGAATGAATGAGAGGGGCCGGCAAGGGATGGGAAGAGAGGAGAGGGAAATCAGGTAAGGGGCGCCCCCTTGCGCTGCTGAAAGGAACCTGCCGGCGAGGGCTGGGGAACGAGGAAGGCAGAGGGTGAAATCATCTTCCATCATCATCATCATCATCATCATCATGGTATTTGTTAAGCGCTTACTATGTGCAGAGCCCTGTTCTAAGGGCTGGGGGAGATACAGGGTACTCAGATTGTCCCACGTGGACCTCACATTTTTTTAATCCCCATTTTTACAGATGAGGTCACTGAGGCCCAGAGAAGTGAAGTGACTTGTCCAAGGACACACAGCAGACAAGTGGCAGAGCCGGGATTAGAACCCGTGACCTCTGACTCCCAGCCCCGGGCTCTTTCCACTGAGCCACGCTGCTTCTCTAAGGGGATCAAGGTCTTCGAAACCCTGTCTACAAAGGAAAATAAAAGTGGAGCGACAAACGATCCTGTTGAGCGTCAAAGACAATCCCTCATTCTGCACTGCACTTCTGTATAGATCTATAATTCTATTTATACTGATTTCTGTTTACTTGTTTTGATTTCTGTCTCCCCCACCTTCAGACTGTAAGCCCGTTGTGGTCAGGGATTTGTCTCTATTGCTGCATTCTACTTTCCAAGCGTTTAATACAGTGGTCTGCACATAATAATAATAATTATGGCATTTGTTAAGCACTTACTATGTGCAAAGCACTGTTCTAAGCTCTGAGGTTGTTACAAGGTAATCAGGTTGTCCCACGTGGGGCTCAGTCTTAATCCCCATTTTACAGATGAGGTAACTGAGGCACAGAAGTGACTTGCCCACAGTCACACAGCTGATAAGTGGCGGAGCTGGGATTAGAACCCTTGACCTCTGACTCCCAAGCCTGTACTCTTTCCACTAAGCCACGCCGCTTCTCATAGTAATAATGGTATTTGTTAAGCACTTACTATGTGCTGAGCACTGATCTAAGCACTGGGGTAGATACAAGGTAATCAGGTTGTCCCATGTGGGGCTCACAGTCTTAATCCCCATTTTACAGATGAGGGAACTGAGACCCAGAGAGGTGAAGTGACTTGCCCCAAGTCACCAACCTGAACAGTGGCAGAGCCAGGATTAGAACCCACAACCTCCGACTCCCAAGCCTGGGCTTTTTCCAGTGAGCCACTCTGCTTCTCTCTAGTAAGCACTCAATAAATACGATTGGATGAATGAATGAATCAATTAATTCCCTCTCTGCCCTCCTCAACCAATCCCTATCACTCAAAAGGGATATATTTTGGTTTATTTTCCAGAAAGTTGCACTGGCTCTGGCGGCATAAAACCTGCCGGGGAGGATTCGAGTTTTTCAAAACCTCAGGCAACTTTGTGACATTAATAATTATAATAATTATGGTATTTGTTCAGTGCTTACTACGTGCCGGGCACGTTTATTAAGCACCGGGGTGGATACAAGCAAATTGGGTTGAACACAGTCCCTGTCCCACATGGGGTTCACAGTTTCAATCCTCATTTTACAGATGAGGTAATTGAGGCCCAGAGAAGTGAAGGGACTTGACTGAAGTCAACCAGCAGACAAGTGGCAGAGCCAGGATTAGAGTTTACAACCTTCTGAGTCCCAGGCCCGTGCTCTATCCACTACACCATGCTGCTCTTCACATTGGCTATTCCCTCTCTGGTGGGGCTCTGTTCCTTAACCCTAAACCTGCCTCTGGAGGGACCCGCTGCTGCTTCCCAGGAAGGATATTCAATCTATCTTCTTGCCATCTCATTTCCTAGAGAGGCTGGGAAGTCCAGCAAGGGTAGGGAATACTACCGGCCAGGGCAACTGGAAGTGCTTGAGGACCGGGTCGGGGGAGAGGAAGGGATTCATTCATTCATTCGGTCGTATTTGTTGAGCGCTTACTGTGTGCTGAGCACTGCCATAAGCCCAGCCCCCATCATCAAATGAGCTATGACACCCAGGGTCCTGGAGCAGAGGTATCAAAGTGACCCAAGCTGGGCTCTGTCCCTGTTTATATTGGCAACTTCACAGGGACTTCAGGGGCTGCCAACAGGATTTCAGTATTGTTCTCGTGCCCGGTACAACCAAGGGCTCAGGGCCGGACCGGGGGCACAGATGGCACGGGAAAGTCAGCTGGCACTTCACGGGGCAGCCTCTCCGGGGTCTGAGGGGAAGGGAAGCGAGTCAGCAAGACGCTTAACTTCTCTGCGCCTCAGTTTCCTCACCGGTAAAATGGGGATTAAATATCTGTCCTCTTTCCCCCTTAGACTGGGAACCCTGAGTGGGACAGGGACTCTGTTAAATTTCATTTACCCCAGCGCTTAGCCTATAGTAAGTGTTTACTTACTATAAACTTCATTTACCCCAGGGCTTAAAACAGTGCCTGGCACATAGTAAGCACTTAACAAATACCATTCCAAAAAAATACCACAGTGATTATTATTGCCATCTCCGAGCCCTGTGGTTCAGGGAGTGATGGGAGAAGATGGCTTGGAGGGTGAGAAAACATGGCTGCCGCTAAACCATGGCTGGGTCCCACTTCCAGAAGCTTCTCACGGGCAGGGAAAATGTCTACTGTCTCTGTTTTATTGTACACTCCCAGGTGCTTAGTGGAGCACTGCACTCCTAGAAAGTGATCAATAAATACCACTGGTTGATTGATTGATTGACCAGTATGCTGATCATTCGTAGTTAGGCCTGCATCTTCAGGCAGAGGCTGAAAGCACAGCCAAAGAAAGGGGGTTTAGGGGATTACGCCTCTCCTAAAGTGACTGACATCCCCATTTCCCCGGGGCTTCCGTCCCCTCCGGGTCACTGGTTCCTTAAGCGGATAGGTCTTTATATCCCACTTTTCCAGACGCTCCTGTTCTTTCACCCTCTCCCCCTCCTTTGTTGTTTCTTTCCCTTAACATGGAACACCTGCCTTGGGCAGTCCTTTGGCGAGGAGTGGGGTTGAAGCTGTGGATATAGCGAGATGGAGCGATACCTCCAGGTCTCACCTCCTCCAAGAGGCCTTCCCAGACTGAGCTTCCCCTTTTCCCTCTGCTCCCTCTGCTCCCTCTGTGCCTCCCTTCACCTCTCCTCGGATAAGTCCCTTCCCCCCCTTTCCCTCTGCTCCTCCCCCTCTCCCTTCCTCTCCCCTCAGTACTGTGCTCATTTGTATAGATTTTCATTACCCTATTTACTTTGTTAATGAGGTGTACATCCTCTTGATTCTATTTATTGCGATTAAGTTGTCTTGTTTTTGTCCATCTGTCTCCGCCGATTAGACTGTAAGCCCGTCAATGGGCAGGGATTGTCTCTATCTGTTGCTGAATTGCACATTCCAAGCGCTTAGTACAGTGCTCTGCACATAGTAAGCGCTCAATAAATACTATTGAATGAAAGGCGGGCCGCATGGACTACCCATCCCTGGAGAGTCCTATTGGCCAAGAGACCTAATCTGGGAGTTTAAAGGGGTGAGGGGGCGAAGGGATAAAGAAGCAGGGAGGGTGGAGTAAGGGAGAGGGACCCTGCTTATAATAAAGATGGCATTTGTTAAGCGCTTACTATGTGCCAGACACTGTACTGAGCTCTGGGGTCGATACAAGCAAATCGGGTTGGACACAGTCCCTGTCCCATGTGGTGGCTCACAGTCTCAATTCCCATTTTACAGACGAGGTCACTGAGGCCCAGAGAAGTGAAGTGACTTGCCCAGGGTCACACAGCAGACAAGTGGCAGAGCCAGGATCAGAACCCATGCACCCTATGATCATGAATTCATGGTCCTGCCTGGGGAGAAGGGGCTAGCAGAAAGCCAGGTTCACTGCAGAGAGAATGCTGGCATGAGACCCCGAAGTCTGAATCCATCCTTGTTGCTATGGCCAGTGAGTTTGTACCTTTCCCCCCTTCCCGCCCTTCCCTCCCCCACACCTCTATTTGCCCTTCAGCTTCCACAGTGACAAGAAAATCGATTTATTTACAAGCGTCTGCGGGGGCACAGGGTCGCAACCGAGACTGACCCTGGGAAGGCCTCAAGACTTCCGAGGACTGGCAGCCATCTGGCCTGGGCCCGGGAGGAAGTCGTCAGGCTGGCAGCCGGGAGACCGGTTTCCCGAGGCGAGAGCGGCAGAGATAGCCTCTGGCTCTAGCCCTTCTGGCCCCAGTCGTCGAAGTCGATCTCAATCCCTCCTCCGGCCTTGATGCTGCCCGCAGCCCACTCGGCCTCCCCAGTTCCCGCCGGAACGAGATCCTGCAGGGTCTCAGGACCTCCCCTCCCTTCCTGGGTCCGGCAGGCCTCTGAAGGTTGCTTTGGGCAAGGTAACAGATCAGGAGAGCCCCATCCCCCTTCCCCAGCCCCCCTACCAGGACCCCAAGATAGGACGAGCCTACAGTAACAGTCCTGCTGGGGAGGGGCCGGCCAGAGGCGGGTGAGAAGAAACACCAAACTCCAGTCGATTCTCTCCGCAGAACGGCAATGTCAGGAAGAATGCATCGGGGTTGTGGGGCTGCAGGGCAGCTGGGCCATAATCAAACCCTGAAAACCAACAATAAGGAACTGAAGAAGCGAACCAGATTCAGCCCTCTCCCCTCTAAGTTATCCCAACAGCCTCCTCACTGGACTCCCTGCCTCAAACCTCTCCTGCCCCGATCATCTTCCAAAAATGTCAGCTTCCATATGTAAAATCCTGTTCAATCTACACCCTTATGTGCACCAGTGTATTTCTCCATGTGCTGGAGAAGCAGCAAGGCTTAGTGGTTAGAGCACGGGCCTGGGAGTCGGAGGACCTGGTTCTAATTCTGGCTCCCCAACTTGTCTGCTTTATGATCTCGGGCAAGTCACTTAACTTCTCTGTGCCTCAGTTTCCTCATCTGTAAAATGGGGATTAAGACTGTGAGCCCCATGGGACGGGGATTGTGTCCATCCCGATTTGCTTAGAAAAATAACTGTGGTATTTGTTAAGCACTATGTGCCAGGCACTGTATTAAGCGCTGGGGTGGATATAAGCAAATCGGTTGGCTTATAATCAGGTTGGACGCCATATCCACCCCAGCGCTTTGTACAGTGTCTGGCACGTAGTAAGCGCTCAACAAATACCACAGTTACTTTCCCAGCACTTAGAACAGTGCTTTGAACACAAGAGGCACTTAATACACATTCTTACTACTAGAATTCAGTTCCCTCAATGGGAAAATGGGATTAAATCCTACTCCATCCTACTTAGACTGTGAGCCCTGTGTGGGACAGGAACTGTGATAAATATGATTATCTTGTATCTACTCTGGCACTTAGTAAGTCCTTGGCACCTAGGAAGCACCTAGCAAGTATAATAATAATAATAATAATAATAACACTGCTCTCATTTTGTCTTCATAACAGGGAAGCACTCTTTTACAAATGGGGAAAGAGAGGACCAGAGTGGTTTGGTGACTTACTCTAGGTCACACAGCAGACTGGTGCCGGAGCTGGCTCTAGTCTCCCCGTCTCAGGCTGCTGCACTGCTTCGCTAGATTATAAATTCCTTGTGGGCCGGGATTGTATCTGCTAATTTTGTTGTATTATACTCTCCCAAGCGCTGAGTACAACGCTCTGCACTCTGTAAGCGCTCAATAAATATCATTCATTCATTCAATAGTATTTACTGAGCGCTTACTATGTGCAGAGCACTGTACTAAGCGCTTGGAATGAACAAGTCGGCAACAGATAGAGACAGTCCCTGCCGTCTGACGGGCTTGATTGATCCTTACCAACTCTCTTGTACTCTCCCAAGTGCTTATTACAGTGCTCTGACTCAATAAGTGCTCCATAAATACCAGTGATTGGTGGCTTGCTTCCTATCGTAATCCTCTTCATACACAAGTGTTCTGATGGCTTTGAAAATGCACTGGGTAATTCAGCACAATTTCAAGCACCGATATGAAGAAATCTCAAGTAATACAGCCCCCAGATGGATAAATTCTTCCTGAAACTTAAGGGGCTTTGCAGGTATGACTTCACCCTCCCACCCCCGTCCTCCACGGCCCTCAGCTCCAGATTACCCAGCACTGGCAGAGCGGGAGTGTTGTCTTGTACACTCCCAAGGGCTTAGCACAGTACTCTGACACAGTAAACACTCAATAAATGAAATTTTTATGGTATTTGTTAAGCACTTACAATGTACCAGACACTGTACTAAGCGCTGGGGAAGATATAAGCTAATCAGGTTGGACACAGTCCCTGTCCCTTATGGGGCTTACAGTCTTTATTCCCATTTTACAGATGAGGGAACTGAGGTCCAGAGAAGTGAAGTGACTTGCCCGAGGTCACACAGCAGACAGGTGGAGGGGCCAGGATTAGAACTCAGATTTTTCGGACTCCCAAGCCTGTGCCCTATCAACTAATAGTAACAACAATAATAACAGTGGTATTTGTGAAACGCTGACTGTGTTCCGGGCACTGTGCTAAGCCCTGGGGTGGATACAAGCAAATCAGGTTGGATGCAGTCCCTGTCCCACAAAGGGCTCACAGTCTCAATCCCCATTTTACGGATGAGGTAACTGAGGCCCAGCCAAGTGAAGTGACAAGTCATACTACAGACCAGCGGCGGAGCCGGGATTAGAACCCATGACCTCGTGACTCCCAGACCGGTGCTCTATCAACTAGTCCACACTGCTTATCGCTTGATGGATTGATGGAGGCCCCGGTCCCAAAGTAGCCCCTGCCCCCTTCTCCCAGTTTTCAGGAGAGCCCAGGGTCCGGAGAGGGGCTCTAATGACCCCCTCCAGAGGCCCCAGAGCTCAGTTCCGGTACCTGTCCGTCCTACTGTCTCTGGGTGGGGCCGTGCTGCTCCGGCAAGGTCTCTGATCCAGGTGCATTGGGGTGGCGATCACCAACAGCTCCTTCAGACACACTTGGTGGGAGCTGGGCCTCCGAAAGAGCAGCTGGAAAGTGGGCAGCGCAGTGTGCCTCTTGCCGACGCAGCTCCTACTCCTGGGGAGGGTGCTCTGGGGCAGGGACGCGCTTTCTGGAAAGGCAAAATTCCTCCTCCTCATCATTCTATCCCCCACTGAGGGTCTGACTTTCCAGGTGACCCCAAGCCCAAAGTCTGCAGAGGGATTTGGGCGGGGAAAGGGAGTGGGTTGGTTTCCAGACCTTGCCCCTTAATTCAATTCAATCATATTTATTGAGCGCTTACTATATGGAGAGCACTGCACTAAGCGCTTGGGAGAGTACACTATAACCATAAACGGACACATTCCCTGACCACAGTGAGCTCAGTGAGGCTCGTTGTGTGGCTGAGGGTGTGTGGCTTGGTCTAGAATCTGGCAGGGCTGCCCAGAACCCCGGAGAATGACCGGAACTGGAACTGGATGACCCCTGGGGGGGTGGGAAGACCCGCCGGGGAGGCCTGGGAAGAATCACTTTCCACCTGAGCCCCCTGTCTGGGTTGGGCTGATTCCCGCTGGGTCTGGCCCGGGAGTTACAGAGGCCCACCTGTCCAGCTGGTGGTTAGAAATGAACGGGTTCTTCCCTCCCTCACCTCCCTTGAGAAGCCCAACGTTTGCATTCCTAGCCGGGGTCAGCCCTGTGGACCCAGTCTTTGCTGGGAGCCCAGCACGGGGGCTAAATGTTAGCAGGGGGATGGCAGGGGTGAAGAGCGGGGAAGAGGCGGGGGTGACGGAGTAGGGCCTAGTGACAAAAGTGACGGGACGGGGCACGCCAGGGATCGGACACTCACGGGTGCTGTTGCCCAGTTCCATTTGGGGCTGGGAGTTAGTCGGGAGCAGGTGGAAGGGCTGGGGCAACTCTAACCCCTTGGGAGCCTTGGACTCCGGGTCCAGGAAGCCCCGGGTCTTGCGGAGGCTCGGCACTAGGCCGGACGGCTTCCGGGCCGGGGGCTGCAGCCCGGCTTTCTCCTGGACGCAGGGCTCCGGGGATAGCTGTGTCCACTGGGCAGTGGAGGACGTCAGGCTCTTGGCCCCAGGCTGGCCACAGCAAGCTGACCCCGGGCTGGACGGAAGGAACGGCCCGGGCAGGGGCTTAGGGGGAGGAAGTCTCCGTGAGATGGGGAACAACTCCGTAGGTGTCGGCAGCTGGAAGGGAAGAAAATACATCAAGATGAGGTGGGGGAAGGTAAAATGACTTCTTCCTGTCACCCCAGGGGCTTACGCTAATAGTAATAATAGCTGTGGTATTTGTTAAGCGCTTACTATGCCGGGCGCCATACTGAGCGCTTGGGTGAATCCGAGCAGATGGGGTTGGACGCAGTCCCTGTTCCGCATGGGGCTCACGGTCTTAATCCCCATTTTACAGATGAGATAACTGAGGCCCAGAGGAGTTAAGTGACTCTCCCAAGAGCACACAACAGACAAGTGGCGGAGCTGGGATTCGAACCCGTGACGTTCTGACTCCCCGGCCTGTGCCATGCTGCTTCCAGGAGGGATTCCGAGTAGTCCTGGGCAAGGGCAGGAGAGCTAGAAAGATCTGGGAATCGTTGAAAGAGACCTGAGAAGTCTCCAGTCCCATAGAGCAACAAAAATGGAGCCTGCTGCAGCCAGCCATCTGTCTTCAAGAGTTAAATCAGTCAACCAGTAAATCATATTTGAGGTCTTACTGTGTGCAGAGCACTGTAATAAGCATTTGGAAGAGTGACTGTGGGAAGTCACTTAACTTCTCTGTGCCTCAGTTACCTCATCTGTAAAATGGGGATTAAGACTGTGAGCCTCACGTGGGACAACCTGATTAACCTGTAAATCTACCCCAGTGCTTAGAACAGTGTTCTGCACATAGTAAGCGCTTAACAAATACCAACATTATTATTACAATAGAACAATAAGCACACATCTTCCCTGCCCACGAGTTTATAGTCTAGAGGGGGGAGACAGACATTAATATAAATTAATAAATTACAGGTACATGCTTAGGCATTTACCGGGCTGGAGGCAGGGGGCTGGACCACAAGACTTTTTGAGGTGGGATTTTCAGATGGAGGTTTTTTTTCCCCTTTTTGTGGTATTTATTAAGTGCTTACTATATTCCAGGCACCGTAGATGCAACTAATCAGGTTAGAGACAGTCTCTGTCCTACAGAGGGATCACAGCCATCCCCATTTTACGGATGAGGGAACTGAGGCATAGAGATGTTAAATGACTTACCCAAGGTCACACAGCAGAAAAGTGGCAGAGCTGGGATTAGAACCCAGGTCCTTCTGACTTCCAGGCCTGTACTCCATCCACTAGGCCCCGCTGAGCTCCAGGTGGGACATGGATTGTGTCCAACATGATTACTTTATAGCTACCCCATCGCTAAGAACAGTGCTTAGCACATAGTAAGCGCTTAACAAATACCATAAAAAAGAAAGAAACTGACAGAGACAGGGATGGACCAAGCTACCACTGGCAGAGAACACTGCTTTCAGAGAGTGACCAAGTGAGAAAGAACTGGAGCCTGGGAAGTAGAACAACTGGATTCTAAACCTGTCTCTGCCACTTGCCTTCCATGTGACCTTGGGCAAGTCACTCAACTTCTCTGTGCCACCGTTTCCTCATCTGTAAAATGGGGATGAAATATCTGTTCTCCCTATGTAGACTGTGAGCCAGCCCCATGTGGGATAGGGACTGGGTCTGACCTGATGACCTTGTATCTACCCCAGTGCTTAGTTCAGTGCTTGGCACATAGTAAGCACTCACCTACTCCACAGTTATTATTATTCAGGGTGAGGGCAAAGCCAACCCAATAGGCCACATCGAGCAGGAAAGGGTGGCCATTTATCCTTGCTGAGCCCCAAGGGCACAGCCAACGTGATAAGCAGGAAGGGATTATCCCCGCATCGCCAACTTTTCCTTTCTCCTTCCATCCCTGAGTTCTTCAAATCAGTGAGGGAGGGAAAAGGGGATCGTGAAGTCCTTCCCTCTTCCTGACCCCTGGCTCACCGGTGGAGGCCCCTCACACCCCCACCATCCTGCACCTCGGCTTCCATCCCTTCTGCCTGCGGTTGTCTGGCGCCGGGCCTGGTCGCTGTTGCCTTCATCTGCTTCTGCCACTGACTCCGGCCCCTCTCGCCCGCCAGCTCTCCCTTCGACTCGGCCCTCTTCTTCAAGTAGGTGGCTTTCTTCGCCTGCTTCTGCTGAAGCTCCCGCAGCTGCTGCCTGTGGGGAGAGGGACGGGTGAGGTCTGGGAGGCGGAGGGGTGGGGAAGAAGAAGATGCCTCAGGAGCCTGTTTCCTGGCTCACGGAGCGGGGGTGGTGTCGGTCCGTGGCGATATGTCAACCAGCTCCCATAGAGACCAGCTTCTGCCTAATGATAATAATAATTATTACGATTTTTGTTAAGCTCTTAGTATTTGCCAAGCACTCTTTTAAGCACTGGGGGAGATACAAGTTAATCAGGTTGAACACAGTCCCTTGTCCCACAAGGGGCTCACACTTTCGATCCCTGTGATGAGGGAACTGAGAAGTGAAGTGACTCCACCAGAGTCACTCAGCAGACATGTGGCAGAGCTGGGATTAGAACCCAGGTCCTTCTGACTCCCAGGTCCATGCTCTATCTAATAAGCCACGCCGCTTTGGCTATGGAGGCCAACTTCTGCGGGCCTACCTGTCCTGCCTCACCCCTGCTCTAGGGCCCAGGTAGCTGGGCAGGCCCCAAGGAGGCAGAAGTACAGCATTTACCTGACACCCACAACCCATCCAATCCTCTGTCAGTTGTTGGGCCTGAAGCCACAGGGAGGATGCTGGAAAATCTGGTCTCCGCTGTCCTTTTCCTGCCCTTATTATCCTGGGTTGGAGACTAGATCTGGGGCCCATGGGAGTGGCAACTCTTGAAAGGGCACGTGGTGGTCCCAGAAGACTGGCACACTATACAAGTCTAGTGCCGGCGGTTTATTCAAGTTATTCAAGTTTATTCCCACCATCTCATTCCGGCCTAGCTCCCCCCACCGAAGCCCCAGCAACCTTTGTGGGACGGCGGTTCCCCTGGGCAATGCCTGGCTGGGCCATAATAATAATGGTATTTGTTAAGTGCTTACTATGTGCCAAGCACTCTTCTAAGCACTGGGGTAGATACAAGGTCATCAGGTTGTCCCACGTGGGGCTCACGGTCTTCATTCCTATTTTACAAATGAGGTAACTGAGGCACAGAGAAGTGACTTGCCCAAAGTCACACAGCTGATAAGTGGAGGAGGTGGGATTAGAACTCACAGCCTCTGACTCCCAGGCCCGTGCTCTTTCCACTGAGTCACGCCGCTTCCCAAAAATAATAATAATAATGATGGTATTTGTTAAGCGCTTCCTATGTGCCAGGCACTGTACTAAGTGCTGGGGTGGATACAAGCAAATCGGTCGGACACAGTCCCTGTCCCATATGGGGCTCACAGTCTCAATCCCCATTTTGCAGAGGAGGGAACTGGGGCCCAGAGAAGCGAAGTGATTTGCCCAAGGTCACACAGCAGACAAATGGTGGAGCTGGGATTAGAACCCACGATCTTCTGTCTCCCAAACCCATTGTCTGTCCACTACGCCATGCTGTTGCTCATTAACACCCACAGGCCCAGGGAGGGTGAGTGACTATAATAATAATAATGATGTTGGTATTTGTTAAGCACTTACTATGTGCAGAGCACCGTTCTAAGCGCTGTGGGAGATACAGGGTAATCAGGTTGCCCCACGTGAGGCTCCCAGTCTTAATCCCCATTTCCCAGATGAGGTAACTGAGGCACAGAGAAGTGAAGTGACTTGCCCACAGTCACACAACTGACAAGTGGCAGAGCCTGGATTCGAACCCATGACCCCTGACTCCCAAGCCCGGGCTCTTTCCCCTGAACCACGCTGACTAGTCCAAGGTCTCTCAGCAGCCGGCTGGCACTGAGCCCCGGTCCCTCCCACTCCAAGATGCTGCCTGGGGCCTCCTGGCTCTCATACCGGGCGTGTTCCTCCCGGGCTCTGGAGGCCACCGTGTCCTGGAAGAGCGAGTTGTTGTGCTGGAAAAACTGCTCATATTTCTGCAGGCCGGCCCCGGGGTAAATCTTCCGGAAGTCCCCTGCGTTTTTCTCCTCATATTCCTCCGCTCTCTCCAACCACATCGTTTGGCAGTTCCCGGACTCCTGGGACCTGGGAGAGAGCATAAGCCTGGCGATCAGGTCCCAGTGACCAGGGGTCCCAGGGCTTTGCTCACACTGGCCCTCCGGGGTCATCGGGTCCACCCAACCCCCCCCAGCCTCCTTGGACGCCTCTGCGTAGCCCTGCCCCGGAGCTTCCGAGCAGACCAGGCCACTGGACATTTAAAGGGGAGCCACGTGGCCTGCCGGATAGAGCAGGGGCCTGGGAGTCAGTCAGCAGATGCCAATTGTCTGTTGTGTGACCTTGGACGAGTCATTTCCTTTCTTTCTACCTCAGTTACCTCTCCTGTAAAATGAGGATTAAAACTGGGAGCCCATGTGGGACAGCAAAAGTGTTCAATCTGATTAACTTGTTTCTAGCCCAACGTTTAGAACAGTGTTTGGAGCAGCGTGGCTTAGTGGAAAGAGCCCAGGCTTAGGAGTCAGAGGACGTGCGTTCTAATCCCGGTTCCGCCACTTGTCTGCTGTTTGACCTTGGACAAGTCACTTCACTTTTCTGGGCCTTGGTTACCTCATCTGTAAAATGCGGATTAAAACTGTGAGCCCCACGTGGGACAACCTGATTACCTCGTATCTACCCCAGCACTTAGAATAGTGCTTGGCGCATAGTAAATGCTTAACAAATACCGTAATTATTATTATCATAGTAAATACTTAACAAATACCATTAGTATTAGCATTAAAGGTTTCAAGGCTTGGTTGGAATCCCCTTAATGGCTCCTGGGCCAGGGTATAACCATCTGCTGCCGGGCTTGGGAAGTTCTTTAATAATAATAATGATAACAATGGAATTCATTAAGCACTTACTATATCCCAGGCACTGTACTAAATGCTGGGGTGGAGACAAGCAAATCAGTTGGACACAGTCCCTGTCCCACATGGCGCTCACAGTCTCAACCCCCATTCTACAGATGAGGGAACTGAGGCACAGGGAAGTGAAGGGACTCACCCAAGGTCACACAGCAGGCAAGTGGCGGATCCGGGATTAGAACTCCCGACCTTCTGACTCCCAGGGCTGTGCTCAGTTCACTACGCCAAGCTGCTTCCGAGTCTTCCTTAAATCTCTCCTGCTGCAGCTTAAGCCTCTTTGCTGCTCAGTGTATTTCAGCTGGAAACTGGAGTTACCCCTCAGTTTCCCCAGCACTGCTCTCCCAAAGCCCTTAGTACAGTGCTCCGCACACAGCAAGCGCTCAATAAACACTTCTGATCGATTGACTGATGGACTGATGGGTGAATAATAATCCTTGGGCTTCCCTAGGTGGGGGAGAGTCAACACCTGGCGTCTCGGGTCCGAAACTGCTGCAAGAGCTTCCCCCGACGCCTCTCCTCCTCCAAGACTTTCCTCTTGTCGCAAGCCCCCAGATTGGCCAGGACCAGGGTGTCATACAGCAGGCTGTCCTTCACCTCTTTGTCTAAGGGCGAGTCGGTAGAGAAACTCGGGGAGTGATTAACCTGCAACGGCAAGGCGGCAACTTTGGTCCCGGTGGGCCCGAGGACGCGGGGGAAACGGCGGGGAGGGAGGTGGACACCGGTACGCGGGGCCGGGGCCCGGGATGCGGCGGCCCCTGGGTCAGGGGGAGAAGAGGGGCCGGAGAGGGAGCGGGGAACTGCGGCTACCTTTCATTCATTCGATCGTATTCACCGAGTGCTTACTGTGTGCCAAGCGCTGCGCTGAATGCTTGGCTACCAGAAGTGGGAAGTCACGGGTCAGGATGGTCACCCCACTGTGAGCTCCAAGACGCTCCAGGTGACTTCACTCCTGATGAAGCCCCAGATAGAGAACCATTTCCCCGGGTAATATTTTTTTGTTGTTGTTGTTATTTGTTAAGCGCTTACTATGTGCCAAGCACTGTTCTAAGCGCTGGGGGAGATACAAGGTGATCAGGTTCTCCCCCGTGGGGCTCGCAGTCTTCATCCCCATTTTACAGATGAGGGAACTGGGGCGCAGAGAAGTGAAGTGACTTCTTCGTTGCTGAATTCAATCCATCAGTCAGTAATATTTATTGAGCCCTTAGTGAGTGCAGAGTACGTGAGGAGCAGCGCGGCTCAGTGGAAAGAGCCCGGGCTTGGGAGTCAGAGGTCATGGGTTCGAATCCCGGATCTGCCACTTAGCTGGGTGACTTTGGGCAAGTCACTTCACTTCTCTGTGCTTCAGTTACCTCAACTGTAAAATGGGGATTAAGACTTTGAGCCTCACGTGGGACAATCTGATGACCCTGTATCTCCCCCAGCGCTTAGAACAGCGCTCTGCACATAGTAAGCGCTTAACAAATACCATGGTTATTATTACTCCACTAAGCACTTGGGAGAGTACAATACAACAGAGTTGGTAGGCACATTCCCCACCCGTAACGAATTTACCGGTTAGAGAATCCTGGGTTTTCATAGCTCCCATTACTTACAACTGATTTCCGGTTCCTTATTCATTCATTCATTCATCCATCCATTCATTCATTCACTCAATCAATTACATTTATTGAGCACTTACTGTGTGCAGAGCACTGTAGTAAGAGCTTGGAAAGTCCAATTCGGTAACAGAGAGAGACAATCCCTACCCAACAACGGGCTCACAGTCTAGAAAGGGGTGACAGACAACGAAACAAAACAAGTAGACAGGCATAAATGTTTCTTTGATAGGAGCCCCTTGTAGGACAGGGATGAGGTCTGAATTATTGAGAGACTTGGCGCTTAGCACCGGGCTCGTTACATAGGAAGCGCTGAATAAATACCATAAACAATCCATCAACTCCAACCCCCGCGACTACCTACCTCATCTGTAAAATGGGGGTTCAATACCTGTTCTTTCATTCATTCAATCAATCGTATTTATTGAGCACTTACTGTGTGCAGAGCACTGCACTAAGTGATAAGAAGAATAAAATATAACAACCTATTCTCTTTCCTACTTAGATGGTTGGCCCTCTATGGGGCAGGGCTACTGTGCCTGACCTGTTTATCTTCTACTTTCCCCAGTGCTTAGAATAGTGCTCGACACACAAGAAGCACTAAATAAATACCATCGTTGTTCTTTCATTCAATCGTATTTATTGAGCGCTTACTGTGTGCAGAGCACTGTACTAAGCGCTTGGAATGGACAATTCGACAAAAGATAGAGACGGTCCCTGCCCAACACCCCGGGGACTATGGGAAAGGGGGAGAAGCAGCAGGGCCTAGTGGATAGACCACGGGCCTGGGACTCTAAAGGGACTCTAAGGTCCCTGCTCTGCCACTCGTCTGCTGTGTGAACTTGGGCAAGTCACTTCACTTCTCTGTGCCTCAGTTATCTCATCGGTAAAATGGGGATTGAGATTGTGAACCCCACGTGGGACTGTGTCCAACTTGATTTGCTTGTATCCACCCCAGCGTTTAGTACAGTGCCTGGCACATAGTAAGCACTTAACAAATACCGTAATTATTATTATAATTATCATTATTATTATTATTATCCAGTGTGGAATGGGAATCAGAGGTGATCCGATTCCCTGCAGTCTATCTCCCCCTGGTGGTCACCTTCGGGCCAAGCAGGAGGATGGAAGAAAATAATAATAAAAATAATAATCATCATAATGATATTAGTATTTGTTAAGCGCTTACTATGTGCAGAGCACTGTTTTAAGCCCTGGGGTAGATACAGGGTACTCATATTGTCCCACATGAGGCTCACAGTCTTAATCCCCATTTTACAGGTGAGGGAACTGAGACACGGAGAAGTGAAGTGACTCGCCCACAGTCACACAGCTGACGAGTGGCAGAGCCGGGATTCGAACTCATGACCTCTGACTCCCAAACCCGGGCTCTTTCCACTGAGCCACGAAGAAGAGATGCCTCAAGCCTGGGGAGGTGAAGGCAATCGATTAATCAATCGATCAATGGTATCTATTGAGAGCTTACTGTGTGTAGAGCACTGTACTAAGCGCCTGGGAGAGTACAGTACCACAGAGCTGATAGGCAGTTCCCTGCCCACAGTGAAGCAGTTGTGGCCTAGTCAGTCAGTCCTATTTATGGAGCGCTTACTGGGTGCAGAGCACTGTACAGAACGCTTGGGAGAGTCTAATAGAACAATAAACAGACGCATTACCTGCCCACGGCGAGTTTATAGTCTAGGTGGGGAGACAGACATTAATAGAAATAAATAAGCAGCATGGCTCAGTGGAAAGAGCCCGGGCTTGGGAGTCAGAGGTCATGAGTTCGAATCCCGGCTCTGCCACTCGTCAGCTGTGTGACTGTGGGCGAGTCACTTCACTTCTCCGTGTCTCAGTGACCTCATCTGTAAAATGGGGATTAAGACTGTGAGCCTCACGTGGGACAATCTGATTATCCTGTATCTACCCCAGCGCTTAGAACAGTGCTCCACATACAGTAAGCGCTTAACAAATACCAACATTATTAAATTACAGATTTTACAGGCCTAATGGAAAGAGCACGGGTCTCGGAGTCGAGGACCTGGGTTCTAATCAGCCAATTGCTTGCTCAGTCATTTAACTTCTCTGTGCCTCAGTTTCCTCAACTTTAAAATGGGGATTAAATGCTTGTTCTCCCTCTTACTTAGACTGTGAAGCCCAAGCAGGACAGGGATCGGGATCAACCTAAGTAACTTGTACCTACCCCAGTGCTTAGAATAATGTTTGACACATAGTGAGCACTTAAAAAATATTATAAAAAGTTTCATCTTCAGTGGGAGCAGAAGAGATGGGGGAGGGTCCCTTGGGCTCATGGGCCGAGGGGGTCCCCCTCCCTGCGATGTCCCCCCCAAAACTGTCCCTCCCAGCTTGACCTTTACCTCAAGGAGCCAGGGTTTGAGTTTATGATCCAGAAGGAGCTTGACCTTTACCTCAAGGAGCCAGGGTTTGAGTTTATGATCCAGAAGGATGTCAAAACCCAGGATTTCAAAGCAGGCGCTGCTGATGGCGTGATTGGGGAAGCACGTGTGATAATTGTGCTTGATGACCGGGTGGGCCGAGATGAGGGTCTTAATGATGATGTCCTCGATATCCTTCCACACCCGCACGGTGTCACAGCCGAGCTCCTCCAGGTTCTTTTTGAAGGTGGAGAGTTTCCTATGGGGGAATCAGAGGGGGGGACCTCCCCACCTTCAAAGCCTTATTAAAAGCACCTCTCCTCCAAGAAGCCTTCCCCGTCTAATCCCTCATTTCCTCTTCTCCCACTCCCTGCTGTGTCACCCTTGCACTTTACACCCTTTATGCACCCTTTCCTCAGCCCCAAAGCACTTAGGTATGTATCCGCTATTCAGTTGTTTATATTAACGTGTCTACCAAGTTGTGTGACCTTGGGCTATCTTAGGTTACCTCATCTGGAAAATGGGGATTAAAACTGTAAACCCCACGTGGCACAATCTGATTGCTCTGTAGCTACCTCAGTGCTTAGAACAGTGATTGGCACATAGTAAGCGCTTAACAAATGTCATCATTATTAATACTGTCCCAAGTGCTCAGTAAAGTGCTCTGCACAAAGTAAGTGCTCAATAAGTACCATCGATCCACTGACTGGGGCCTTCTCGGCTCCTGAGAGCTCTGGCTGGACCCTGAGACAGGAGGGGGCTTCCTAGCTTTTTGGAAAGAGGGAAAAGGTTGTAGAGCTACAGGAATGGGGCTCCTCGGGGCCGGGAAAGAGGACTACGCATCATGGGAGTAACTGACTTCCAAATCCCAGGAATTTGACAAGCAGGGTTAAGTGAATGTGAATGGTTCTGGGCCAACCACTGATGCTGGAATCATTTCCCTCATATGATTATTATCCCTGAAGTGTCAGGATGTCATTCATTTATTTATTGAGCACTTATTCTGTGTGGAGCACTGTACTAAGCTCTCCAGGGAGAGTAAAAGTGCTTAGTACAGTGCTCTGCACACAGTAAGCGCTCAATAACTACGATTGCGTGAATAAAACACAACAGTAAACAGACTCATTCCCTGCTCACAGTGTCAATAATAATGTTGGTATTTGTTAAGCGCTTACTATGTGCAGAGCACTGTTCTAAGCGCTGGGGGAGATACAGGGTAATCAGGTCGTCCCACGTGAGGCTCACAGTTAATCCCCATTTTACAGATGAGGTAACTGAGGCACAGAGAAGTTAAGTGACTTGCCCACAGTCACACAGCTGACAAGTGGCAGAGCCGGGAGTCGAACCCATGACCTCTGACTCCGAAGTCCAGGCTCTTTCCACCGAGCCACGCTGCTTCCCCAGCGTGTCGAGAGGGAGAGACAGACAAATAGATAAATTACAGATGTGTGGGGCTGAGGGAGGGGTGAATAAAAGGAGCAAATCAGGACCACGCAGAAGGGAGTGGGAGAAGAGGAAGGGAGGGCTTAGTCGGGGAAGGCCTCTTGGAGGAGATGTCCTTCAATAAGGCTTTGAAAGTGAAGAGAGTAACTGTCTGTTAAATATGCAAAGAGAGGGCATTATAGGCTACAGGGAGGATGTGGGCGAGAGGTCGGCGGCGAGATAGACGAGATTGAGGTACAGTGAGGAGGCTGGCATTAGAGGCGCAAATTGTGCGGACTGGGTTGTAGAAGCAGAACAGCGAGATGAGGTAGGAGGGGGTAAGGTAAGGTAAGGTAAGGTAAGGTAAGGAGTGCTTTAAAGCCGACGGTGGGAGTTTCTGTTCGATATGGAGGTAAATGGACAACAACTGGAGGTTCTTGAGGGGTGGGGAAACAGGGACTGAATGTCTAGCCAGGGAAGAAGGCACAAAATAATTTTCAGTTAGAAGAAAGAAAATGAAAAAGGTATACATAGATGAGTAAGTACTTGAGCAGTAGGGACTGTAAAGTGTATGTACCGAAGGCCTGTGGGTGGGTAGGGGTGAGAAGTAGCGAGGCCTAGCGGAAAGAGGACGGCCCGAGGAGTCGGATGACCTGGCTTCTAATCCCAGCTCCACCACTTGTCTGCTGCTGTGACCTTGGGCAAGTCACCTCACTTCCCTGTGCCTCAGTTGTAATATTGAGGATCTGTAATGGGGATTTAATCTGTAATCCCATCTGTAAAACAGGGATTAAGACTGGGAGCCTCACGTGGGACCGTGTTCAACCTGATTAGCTCGTATCTACCCAAGCGCTTAGTATATTGCCTGGTACATAGTAAGCATTTAACAAATACCACCGAAAAAAAAAGAGCGGATAGTACGTAGTTGGTGCAGGAGGGTTGAGATGGTGGTAAAGGGTGGAGGAGAAGATGACCTAAGTATGAGGTTGAAGCAGTCCATTATGGAGGTGGCTCTGGTCTGGTTCCCTCTGGGGAAGGGGCTGGGATAAGAGGTCCGATAATCAGTCCCTTCTCCGCTCTTTTCAACCACACCCCTGGCCCAGCTTGGGCCCCCAAGAATCTGGCTATCTTAGGCCCAGGTTACCACGGTGGTGGGGTTCCCCAGAGGAACGGCCCCGAGTGGCGAGAGAGGAAAAGAAAAGGATGGGTTGAGCGAGGGCAGTTTCAGAATCCAGCTTGAGGAAGGCCACGTTTACCAGCCCCGGTTGAGGTTTACAATCTGGAGCTTTTTGAAGAGTCACTGCCAGGGGGACTACAATTCCAGGCCTGGAGGCAGAACTGGGGGTGGGGTGGGGAAGAGGGAGGGCAATGAGCCAGCTGGGAGGACCAGCAGAGGTCCAGAAAGATCCCTCCTACCTCTTACTGCCGGAGTTTTCATCCCAGATGAAGTTGGCACTGTGTTTGTTGATGGAGTAGTTGGTCAGGTGCATGCAGATGTCATCCTGGAAAGGGACAGCCAATCGAGGGGGCTGGAGGCTTTCTCCACTCTTGCAGCTCGGGGAGATGACGGGATCATCTAGGCCATCCCATCCTGATCTCTAGATCACCCCACAGCTCCCTGCAAACCCCCTTAATATTATGACATGTAGTGAAGATACCTAGCACAGCAGGGTACCCAAACAGTTGCCGTACGGAGAACTGAAATTGGGAAACTGCCAGCCAGGAGGACAGAGGAAACGTTTTAAGGACCCGGTAAAGTCAAGCTTCAGGGAATTCTGCTTCCCCGCTGGAAACTGGGAGTCAGTTACAAAAGACAGACCGGTGTGGTGCACTGCAATCGGGAAAGGAATGACGATTTATGAGCAAAGGTTTCGTAGAGAGTGAGAGAAAGGGAGGCAAGAGAGGAAGTAGAACTGAAGTCTGCAAACATCAAACACGACAGCACCAAAAGGAACAGCTTTTTTGGGTGCACAAGTGATTGGGACTGGGGGGTTCACGTCGGCCACTCCTGTCACACGTCTCTGTTGCCGAATCGTACTTTCCAGGCGCTTCGTACAGTGCTCCGCACACAGTGAGCGCTCGATAAATACGACTGAATGAATGAATGGACTTCTCAGTGAATTTCACCATCAGCAGTGCCTTAATCCAATACAAAAAACCATTGTATATAGATAGATATAGAAATAAAACAATGTGCCACCCTCTACAACAGGTCTCAGCTTGGCCAGTGCTGGCTTGATGGGTGGGGGTTTAAATGCGCCTGGTTTTAAGAGGGTCTAAGCAGAAGCGTCAGACAAAGTTGATTCACCTGTGCTGGGAGCAGTGGCATGGGAAAGGGTCAGAGGCGGTTGATCGAATGATCAAAATGTTGATCAAAGACAACGCCAGAGACTCAAGCTTTCACTGCGCGGAGGGAGGCAACGGTAAACCACTTCCGTATTTTTCCCAAGAAAACTCTACGGATACGGAAGAACCATTAGAAAGGTTTTGGATTATGGCAGAGGACAGGACGTTCTGGAGAAAGTATAGCCATGGAGTCCCTATTCATTCATTCAATAGTATTTATTGAGCGCTTACTATGTGCAGAGCACCATACTAAGCACTTGGAATGTACAATTCGGCTTGGTCACCCCCTCCCTCCATCCCGGGGGGCGCGGGGCCGCGGGGAGCCCTGCCTCCCCCGTTCCAGGCCGAATCCCACCAGGAAAAAATCCAGGCTGGGGCGGTGGACCGCTCCCCCCCGCCCGCCCCCTATGAATCGGAAACGACTCGACGACATTTAAGAATAAGAATAATAATAATTAAGTGCGTGGCTCTGAATTTCAGCCCTGGTCCTGTCATTCCCTCAGCAGGAATCGGTCAACTCACCAGGTTTCTCAAGCGGGGATAAGAGTAAGTCGTGGTTGCAAATCGGGCCAGCCCCTCGTTGTACACAAAGATCCTCAGAGGGTCACAGGAGGTTACCAGCACATAAATCCTCAGGTCAAATTTGAATCCATCCATAACGAAAGGCTGAGGGAGAAGAAGCGGGGCCGAGTAACACCGGTGACTCAGGAAGAATAAAAATAAGCCCTAGAATCCTTGAGCTCTGGCAGAGACCATTAGGCCAGTGATCGTTGTTATTTATCGAGCGCTTACTGGGTGCAGAGCACTGAACTAAGCACTTGGGAGAGCGCAATACGAAAGTCGGTGGGTATGTTAAGAGAAGCAGCGTGGCTCGGTGGAAAGAGCCCGGGTTTAGGAGTCAGAGGTCGTGGGTTCTAATCCCGGCTCCGCCACTTGTCAGCTGGGTGACTTTGGGCAAGTCGCTTCACTTCTCTGGGCCTCAGGGACCTCATCTGTAAAATGGGGATGAAGACTGTGAGCCCCGCGTGGGACAACCTGATTACCTTGTATCTCCCCCAGCGCTTAGAACAGTGCTTGGCACATAGTAAGCACCTACCAAATACCATAATAATAATAATGTTCCCTGCCCACGAGCTAACAGTCTAGAGGGGGAAACAGACATTAAGCTCACTGTGGTCAGAGAACGTGTCTGTTTATTGTTATAGTGTACTCTCCCAAGCGTTTAGTACTGTGTTTTGCACACAGTAAGCATTCAATAAATACAATTGAATGAATAAGCAGCGTGGCTCAGTGGAAAGAGCCCGGGCTTGGGAGTCAGAGGTCATGGGTTCGAATCCCAGCTCTTCCACTTGTCAGCTGTATGACTGTGGGCAAGACACTTCACTTCTCTGTGCCCCGGTTACCTCATCTGTAAAATGGCGATGAAGACTGTGAGCCTCGCGTGGGACAACCTGATGACCCCGTATCTACCCCATCGCTTAGAACAGCGCTCTGCACATAGGAAACGCTTAACAAATACCAATATTATTTTATTATTATTGTTGGGTAGGGATCGACTACTTGTTGCCGAATTGTACTTTCAAAGCGCTTAGTACAGCGCTCTGCACACAGTAAGCGCTCAATAAATACGATTGAATGAATGAATAAGTGAATAGTTGAACTAAATAAATTACAGATATGTACAAAAATGCTATGGGGCTGAGGGCGGGGACAATTTCAAGTGCCCAAAGGGTACAGATCCAAGTGACTCATACTATCAATCCCCTTTCCTCCAGATTCCACTAAACCTATTCCACATAGATGGGAATCAAGCCTGGGGTTAACTAATTTCCTCAGTCAAAGACTAAATTTTGTCATCCGGTTAAATCTGTGAGTGCGCTGACTTTAGAGGAGAGAAGATAAATAAGGGGGAGAGAGTTGACTTAGAGTCTTACAACCAATGGTCAGGAGTGCCTGCTTGATGTAGGGAGGAATGGGCCACTACTGGAAGATTTTGAAGAGCGGGGAGACCTGTGCAAAACACTGTTTTAGAAAAATAATCCAAGCAGCGGGGTGAAATGTGGACTGGAGAGGAGAGGCTGGAGGGAGATCTGTGATGAGGGTGAAGTGGCTGAACAGCTCCACCTGAATGAAGCAGCAAGGCCTAGCTAAAAGATTAATTCATTCATTCAACCGTATTTATTGAGCGCTTACTGTGTGCAGAGCACTGTACTGAGCGCTTGGAAAGTACAATTCAGCAACAGATAGAGACAATCCCTAGCCAATAAATGGCACACAGTCTAGAAGGGGGAGACAGACAACAAAACAAATAGGTACAGGTAGATAGGCATCACTACCATCGAGATCCTGGGCCTGGAGGGGGTCAGAGGACCTGAGTTCGAATCCCAGCTCCACCACTTGCCTACTGGGTGACCTTAGGCAAGTCATTTCACATCTCTGTGTCTCAGTTTCCTCATCTGTAAATGGGACTCGATACCTGTTCTTTCTCCCCTTTAGACTATGAGCACAACGTAGGGCAGGGACTGTGTCCGACCTGATTATCTTGTATCTACCCCAGTGCTTAGTACAGAGCTTGGCACGTAGTAGGCGAATAACAAATATCACCATTATTTGGCCCACCAGCACCTCAAACTCAACATATCTATCACAGGATCCCTCAACCTTGTCATTTCTGTCACAAACAATAATAATCGTAGGATTTCTTAAGCACTTATACGTCAAGCATTGTACTAAATGCCGGGTAGATACGGGATAAGCACTGGGGTAGAAACAAGATAATCAGGTTGGACACAGTCCATGTCCCACTTGGGGCTCCCGGTCTTAATCCCCATTTTACAAATGAGGTAACCGGGGCACAGAGAAGTGAAGTGACTTGCCCAGGGTCACACTGCAGTCAAGTGGTGGAGCTGGGATTAGAACTCAGGTCCTCCTGACTCCCAGGCTCTATACACTAGGCCGTGCTGTTTCCCTACTGTTTTTCCTCATTGGAGGCCTCGGAGATATCAAAGCAATAATAATAATAATGTTGGCATTTGTTAAGCGCTTACTATACGCCGAGCACTGTTCTAAGCGCTGGGGTGGATACAGGCTAATCAGTTTGTCCCAAGTGAGGCTCACGGTTAATCCCCATTTTCCAGATGAGGTCACTGAGGCACAGAGAAGTGAAGTGACTCGCCCACCGTCACCCAGCTGACAAGTGGCCGAGCCGGGATTCGAACCCATGACCTCGGACTGAGCCACGCTGCTTCTACCCCACAAGGCAACGGAAGAATCCCCTTCTGTACTCACCCTCTCTCAACCAATCAATCGGCAGAGTTTGCTGAGGACAGAACCCCGGTGGGGAGGATTTACCTTTGAAATATAGAGTTGGCAAATGAGATCCTCCCCGGGTTTCAGGTCCTTCACCGATCTCGTGATGAATATGCCTCGCCCTTGGCAGCTGGAGTCCGGCTTACAGATGTACGTCTTACATTTTCTTGACCTGCTGTAGGACTGGAGATCCCCCCAGCTAGCGGGGAGGGGGAGGCGGGAGATGAAGGACGCCAGAGAACCAGGAGAAGGAAGAAGATAAGTATCTGCAGGTCATTTAGTCTCAGTGGTGCTCAGTGAATACAGTGTGCAGAACACTGTATTAAGCACTCAGTAAATACCATCCGTGGATTAACTGGTCAGCCTGTAAAAGCAGCGTGGCTCAGTGGAAAAGAGCCTGGGCTTCGGAGTCAGAGGTCATGAGTTCGACTCCCGGCTCTGCCACTCGTCAGCTGTGTGACTGTGGGCGAGTCACTTCACTTCTCTGGGCCTCAGTGACCTCATCTGGAAAAGGGGGATTAACTGTGAGCCTCACGTGGGACAACCTGATGACCCTGTATCTACCCCAGCGCTTAAAACAGTGCTCTGTACATAGTGAGCGCTTAACAAATACCGACATTATTATCCTATCCCTTCTTTGCTAGTTCTGAACTGATGAATACGTTTTCTATCTTCCAACCCCGGGGTGGCCAATGAACCAGAAGCAGTCAGTCCTATTTATTGAGCGCTTACTGTGTGCGGAGCGCTGTACTAAGCGCTTGGAAGGACAATGAACAGGCACATTCCCTGCTCACAGGGACCTTCCACTCTAAAGGGGGAGACAACGCAACATTAATATAAACGAATAAATTGCAGATATGTACATAAATGCTGTGGGGCAAGGAGGGGGAGCGAATAAAAGAGCAAGTCAGGGTGACACAGAAGAGGAAAGGAGGGTTTAGTCAGGAAAGGCCTCTTAGAGGAGATAAGCAGTGTAGCCTAGTGGAAAGAGGACAGGGTTGGGAGTCAGAGGACCTGGGTTCTAATCCCGCTCCACCGCTTGCCTCTTTGTGTGACCTCGGGCAGGTCACTTAACCCCTCGGTGCTTGCTACCTCATGTAAGATGGGGATTAAGACTGTGAGCCCGAGGTGGGACGGAGGCCGTGTCCGACCCGATTAGGTTAAATCTACCCCGGCGCTTAGTACGGTGCCTGGCAAATTGTAAGAGCTTATCAAATACCATTAAAAAATAAAACGTGCCCCGGGGGAGAGCTTCGCTGGGGGAGCTCAGGTAAACCTGCAGGCGAGAGGGCTCTGAGGGGCCGAGCTGGAGAATCAATCAGTGGCATTTATCGAGGGCTTACCGTATATAATCAGTCAATCATATTTATTGAGAGCTTACTCGGTGCAGAGCACTGTACTAAACGCTAGGTAGACACATTCCCTGCCCACAGCGAGTTTACGGGCTCTCAGCCACCCCCGTCTCCTTTCACTTCCAGAAACCCTGGTGCCTCCATTTTGTGCAGAGGGAGAACACTCCATCTTTTCCACCCCCGAGGATGGACTGCGGGGGCGGGAGGGATGGTGAGGGGCGGTGGTGGTGGGGAGAGGAAGCAGCGTGGCTCAGTGGAAAGAACCTGGGCTTCGGAGTCAGAGGTCACGAGTTCGACTCCAGGCTCTGCCACTTGTCAGCCGTGTGACTGTGGGCGAGTCACTTCACTTCTCTGGGCCTCAGTTACCTCATCTGTAAAAGGGGATTAACTGTGAGCCTCACGTGGGACAACCTGATTACCCTGTATCTACTCCAGCACTTAGAACAGTGCTCTGCACATAATAAGCGATTAACAAATACCAACATTATTATTATTATTATTATTTTTAAGAAGAGGGGGAACAAAGGGAGGGAAGGACTGATAATGTCTGTCTTCCCCACTAGACCCTAAGCCTGCTGTGAGCACCGTATGCATCGACCAACTCTATAATTCTCTCTATTCTCCCAAGCGCTTGGTACAGTGTTCTGCACATAGTAAGCGCTTAATCAGTACCATCGCTGGATCGATTGCTTAACTGATAAGGGGGTGAAGATGGAGGAAGATTTTGTGGGCAGGGAACGTGTCTGCCAACTCTTAGATCGCCCTCTCCCAAGCACTTTAAACAGTGCTCTGCATTCATTTATTCCATTATATTTATCGAGCGCTCACTGTGTGCAGAACACTGTACTAAGCGCTTGGGAAAGTACAATACGACAATAAACGGTGACATTCCCTGCCCACAACGAGCTAAGTCTTCAACTCGTAAACAATAAATACATTGATAAATTGAAGGGGGGGGAAGATAGAGAAGCAGCGTGGCTCAGTGGAAAGAGCACGGGCTTTGGAGTCAGAGTTCATGGGTTCGAATCCCGGCTCGGCCACTTGTCAGCCGTGTGACTTTGGGCAAGTCACTTAACTTCTCTGCGCCTCTGTTACCTCATCTGTAAAATGGGGATTAAGACCGTGAGCCCCACGCGGGACAACCTGATTCCCCTGTGTCTACCCCAGCGCTTAGAACGGTGCTCGGCCCATAGTAAGCGCTTAACAAATACCAACATTATTATTAAATGCCATCGACTGATTGAATAATTGATAAGGAGGGGGAATGGAGGAAGCTTGTTGTAGTCAGGGAACGTGCCTCCCAACTCTGTCCTCTCCCAAGCGCTCAGTACAGTGCTGTGCGCCCAGTAAGCGCTCAGAAAGTACCTCTGACTGATTGAGAGCAGAAGGGAAGGAAGAGGAGATGGGCACTAACAGAAGAGAGCGCTCACAGGAAGACTCACTCAGCTGGAAGACACCACGTCCTGGGGAAAAAATGAAACTCCTTGGGGAAGAGCTTGAGCATCCGGCTCATGTTCCTGGCCAGCAGGTCCTTCCGGCAGATCTCACTCATCCCGGGGAAGTGATTGATTTTCTGCAACAAAGCCCGGGGTGGGAGGAGGCTCTCACGCGTCCCTGATGGCAACTTGGGGGACGTGGGCGAGCGTCCCCTCCACTGGCGAAAAACGGCAACGTTACATCACTCAGTCGAATGTATTGAACGCTTGCTGTGTGCAGAGCACTGTACTACGTGCTTGAGAGAATACGATAGAAAAATAAATAACCGTGGTATCCGTTAAACACTGTGTGCTGAGCACTGTTCTAAGCGCTGGAGCGGATAACAGCAAATCGGATTGGGCACAGTCCCTGTCCCAGGAGGGGCTCGCAGTATCGATCCCCATTTTCCAGATGAGGTCACTGAGGCACAGAGAAGTTAAGCGACTTGCCCAGAGTCACACAGCTGATAAATGGTGGATCCGGGATTAGAACCCAAGACCTCTGACTCGCAAGCCCCGGCTCTTTCCATTAAGTCACGCTGCTTCTAATAAACAGACACAGGCCTTGCCCGCAACGAGCGTACGGTCTAGAAGGGGAGACGGATAAATCAAATATTATTATCAAAGGCCATCGGGTGGTTTCCGATTCATAGTGACTTTATGGATATATTTTCTCCAGAAATAAATTACAGATGGAGAGGTACATTTAGATAAATTAATACGTATAAATAAATCACACAAGTCACTTCACTTCTCTGGGCCTCAGTTCCCCCATCTGTAAAATGGGGATTAAGACTGTGAGCCTCACGTGGGACAACCCGATAACCTTGTATCTCTCCCAGCGCTTAGAACAGTGCTTGGCACATAGAAAGCGCTTAACAAATACCATCATCATTATTATTATTATTATTTTTATTAAATTACAGATATAAGTGATGTGGGGCTGGGAGGGGTTTATGAGAAGCGCAGGGTTCGGTGGAAAGGGCAAGGGACCTGGGAGTTGGGGGACCTGGGATTTAATCCCGGCTCTGCCGTCTGCCTGCTCTGTAACCTTGGGGGAGTCACGTTACTTCTCTGGGCCTCAGTTACTTCATCTGTAAAATGGGGATTAAGATCGTGAGCCCCAGGTGGGACATGGACGGCGTCCAACCTGATTAGCTTGTATTTATTCATTCATTCATTCATTCAATAGTATTTATTGAACGCTTACTATGTGCAGAGCACTGTACTAAGCCCTTGGAATGTACAAATAGGCAACAGATACAGTCCCTGCCCTTTGAGGGCTTCCGGTCTAATCGGGGGAGATGGGCAGACGAGAACAATGGCGATAAATAGAGTCGAGGGGAAGAACATCTCATAAAAACAATGGCAAATAAATAGAATCAGGGTGAGGTACATCTCATTAAACAAAATAAATAGGGTGATGAAGATACATACAGTCGAGCGGACGAGTACGGTGCCGAGGGGGTGGGACGGGAGAGGGGGAGGAGGAGAGGGAAAGGGGGGAGAAGAGGGTTTAGCTGCGGAGAGGTGAAAGGGGGGGTAGAGGGAGCAGAGGGAAAAGGGGGGAGCTCAGTCTGGGAAGGCCTCGTGGAGGAGGTGAGCTTTAAGTAGGGATTTGAAGAGGGGAAGAGAATCAGATTGTCGGAGGTGAGGAGGGAAGGCGTTCCGGGACCGCGGGAGGACGTGGCCCGGGGGTCGACGGCGGGATAGGCGAGACCGAGGGACGGTGAGGAGGTGGGCGGCGGAGGAGCGGAGCGTGCGGGGTGGGCGGTGGAAAGAGAGTAGGGAGGAGAGGTAGGAAGGGGCAAGGTGACGGAGAGCCTCGAAGCCTACTGTGAGAAGTTTTTGTTTTGAGCTGAGGTCTATAGGCAACCACTGGACCTTTTTAAGAAGGGGAGTGACAGGCCCGGAGCTTTCTGCAGGAAGATGAGCCTTTCCTCAACTGTAAAATGGGGATTAAGTTTCTGTGTTTCTGTACCCGTGCCCCCTTAGACTGTGAGTTCCTTGTGGGACGAGGACTGGGTCTGATCTGACTGTGTGGCGTCAGATCAGTGCTTAGCACATAGTAAGATCTTAACAAATACCACCTCTTCTCCCCCGATCAGACCGTAAGCCCGTCAAACGGCAGGGACCGTCTCTATCTGTTGCCGACTTGTTCATTCCAAGCGTTTAGTACAGTGCTCTGCACCTAGTAAGCGCTCAATAAATACTATTGAATGAATGAATGAATCCTTTATCATTATTATCGTTGGCCCAGGGAGAAAACCCGCAGACCCAGATATCCCTCAGAAATCCCCAGCCACCTCGCTCCCACCTCTCGGATAAAGCACGGGCCTGGGTCTCCGAAGGGCCTGGGTTCTACTCTCAGCTCCGCCATTCATCTGCTGTGTGACCCTGGGCAAGTCACTTCACTGGGCCTCAGTTCCCTCATCTGGAAAATGGGGATTCAGACCGTGAGCCCCATGTGGGACAGGGACTGGGACCAACCCATTTTGCTTGTATTCACCCCAGGACTTAGTACAGTGCCTGCCACCCAGTAAGCACTTAACGAATACCTCGATTATCATTATCATAATAGTCTCAGTTACGGTGTCTCAGTTTCCTCCTCGGTGAAACGGGGATTCAATACCTGTTCTCCTTTCTACTTAGATTGCGAGCGTACTCAGAAAAGTGTCTGACACCTAGTAAGCGCTGATCGAATACCACAGTTATTATTATCATTACTATGGTCCAGCTCCACTGACCTGGTAGCCTTTCATCTCCATCACCCGATCCAGGGAGACCGAGAAGTCCGTCCAGTAGAGAGTCCACTCTTCGCGCTCTCCGCCCTCTCGCAGGCCGACCCGTTGGGCAGCTCGCCGCACTGAGTCGGAGACCCGGGGTCCCAGCAGCGGGTGGGCCGGAGAAGCGGGACAGGGGTCAGAGTTCAAAGGCGCGAGGGCGAGTCGCCCCCCGTCCCAACGCCGCCCAACTCCGAGCAGGGGCGCGGAGGGTTCGGGGAGGGGGATGTCTTTTGTACTCAAGCACCAGAGGCTTCTCTCCCCCCTCTCCCAGTGGCCCCACTTTGGATTTCTTGGAACTCACCGCTCTCATACCGGCAGCTGGAAAGGTTGATCACTGATCTGGGCAAGAGATATATATATATATAAAAAAAAAAGAACAGCAAGACGGCTCTCAGGGTCATTCATTCATTCGATAGTATTTATTGAGCGCTTCCTATGTGCAGAACACCGTACTAAGCGCTTGGAATGGACAATTCGGCAACAGATAGAGACAATCCCTGCCCACTGACGGACTTACAGTCTAATCGGGGGAGATAGAAGGACAAAAATGATAAATAGAATCAAGGGGATGTACACCTCATTAACAAAATAAATAGGGTAATTAAAATATATACAAATGAGTCGCACCTGGAGAGTTTCCAGTCCTCCACCAGTCTCGACTACGGGAGGAGGAGGAGTCCAGCAGAGGCCCACCCATTCCATTCCTAGCGTGGCCAGTGGCTAGCGAGTGGAAGACCATCTGCTACAAGTCAAAACTCCCCCGTGCTGGCAGCAGCGGCACGGGAGAGAGTCGAGGGCGGAGACTCGAGTTGACTGTGTGGAAGGAAGCGATGGTCAACCGCTTCCGGATTTTTACCGAGAAAACTCTACGGATCCACCATCAGAACGATTGCAAAAAGAGGTAGGGCGTTCTGGGAGAGACGCGTCCATGGTGTCGCTGTGGGTGACTCGATGGCACAGTAATAATAATAATGTTGGTATCTGTTAAGCGCTTACTATGTGCAGAGCGCTGTTCTAAGCGCTGGGGGAGATACAGGGTCATCAGGTGGTCCCACGTGAGGCTCACAGTCTTCAACCCCATTTTTACAGATGAGGTCACTGAGGCCCAGAGAAGTGAAGTGACTTGCCCAGAGACACAAAGCTGACAAGTGGCAGAGAAGGGATTCGAACTCATGACCTCTGACTCCCAAGCCCGGGCTCTTTCCACTGAGCCACGCTGCTTCTCTACTTAGCATAAGACAAGGAACAAGACAGGAGCCAGCAAGCCAGCGGTAGGCAGTCCCGCGTCAGGGGGTCAGCAGGAGGACAGATCCCCTCTCCTTCTTGGACTTGGTCAACAGGCTCTGCCTGGGATGTGGGGGGAGGTTTAGAACAGTGCTTGACACATAGTAAGCACCTAATAATAATGTTGGTATTTGTTAAGCGCTTACTATACGCAGAGCACTGTTCTAAGCGCTGAGGGAGATACAGGGTCCTCAGGTTGTCCCACGTGAGGCTCACGGTTAATCCCCATGAGGTAACTGAGGCACAGAGAAGTGAAGTGACCTGCCCACAGTCACACAGCTGACAAGTCGAAGAGCCGGGATTCGAACCCATGACATCTGACTCCCAAGCCCGGGCTCTTTCCACTGAGCCACGCTGCTTCTCTCCAAAGACTATTATTATTATTATTAGGTTTAGACTCAGTGAGGACAGGGCGGAGAGTCCAGAACAATAATTAGGAACACGGAACTGAAGTGGACAAGGGCCTGCCTTTTCCGGGTGATCCAAATTTTTGAGGATCCGAGCAAAAACGAGTCCTGGGGGGAAGTTCGGAGCACCCGTGTATTGAGGTGGGAATTTTGCCCCAGGGCCCGGGCAGATGGGAGGGGCAGACTGGCCTCCAGACTTGCCTGCTCTGTGACCTTGGGCAAGTCATTTTACCGTTCTCTGCCTCAGTTTCCTCAACTGCAAATGGGGATTCAATACTTGTTTTACCGCCAACTTAGTCGGAGCTCCACTTCATACATTCATTCACTCGTATTTATTGAGCGCTTACTGTGTGCAGAGCACTGTACTGAGTGCTTAGCACTGTACTAAACACCACTTGGGACCCGATGATCTCTTAGGGAAGCAGCGTGGCTCAGTGGAAAGAGCCCGGGCTTCGGAGTCCGAGGTCACGGCTTCGACTCCCGGCTCCGCCCCTTGTCAGCTGTGGGACTGTGGGCGAGTCACTGCACTTCTCTGGGCCTCAGTTACCTCGTCTGGAAAATGGGGATTACCGGTGAGCCTCACGTGGGACGACCTGATGAGCCAGTGCTTAGAACAGTGCCCGGCGCATAGTAAGCGCTTAACAAATACCAACATTATTATACCTCCCCTCCCCACCCCCCCATGGCCTTTTGTCCAATTCCAACCCATCCAAAACAGAGCCCGGCCTCCCACCTCCCAACTCTGGTTCTAACCTTTTTCTCCTCTTCTTCCTTCTGGGCTGGGCGTCATCCTGGGGCCTCTCCACCCGCTCTGGATCCTCAAGCACGGAAACCACGGCCAACCCCGCTTCTTCTCTTGCTTCTTCTGGGAACGCATCCTCTTTCTCGTCGGACTCACCGGCCTCTGGCTCCTCTCCTTCGAAGGCCAGATAGTCCTGCAGCATCTCAGGGAAATGTCCGCCTCGGACCGGTGGAGGGGGGAGTCAGGAGCCACAGCAGCAGCTGGGCTCTACCGCCGGGAGAACCTTTGGAGGGAAGGAAGCAGGGTGGCTCAGTGGAAAGAGCCCGGGCTCGGTAGGCAGAGGTCATGGGTTCGAATTCCGGCTCTGTGACAAGTCACTTCGCTTCTCTGGGCCTCAGTTCCCTCATCTGTAATAATAATAATAATAATAATAATAATGTTGGGATTCGTTAAGCACTTACTATGTGCAGAGCACTATTCTAAGCGCCGGGGGAGATCAGGTTGTCCCACGAGAGGCTCACAGTCTTAATCCCCATTTTACAGATGAGGGAACTGAGGCACATTCAGTTTCTCAGTTTCTCCTTCCACTGAGCCACGCTGCTTCTCTATAAAAGGGGGGTGAAGACTGTGAGCCTCACGTGGGCCAACCTGATGACCCTGTATCTCCCCCAGCGCTTAGAACAGTGCTCGGCACCTAGTAAGCGCTTAACAAACACCAACGTCATCAACTGGGTCCTAGTCCTGGCTCTACCACGTCTGCTGTGTGACCTCAGGCAAGTCGCTTCACTTCTCTGTGCCTCAGTTGCCTCAGGGGATGGAGATTGTGAGCCCCATGTGGGACAGGGACTGTGTCCAAACTGATTAACTGGTATCTACTCTGGGACTTAAGAATACTGCTTGGCACATAGTAAGAGTTTATCAAGTAACAAAATTATTATTATTAAGGAAGATGGGGGCATGCTCAGGTACCTGATTCCCCTTTGCCGGATATACAGATCTAGTCCATGGTCAGAAAGTGATTAACTTGTCCCCAGTGCTTAGAATAGTGCTTGGCACCTAATAATAATAATAATAATAATGTTGGTATTTGTTAAGCACTTACTATGTGCGGAGCACTGTTCTAAGCGCTGGGGGAGATACAGGGTCATCAGGTTGGGCCACGTGAGGCTCACAGTTAATCCCCATTTTCCAGATGAGGTCACCGAGGCCCAGAGAAGCGAAGTGACTTGCCCACAGTCACCCAGCTGGCAAGTGGAGGATCCGGATTTCGAACCCGTGACCGCTGACTCCCAAGCCCGGGCTCTTTCCACTAGCCGCGCTGCTTCTCTATAGTACGTGCTACAGTACTATAGTCACTTCACTTCTCTGTGCCTCAGTGACCTCATCTGTCAAATGGGGATGAAGACTGGAAGCCTCACGTGGGCCAACCTGATGACCCTGTATCTCCCCCAGCGCTTAGAACGGTGCTTTGCACATAGTAAGCGCTTAACAAATACCAACGTTATCATTATTATTATAGCACGTACTATAGTATAGTGCATAGTACGTGCTTAGCCCGGAGAAGCAGCGTGGCTCAGTGGAAAGAGCACGGGCTTTGGAGTCAGGGCTCATGAGTTCGAATCCCAGCTCTGCCACTTGTCGGCTGGGTGACTGTGGGCGAGTCACTTCACTTCTCTGCGCCTCAGTTCCCTCATCTGTAAAATGGGGATTAAGACCGTGAGCCCCACGTGGGACAACCTGATTCCCCTGTGTCTACCCCAGCGCTTAGAACGGTGCTCGGCACATAGTAAGCTCTTAACAGATACCAACATTATTAGTGCCTAGTGCGCGCTTAGCACGTACTATAGTATATAGTATAGTGCATAGTACGTGCTTAACAAGAACTGTAATCATTATTATTATTATTAATAAAGTGCAGACTCGCAGGGCACTGCAGGGTTCCAACTCCAAACACCCCATCCCTTTTGCCCACCGACTCACTCTACCATCCCGGGGAGCCACTCAGCTAATCGGCGCTCTGATTTTCCGTCCGGGGATGGTGTTGCCGGGGCCTCGCCCGCGTTCCTGGTCCTGGAGAGAAGGCCTCATTTGGTAGACACGCTCAGACGGTAACTTCGAGGATCCTTGGGGGCGTCTCTCGCCCCGGCGAACGCTGCGAAGGTGAAGAAAACAAGGGGGGAGTTTCATCACTTACGGAAAGAGGAGTGATGGAGGAGCTTCGTCATTAACGGTAATTAAAGGGAGGTGGGGTGTCTTCAGTTTAAGAACTCAAGGGGACTCGGTTCATCTTCTGGGATCTAATTTGGTCGGCCCACTCTCCTGGAATAAAAAAGAATGCCGATTCCTTTGAATCTGGGGGACGGGTGGGAGGCTAAAATGTTCAATTAGTTGGAAGAGCTATATTAATCCTGAGGTTAATAATAATAATAATGAGGTGGGTATCTGTTAAGCGCTTACTATGTGCCGAGCACTGTTCTAAGCGCTGGGGTAGACAGAGGGGAATCAGGTTGTCCCACGTGGGGCTCACAGTCTTCATCCCCATTTTACAGATGAGGGAACTGAGGCACCGAGAAGTTAAGTGACTTGCCCAAAGTCACACAGCTGACAAGTGGCAGAGCCGGGGTTCAAACCCATGACCTGATTTGATAGACAAGTTCTCTGCCCACCAGGAGGGATAAATGTTCAAATAAATTACAGGCAGGGGGAGGTGGTGGGATTCCAAGCGCTTAGTACAGTGCTCTGCACATCCCGGCTCTGCCCCTGGTCAGCTGTGTGACCGTGGGCAAGTCACTTCACTTCTCTGTGCCTCAGTGACCTCATCTGTAAAATGGGGATGAAGACTGCGAGCCTCACGTGGGACAGCCTCATTACCCTGTAGCTACCCCAGTGCTTAGAACAGTGCTCTGCACATAGTAAGCGCTTAACAAATACCAACATCATTATTATCAGTAGTAGGAAGTGCTCAATAAATACTATTGAATGAACAAACGAAGGAATGATAATGTTGGTATTTGTTAAGCGCTTACTATGTGCAGAGCACTGTCCTAAGCGCTGGGGGAGACACAGGGTAGTCAAGTCGTCCCACGTGAGGCTCACAGTTAATCCCCATTTTACAGATGAGGGAACTGAGGCCCGGAGAAGTGAAGCGACTCTCCCACGGTCCCACAGCTGACAAGTGGCAGAGCCGGGAGTCGAACCCGTGACCTCTGACTCCGCAGCCCAGGCTCTTTCCACTGAGCCACGAATAATAAACACACGCTCCGAGCCCACGACGAGCTTACAGTTTAGAGTGGGAGACAGATGTTAATAAAAATAAATTGCATATATGGACATAAGTGCTGGGGGAGAGCTCAGTCAGTCAATCGTATTTATTGAGCGCTTACTGGGTGCAGAGCACTGTACCGAGAGCTCGGGAGAGTACAAAGTAACTACAGACACATTCCCTGCCTACTACGAGGTTACAATCTAGAGGGGGAGACAGACATTAACAGAAATAAATTACGGATATGGACATAAGTGTTGGGGAAGAGGTCCGTCCATCGTATTTATTGAGCTCTTACTGGGTGCAGGGTACTGTGCTAAACGCTTGGGAGAGGAAAACATAACAAGAAACACGTTCTCTGCCCACAACGAGTTTAGCAGCCGAGAAGCAGCGTGGCTCAGTGGGAAGAGCCCGGGCTTGGGAGTCAGAGGTCGTGGGTTCTAATCCCGGCTCTGCCGCTTGGCAGCCGGGTGACTTTGGGCAAGTCACTTCACTTCTCTGTGCCCCCGTTGCCTCATCTGGAAAATGGGGATGAAGACTGTGAGCCCCCCGTGGGACAACGCGTGGCTCAATGGAAAGAGGACGGGCTTTGGAGTCAGAGGTCACGGGTTCGAATCCCGGCTCTGCCACTTGTCACCTGTGTGACTGTGGGCGAGTCACTTCACTTCTCTGGGCCTCAGTTCCCTCATCTGTAAAATGGGGATGAAGACTGTGAGCCCCACGTGGGACAACCCGATTCCCCTGTGTCTACCCCAGCGCTTAGAACAGTGCTCTGCACATAGTAAGCGCTTAACAGATGCCAACGTTATTATTGTTTCTACCCAGCGCTTAGAACAGCGCTTGGCGCACATTGAGCGCTTAACGAATACCATCATTTTTATTATTATTGTTTACAATCTGGAGGGGGAGACAGACATTAACAGAAATAAAATTCCAGCTATGGACGGAGGTGCTGGTCAATCGGAGTTATTGAGCGCTTATTGGATGATGAGCACTGTACTAAACGTTGGGGAGAGGACGCTTTAACAATCTACAATCTAGAGGGGGAGAAGGACATTAAGGGAAATAAAATTCCAGCTCCGGACATAGGTGCTGACGGATGGGAGTTACTGAGCGCTCAGTGGGTGCCCAGCACTGCACTAAACGCTGGGGAGAGGACGATTTAACAATCATCTACAATCTGGAGGGGGGAGAAGGACATTAAGAGAAAGAAAATTAGAGCTCTGGACGTAGGTGCTGATGGATGGGAGTTGCTGAGCGCTCGGTGGGTGCCCAGCACTGCACTAAACGCTGGGGAGAGGACAATTTATGAATATAAGGGACGCATTCCCAGCCCACAGCGCAGGGTTTAGGTTGCAGGGGAGGGGGGGGAGGGGCGGAGGGGGGAGGAGGGGCGGCGTCCGCCCCCGACCCCTCTTACCGGCATGTCCCGGGCGCGGAGCCCCCTCCCCGCGCCGACGGCGGCCGCCCTCCCATTGGCTGCCAGGCGCCCCCTAATCCCGCCCTCCCCCGAGGATTCGCGCTCCCATTGGTCCCTCCCGGATGACCTCAACAGCCGCGCCCTCTGATTGGAGGGGACGGACGGTTGTCCCGGGCGACGCCGGGACGCTTTGGCTGGGGGCCCGGCCGCCCGGCCGCCCGGCCGCCCGGCCGCCCGCCAGGGGGCGCGATCCACGGAGCCGGGCGGAGGGGCGCCGCCCGCTCTGCCTCCCCCCGCCCGCCCGCCTGCAACCCAGAATCACTGCAGTCACTCATTCGTTCATTCGTTCATTCATTCAGCCATGCAATTCACTCATTCATTCGTACCATTCATCATTCGTACCATTCCTTCCTTCCTTCCTTCCTTCCTTCCTTCCTTCCTTCCTTCCTTCCTTCCTTCCTTCCTTCCTTCCTTCCTTCCTTCCTCCCTTCATCGTGCCATTCATTCATTCCTTCATTCGTGCCATTCATTCCTTCGTTCGTGCCATTCATTCATTTGTACCATTCCTTCATTCATTCGTAGTAATAATGATAATAATGGTGGTATTTGTTAAGCGCTTACTATGTGCAAAGGACTGTTCTAAGCGCTGGGAGGATAATAATAATAATAATGATGGTATTTGTTAAGCGCTTACTATGTGCAGAGCACTGTTCTAAGCGCTGGGGTAGACACAGGGGAATCAGGTTGTCCCACGTGGGGCTCACAGACTTCATCCCCATTTTACAGATGAGGTAACTGAGGCACAGAGAAGTGAAGCGACTTGCCCACAGTCACACAGCTGGCAAGTGGCAGAGCCGGGATTTGAACTCATGACCTCTGACTCCAAAGCCCGGGCTCTTTCCACTGAGCCACGCTGATGCAAGGGAATCACGTTGTCCCACGTGGGGCTCACAGTTTTGTTTCATTCATTCGTACCATTCATTCATTCATTCATTCATTCATTTGTGCCATTCATTCATTTGTGCCATTCATTCATTCGTATAATTCATTCATTCGTATAATTCATTCATTCATACCATTCATTCATTAGCATCCCTCCTTCATTAATTCATACATTAATTCATTTGTACAATTCATTCATTCACGCAATCCATTCATCCATACAATTCATTCATTCGCACCATTCATTCATTGTACAATTAATTCATCCATTCATTCGTACAATTCATTGTGCAATTCATTCATTCATTCATACAATTCATTCGTACAATTCATTCTTACAATTAATTCATTCCTACAATTCATTCATCCATACAAATCATTCATTCACTGGTGCATTAATTCATTCATGATGTAATTCATTCATTCATAAAATTCATTCAGTCAATCGTCTTTATTGAGCGCTTCATTCATTCATCCATCCAATAGTGTTTATTGAGCACTTACTATGTGTCAAGCACTACACTACTACTACTACTAATAATGATGGTATTTGTTAAGCGCTTGTGCAAAGCACTGTTCTAAGCGCTGGGCGGGGGGGGGGGGATACGAGGTGATCGGGTTGTCCCACGTGGGGCTCACGGTCTTAATGCCCCTTTTATAGATGAGGTCACTGAGGCACAGAGAAGTGAAGTGACTTGCCCAAAGTCACACAGCTGACCTCTGGCTTCCAAGCCCAGGCTCTTGCCACTGAGCCACGCGGCTTCTAAGCGCTTGGAATGTACATTTCGGCAACAGATAGAGACACCTCCCTGCCCAGTGACGGGCTCGCCGTCTAAACGGGGGAGACAGACAGCAAAGCCAAACAGAACAAAACAAAAACAAGACAACATCATCAGGATAATGTGCACAGCACTGTCCTAAGCGCTTGGAATGTACAATTCAGCAATAGCGAGAGACAACCCCTGCCCTACAACAGGCTCACAGTCTGGACGGCCCAAAGGTCAATTCAGCCGTATTTATTGAACGCTTACTGCGCGCAGAGTGCTGTACTAAGCACTTGGGAAGTACACTTCAGCAATAGAGACAATCCTTACCCAACAGCGGGCTCCCTGTCTAGAAGGGGGAGACAGACAACAAACAAAACAAGTAAGTACAAGTAGACAGGCATCACTACCAACAAAATAAATAGAACCTTAGATAAATGCACATCATTAATAAAATAAATAGAGCAACAAATATGTACAAATATAAAAATAATAATAATAATAATGTTGGTATTTGTTAAGCGCTTACTAGGTGCCAAGCACTGTTCTAAGCGCTGGGGGAGATACAGGGGAATCAGGTTGTCCCACGTGGGGCTCATGCACTTTTAATTCCCACTTTACAGGTGAGGGAACTGAGGCACAGAGAAGTTAAGTGACTTGCCCACAGTCACCCAGCTGACAAGTGGCAGAGCCGGGAGTCGAACCCGTGACCTCTGACTCCGCAGTCCAGGCACTTTCCACTGAGCCACGCTGCTTCTCGAGGGCTGTGGGGAGGGGAAGGGGGTAGAGCAGAAGGAGGGAGTCGGGGCTATGGGGAGGGGAGGAGGGGTGGAGGGAAAGAGAGGGCTTAGTGTGGGAAGGCCTCCTGGAGGAGGGGAGCTCTCAGTAGGGCTTTGAAGAGGGGAACAGAGTCAGTTTGGCGGAGGTGAGGAGGGAGGGCGTTCCGGGACAGAGGGAGGACGTGACCCGGGGGTCGACGGCGGGCTAGGCGTGAACGGGGGACGGCGAGGAGGTGGGCGGCAGAGGAGCGGAGCGTGCGGGGTGGGCAGGAGAAAGAGAGAAGGGAGGAGAGGTAGGAGGGGGCAAGGGGATGGACAGCTTGGAAGCCAAGAGTGAGGAGTTTTTGCTTCATGCAAAGGTTGATAGGCAACCACTGGAGGTTTTTGAGGAGGGGAGTGACCTGCCCAGAGCGTTTCTGCAGAAAGATAATCCCGGCAGCAGAGTGAAGTATAGACTGAAGTGGGGAGAGACAGGAGGATGGGAGATCAGAAAGGAATAATAATAATCACGATGGTATTTGTTAAGCACTTACTATGTTCCAAGCACTGTTCTAAGCGCTATTGTAGATACAGGGTAATCAGATTCCACATGGGGCTCACAGTCTTAATCCCCATTTTACAGATGAGGGAACTGAGGCCCAGAGATGTGAAGTGACTTGCCCAAAGTCACACGGCTGACAAGTGGCGGACCCGGGATTAGAACCCACGAGCTCTCTATTGAGCACTTACTAGGTGCTAACAGGATAGAAAGAGCATGGATTCTTTGGAAATGTGGTGTTGAAAAAAGCTTTTGCCGAATTCTATTGATTGACCGAAAAACAAACAATGGATTTTGGAGCAAATTAAGCCAGAGTGGTCTTTGGAAGGCCACATTACTCGATTTAGATGAGCATATTTTAGACACATCATCAGGAGGACTAATTCTCTGGAGAAGACATTAATGCTAGGAACAGTCCGGGGAAAATGTGGAAGAGACAGAACAGCAGCTAGATGGATAGAAACCATAACAAAGATAAAGGAAGAACCATTAGAAAGGTTGCGGATTATGGCAGGAGACAGTGCATTCTGGAGAAAATATATCCATAGAGTCGCTATGAATCGGAAACTACTCGATGGCACTCGGTAATAATGTTGTGTGCAAGGCACTGTACTAAGCGCTTGTGAGAGTACAATGCAACATTCATTCAATAGTATTTATTGAGCGCTTACTACGTACAGAGCACTGTACTAAGCGCTTGGAATGGACAAATCGGTAACAGATAGAGACAGTCCCTGCCCTTTGATGGGCTTACGGTCTAATCGGGGGAGACGGACAATAACAGCAGACACATTTCCTGCCCAAAATGAGTTTACAGTCTGATAATAGTAATTATGGCATTTGTTTTGCACTTACTCTACACTGCGAGCTTGATGTGGGCAGGAATTTGTCTGTTTGTTGTTATATCGAATTCTCCCAAGCCCTTAGTACAGTGCTTTGCACACAGTAAGTGCTGAACAGATACGATTGAATGAATGAATATGTGCCAGGCACGGTACTAAACGCTGGGCCGGATAGAAGCAAATGGAAACGAATGGCCAGACCGTAAGTTCACTGTGGGCAGGGAATGTGTCCGCTTATCATTCTACTGTGCTCTCCCAAGGGCTTATACAGTGCTCTACACACCGAGAGCGCTCAATAAATACGACTGAATGAACGCGGCACACTCGGAGAAAAAAGGAAAATGAGAGAAGGGGTGTGACCCATCTCCTTCTTTTCATTTCTCCTTCTCTTCCTTTCTTCTTCTCCCACTCCTATATAAATCGCCCTGACTTGCTCTCTTTATTCATCCCCGCTCCCAGCCCCACGGCACTTACGGACATATCTGGATTTCATTTACTTCTATTAATATCTGTTTCCCCCTCTAGATCGTAAGCTTGTAACATGGGTTACTGTGCTCTCCCAAGAGCTCAGTACAGTGGTCTGCTTACAGTAAGGGCTCAATAAATACGATCGACCTCCGGCCCCTGTTCCTCGCCGGTTTGCGGCTGAGCCAGGCCGAGGGGCTGTTCTGGGGCCTGTACGCTGCGGGTTTTGGGCTGAGTTGGCCCGGACTGTCACTCGGGTCACTCGGGTCAGGGCTCCTCTGGGACAAAGAAACTTTTCCCCATGAGCCGGAAAGCTCTGGACATCCGTCGGACGATTACTGCTGGGGGGACGGAGGGGCACATCTGTCTCTCTCCCAGAAGACTCGGGGGTCGCATTCTCCACCCCTAACCCGCCGCAGGCCTCTCGCTGAATCACCCTTCCCCCCCGGACGGGGACTGAAATGACCCAGGTGACGTTTTCCACCGACCACCCAGCAGATGCTGCCGAAAAGACCAACTGTTCCGGCCGCTACCTCCCCACCGGCCCCAGTGTCCCGGGAGTGCACACGCACAGACGCATCTCCGTTCCCGTCTCCCTCTTCTCTCCCACTCTCTCTTCTCTCCCTTTCTCTCCCTCTCTCGATCTCTCTTTCTCTCTCTCTTGATCGCTCTCTCCGTCTCCCTGGTGTCCTACCAATTTAGACATCCAGGCACACGCTACCGCCTGGGCTCCCACTGGAGCGATATTGTCATGGAAATGAGGAGGGGATGCGGGCCCGTGACAAGCAGATTTACGGCTCACAGAGGGTTTCCATTAAACCTTTGACAGCCGGTTATTTATGAGTGGCCAGAGAGGCTCGGCTAATATCTCCGGCCCGGGCCCGGTCTACTTTCAAGGATGCTACAGGGAACAGCTAAAGCCGCCTCAGACGGTGAATAGACGACAAACCCATCGACCCGCAGAGAGGGGCATCAGCTCAGATATTTACTCCCGGGGGCTTCCATTCGAGGCTATGAAGCATCTGTGCTTTCGCTGAACAAACGAACAGAGAGAAAAACCTTGTGGCATCTGGGGAGTTGGCTGGGGGAAGGGAGGGCGAGGGGGGAAGGGCTAGAGGGGAAGGGGAGAGGACTGGAGTATCCCTAGGCTGGTCAGCTGCAGGCCTGGGCGGTGTTGGAGGAGGGGAGAGTCGAATCGTTCAGTCATTAAATCGCATTTATTGAGCGCTTACTGCGTGCACAGCGCTGCACTAAGCACTTGGCCTGGACGAGCAGAGGCAGGGTGCCCAAAAGGCGGTCCTGCCCCTGCTGTTCTCCTGCCTCAGGGAGAGAGGAGCAGGACCTAAATTTAGATTCGCTCTCCCTTTACTCGGAAACCTAAACTGCCCAGCATGGGCAACCATTCATTCATTCAATTATAGAGCACTTACTCTGCGCATAGCACTGTGCTTGGCAAAGAACAACGCAACAATAAACAGCGACATTCCCTGCCCACAATGAGCTTACAGTCTAGAGAGGGGGGAGAGCGACATCAGTACAAATAGATAAAATGGCAGATATGTACGTCGGCGGTGTGGGGTTGGGAGAGGGGAAGAGCAAAGGGAGCGGATCAGCGTGATGCAGAAGGGAGTGGGAGATGAGGAAAAACGGGGGCTTAGTCTGGGAAGGTGGGTCTTAGGGACGCAGCTCCACTCCATTCATTCATTCGATCGTATTTATGGAGCGCTCAGTGCGTGCAGAGCACTGTACTAAGCACTTGGGAGAGTACAATATAACAGCAACCACGGTCCCTGCTCACATTGAGTTCACAGTCTGGAGGGGGAGGCGGCATTAATAGAAATAAATAAATGACAGATATGTACATCAGCGCTGTGGGGCTGGGGGCGCGGGATGAATAAAGGGAATCAGGGCAATGCAGAAGGGAATGGGGGCAGAGGAAAGGTTCCCCTCATCTCCCTGGGCGAAGGATTATGGATAAGGAACGAAAGGTGGTGGATCCTCATTCCCCCCGACTTTTCCCTGTGTCCATCTGGTGAAGAGAGGATGAAGGGGACCTTGGGGGTTGGGAAATTCTGTCCAAGGTTAATAATGATGTGGGTATTTGTTAAGCGCTTACTATGTGCCAAGCACTGTTCTAAGCTCTGGGGTAGATACAGAGTAATCAGCTTGTCCCACTTGGGGCTCACAGTCTTAATCCCCATTTTACAGATGAGGTGACTGAGGCACCGAGAGGTCAAGTGGCTTGCCCAAAGTCACACAGCTGACAGGTGGCGGAGCCGGGATTAGAACCCATGACCTCTCACTCGTAAGCCCTTGCTCTTTCCACTGAGCCACGTGACCCGCTGACCCACCTAGGCCCACTGAGGGCTATCAGTGCCCCTTCCATATTGATCCTTTTGTACTGGGCCCAGGGCCCTGGGAGCTCCACAGATTAACTGTGGGGATTTTACTTTTACAATAATAATAATTATGGCATTTGTTAAGTGCGTACTATGTGCCGAGCACTGTTCTAAGCGCTGGGGGGGGGATACAAGGTACTCAGCTTGTCCCACGTTGCGTTCACAGTCTTCATCCCCACTTTACAGATGAGGGAACTGAGGCACAGAGAATAATAATAATTATGTTGGTATTTGTTAAGCGCTTACTATGTGCAGAGCACTGTTCTAAGCACTGGGGGAGATACAAGGTAATCAGGCTGTCCCACGTGAGGCTCCCAGTTAATCCCCATTTTACAGATGAGGTAACAGGCCCAGAGAAGTTAAGTGACTCGCCCACAGTCACCCAGCTGATGAGTGGCAGAGCCGGGATTCGAACCCTTGACCTCTGACTCCGAAGCCCGTGCTCTTTCCACTGAGCCACGCTGCTTCTCTAAGTGAAGTGGCTTGCCCAAAGTCACACAGCTGGCAAACGGCTGAACAGGGATTTGAACCCATGACCTCTGACTCCCAAGCCCGGGCTCTTTCCACTGAGCCACGCTGCTTCTCAATCCCACTGCCCTGCTCCCCCTCTAGACTCTAAGCTCGTTGTGGGCACGGAATGGATGTTATACAGAGAAGCAGCGGGGCTCGGTGGAAAGAGCCCGGGCTTGGGAGTCAGAGGTCATGGGTTCGAATCCCGGCTCTGCCACTCGTCAGCTGGGTGACTGTGGGCAAGTCACTTCACTTCTCCGTGCCTCAGTTCCCTCATCTGTCAAATGGGGATTATCCTGCTTACCCTGTATCTCCCCCAGCGCTTAGGACAGTGCTCTGCACATAGTAATCGCTTAACAAATACCAACATTATTATTAGTCCCCACAGCCTATGGCTCTTCCCTCCATAGTACGTTTGTATTTAAAGAAATTTACACAATGGGGCACAGGAGAACATACACGAAAGACGATCAAGACCTCTCTATTTAGGACGTTATTATTTGGGGTATTTGTTAAGCACCTACTATGTTTCAGCACTCTTTTAAATGCCTGGGTAGAATCAAGTCAATCAGGTCAGGAACACTCCCTGTCCCACGTGGGGCTCGTGGTCTAAATAGGAAAGGTATTTATTTAGCGCTTCCTAGATGCAGGGCACTGTACTAAGCATTTGGGCGAGTACAATATGACAGGGTTGATGGACACATCACACAGGAATTTACCGTTTAGAAAAGCGGAGATAGACATTAAAATAAATTGTGGGTCGTGTATATCAGTGCCGTGGTGCGGAGGGCGGAGTGACTATCAAGTGCTTAAAGGGTAGAAATCTAAGCCCGTAGGTGACGCAGAAGGGAGAGGGAGTAGGGGAAATGAGGGCTTATTTGCGGGAGGCCTCTGGAAAAAGATGTGATTTTAGTAGGACTTTAAAGGCGGGGATAATGATGGTCTGTTGTATAGGAAGGGAAAAGGAATTCCAGGCCAGAGGGAGGAGTGGGAAAGGATCAGCAGCGAGGTAGATGAGAGTGAGAAGCAACGTGGCTCAGTGGAAAGAGCCGGGGCTTGGGAGTCGGAGGTCACCGGTTCGAATCCCGACTCTGCCCCTGGTCAGCTGTGTGACCGTGGGCAAGTCACGTCACTTCTCTGGGCCTCAGTTCCCTCATCTGGAAAATGGGAATGAAGACTTGTGAGCCTCCCGTGGGACAACCTGATGACCCTCTATCTACCCCAGCGCTTAGAACAAGTGCTCTGCACCTAGTAAGCGCTTAACATATACCAACGTTATTATTATTATTATCAGGTGAGTGCTAGACATTTTACCATTGATTGTAACAATGGCATTTGGCATTTGTTAAGCACTTACTATGTGTCAAAAACTGTTCTAAGCACTGGAGTAGGTATAAATTAATTCTCCCATGTGGGGGTCACAGTCTAAATAGAAGAGAGAACGAGGATTTAATCCCCGTTTTACAGCTGAAGGAAGTGAGGCGCAGGAAGTGACTTGCCCAGACTCGTTGGGCGACGGGCCGAGCTGGAATTAGAACCCAGGCCCGTGCTCCTTCCACCATCATGCTGCGTCTCGCTGATTATGCCGGTAACATTGATTATGCAAACAGCTCTCCCTCCCTGGGGAATCCTGAGGAATGAGCAGTTTCTCTGTTCTAGAAACTTCTGGGCTTTTCCCCTTTTCCTGTGGGCGTGGATACACTATGAGAGCCTAGGAGAGTGAGTCCAGTGACGAGCCCCCGTGGCTTCAGTGGGCACTGGAGGCAGAGGTGTCAGTGGACCATACACAGATCACTTTTCTGTGCCTCAGTTTCCTCATTTGTTAAATGCGGTTTGATTGATTCCTTCATTCAATCGTATTTATTGAGCACCTACTGCGTGCAGAGCGCTGTACTAAGTACTCGGGAGAGTACAATATACAATGATAATAATGTTGGTATTTGTTAAGCGCTTACTACGGGCAGAGCACTGTTCTAAGCACTGGGGGAGATACAGGGTCATTAGGTTGTCCCACGTGAGGCTCACAGTTAATCCCCATTTTCCAGATGAGGTAACTGAGGCCCAGAGAAGTGAAGTGACTTGCCCACGGTCACACAGCTGACAAGTGGCAGAGCCGGGATTCGAAACCACGACCCCTGACTCCAAAGCCCGGGCTCTTTCCACTGAGCCACGCTGCTTCTCATGGATAATCTGCGTAGGTTTATCGACTCTCAATTTTTCTGACTAGATCAAGCAGTCCCTGATGGGCGTAGGTATAATATTACGTAATCAGGTCACCTCCTTTAGGATGGCACCCCGAGAGTTTCTATTCATTCATTCATTCATTCATTCATTCATTCATTCATTCATTCATTCATTCATCCATCGTATTTATTGAGCGCTTACTGTGCGCAGAACACTGTACTAAGCTCTTGGAAAGTACAATTCGGCAACAGATGGAGACAATCCCTACCCAACAACGGGCTCACAGTCTAGAAGAGAAGCAGCATGACTCAGTGGAAAGAGCACAGGCTTGGGAGTCAGAGGTCATGGGTTCTAATCCCAGCTCCGCCGCTTGTCAGCTGTGTGACTTTGGGCAAGTCACTTCACTTATCTGGGCCTCAGTTCCCTCATCTGTAAAATGGGGATTAAGACTGGGAGCCCCATGTGGGACAACCTGATCACCTTGTATCCCTTGCTTACAACAGTGCTTTGCACATAGTAAGCGCTTAACAAATACCAACATTATTATTATTACTTTTGAGAAGCAGCGTGGCTCAGTGGAAAGAGCCCGGCCTTGGGAGTCAGAGGTCATGGATACGAATCCCGGCTCTGCCACCTGTCAGCTGTGTGACTGTGGACAAGTCACTTCACTTCTCTGAGCCTCAGTTCCCTCATCTGTCAAATGGGGATTAACTGTGAGCCTCCTGTGGGCCAACCTGATGACCCTGTATCTCCACCAGCGCTTAGAACAGCATGGCTCAATGGAAAGAACCCGGGCTTGGGAGTCAGAGGTCATGGGTTCGAATCCTGGTACTGCCACCTGTCAGCTGTGTGACTGTGGGCAAGTCACTTCACTTCTCTGGGCCTCAGTTACCTCATCTGTAAAATGGGGATTAACCGGGACCCTCACGTGGGACAACCTGATGACCCTGTATCTCCCCCAGCGCTTAGAACAGTGCTCTGCACATAGTAAGCGCTTAATAAATACCAACATTATTATTATTATTATTAGAACAGTGCTCTGCCCAGAGTGAGCGCTTAACAAATACCAACATGAACGTGGCGCAGTGGAAAGAGCACGGGCTTGGGAGTCAGGGCTCATGAGTTCGAATCCCAGCTCTGCCACTTGTCGGCTGTGGGACTGTGGGCAAGTCACTTCACTTCTCCGGGCCTCAGTTCCCTCATCTGTAAAATGGGGATGAAGACTGTGAGCCCCACGTGGGACAACCTGATTCCCCTGTGTCTACCCCAGCGCTTAGAACAGTGCCCGGCACATAGTAAGCGCTTAACCAATACCAACATTATTATCATTATTATTCTTAGGACCAAAGGCGGGGTGGGAGGCCTGGTAGGAAAAGAACTACAAGTCCCAGCAGGCTGTGCGGGTGACGTCATCACGCACGGGGGCGTCGGCCCCGCCCCCTCCGCCCTCCTTCCTCGCCCCCTCCCCCACGGGCCCTGTCGCTTGGGGCGTCGACGACAGCGCCGTTGGTGAGTGTGTGAGGCCTGAGGCGAGGGGTTGAGGGGGAGGAGGAGGAGGAGGAGGAGAAGAAGAAGAAGAAGAAGGAGAAGGAGGATGGGGGGGATGGTGGGAGGAGGAGGAGGAGGATGGCGGGCTGAGGAGAGGGGCCCCCGAGGGGCCCACCGGAAGTGGCGCCGCTGCTTTTGCTTTCACTTGACGGCTTGTCCTTCCTCCCCCCCGGGAAGGACATAATAATAATATTGTTGGTATTTCTTAAGCGCTTACTATGTGCAGAGCGCTGTTCTAAGCGCTGGGGGAGATGCAGGGTCATCAGGTGGTCCCACGTGGGGCCTCACAGGCTTCATCCCCATTTGACAGAGGAGGGAACTGAGGCCCAGAGAAGAATAATAATGTTGGTATTAAGCGTTTACTAAGTGCAGAGCGCTGTTCTAAGCGCTGGGGGAGAGACAGGGTCATCAGGTGGGCCCACGTGGGGCCTCCCAGGCTTCATCCCCATTTGACAGAGGAGGGAACTGAGGCCCGGAGAATAATAATAATAATGATAATGTTGGTATTAAGCACTTCCTATGTGCAGAGCTCTGTTCTAAGCGCTGGGGGAGATACAGGGTCATCAGGTTGTCCCACGTGAGGCTCCCAGGCTTCATCCCCATTTTCCAGATGAGGGAACTGAGGCCCACAGAAGAAGAATAAGAATAATGTTGGTATTTGTTAAGCGCTTACTCTGTGCAGAGCTCTGTTCTAAGCGCTGGGGGAGATACAGGGTCATCAGGTTGTCCCACGTGAGGCTCCCAGGCTTCATCCCCATTTGACAGATGAGGCAACTGAGTCACCAAGAAGTGAAGTGACCTGCCCACAGTCACCCAGCTGACAAGCGGCAGAGCTGGGATTCGAACCCATGACCTCTGACTCCCAAGCACGTGTTCTTTCTTTCTCTTTAGATTTACCAGTATTAGGAAATAATAGTAATGATTTCTGTGAGAGAGGGTGAGGAGAGGAGGAACCCAGGATTTGCCGTCACCTACTCGGGAGCCGCTTGTGCGAAAGATTATTTTGTTATCGTGGCGAGGCTTGGCGATCTCGGGACCAGGTTTTAAAATGTCCGGTGTTTTGTAACTTTCTCTTTTTCCAATTGTCCAGGTCTTTGAGCTAATCACGCTCCCTTGCTCCAGGAGCCTTTGGTCAGAGTTAGTTTCATTTCCTCAACATGCTTCCCTTTGTGGTCGGCAAAGGGCACGGATAGGAAATATCTCCCTGCGTAGGCTAGCAGGATTTTCCTCTCACGGTCCCCTGATGGCTTTTTTTCATTTTATTGGTGCTTGTTAAGTGCGTACTATGTGCCAGACACTGTTCTAAGAGCATGGGACTGAGAGTGAGAGGATCTGGGTTCTAATTCCTGCTCCGTCACTTCCCTGCTGTGTGACCTTGGGCAAGTCACTTCACTTCTCTGGCCCTCAGTGACCTCCTCTGTGAAATGGGGATTGAGACTTTGAGCCCCTTGTGGGACAGGGACTGTGTCCAACCTGACTAAATTGAATCTGCCCCAGCTCTTAGGGCCTGTCTACTGGTTTGGTTTAGTTTTGTTGCCTGTCTTCCCCCTTCCAGACTGTGAGCCTGTTGTTGGGCAGGGATTGTCTCTATCTGTTGCCGAATTGTACTTTCCAAGCGCTTAGTACAGTGCTCCGCACACAGTAAGCGCTCAGTAAATATGATGGAATGAGTGAATGAACATAGTGCTTAACAAGTACCATCATTATTGTGGCTCATCATCATAATGGCTCAATGGAAAGAACCTGGGCTTGGGAGTCAGAGGTCATGGGTTCTAATCCCGGCTCCGCCACTTGTCTGCTGCGTGACTTTGGGCAAGTCACTTCACTTCTCTGTGCCTCAGTGCCCTCATCTGTAAAATGGGGATTAAAACTGTGAGCCCCACGTGGGACAACCTGATCACCTTGTATCCCCCCAGCGCTTAGAACACTGCTTTGCGCATAGTAAGTGCTTAACAAATGCCATCATTATTATTATTACAGTAAGTACGTGATAAATAGCATCACCGTCATTGTGGTCGTGGAGATACTATGAGTTGAGCAGGAAGACGCTTAGCTCCCTCTGTACTGAAAGCTCATTATGGGTAGGAAATGCGTCTGCTAGTTCTGTTGTAGCTTACTCTCCCAAGCGCTTAGTACAGTGCTCTACATTTAGGAAGCTCTCAGTATGTACAGATGATTGATTGATTTGTTGGCGCTGTGCTTTCTGCAGGGGGTAGGACCGATTCGCGTGGTGGTTGCTGGGGCTGGGGGGCTGCTCTGCCCTTCGGAGAGTTTGAACCCCGGTTTGGCAATTGGTGTTGAAGACGTAGTTAGAGCCCACTTAGTCGCCCCAGTTTCCCTCTCCAGGGAGGGAAACCTGGGAAACTCGTTCAAGGCTGACGGAATTATGCTTCCTTTCTGGATGTAATCATCATCGATGGCATTTATTGAACGCTTACTCTGGGCAAAGCGCTGGGGAGAGGACAGCAGAGTTGTCAGACGTGTTCCCTGCCCACGTGAGCTACGAGAGCAATCCTTCGGATTACTTGGTCAAGATTATTATTATTTTTGCTAAATGCGTACTGTGTGACAAGCACTGTTCTAACCATTTGGGTAGATACAAGTTAGATTGGACACAGTCCCTGTCCCTCATGGGGCTCACAATCTAAGTAGGAGGGGGAACATTAATTTATTTATATTGATGCCTGTTTACTTGTTTTGATGTCTGCCTCCCTCCTTCTAGACTGTAAGCCCGGTGTGTCTGTCTTTATTGCTGTAGCGTTCTTTCCAAGCACTTAGAGTGCTTTGCACGCAGTAAGCGCTCAATAAATACGTTCGAATGAATGAATGGTATTTAATCCCCATTTCACAGTTGACGAAACTGAGGCACAGAGAAGTTAAGTGAGGTTTAGTTGCCTAAAGAGCAAGCAGTTGGCAGAGCTGGGATTCTCTGACTCCCAGGCCCATTGCTCTCTCTACTAGCGCAGGTGATCAATCAGTTAAGCAGTGGTGTTTATTGAGCACTTACTACGCGCGTAGCTCTATACTGAGCGCTTGAGAGCGTACAATGCAATAAATTTAGCAGATGTGGGCTCTGCCTGTACCGAGTTTACAGTCTAGATGGGATGGAGATAGTATTCAGTAGTATTTATTGAGCGCTATATGCAGAGCGCTGTACTAAGCACTAGGAATGTACAATTTGGCAACAGATAGAGACAATCCCTGCCCATTGACGGGCTCACAGTCTAATCGGGGAAGACAGACAAAAACAGTAGCAATAAATAGAAACAAGGGGATGGACATCTCATTAAAACAATAGCAATAAATAGAATCAAGGGGGTGTACATCTCATTAACAAAATAAATAGGGTAATAAAAATATATACAAATGAGCGGACGAGCACAGTGCTGAGGGGAGGGGAAGGGGGGGGGCAGAGGGAAAAGGGGGAAACTCAGTCTGGGAAGGCCTCTTGGAGGAGGTGAGCCTACAATAGTATCACAGGAGCCGTTCCCAGGCCGGGTCTATTCGACCAAATTCATCAACCAGTAGCATTGATTGAGCACTTAGTTTTTGCAGAGCACGGTGCCAAACACTTGGGAGAGAACCTCAGTGCTGTGAGACAGAGTGAGGGAGGTGCAGATCCAAAAGGAAGGAAAGGAAACCCAGAAGGGAGTGGGAGAAGAGGAAATCTGGGCTTCGTCGGGGAAGGCCTCTTGGAGGAGATGTGTTTTTAATAAGGCTTTGAAGGTGGGGAGAGGGATCTTCTGTCAGAGATGAGGAGGGCGGATCCGGGCCAGAGGCAGGATGTAGGCAAGAGATCGGTGGCGAGATAGACGAGACGGAGAGACGGGGCGTAGGGTGGGAGAGGACGATAGTAGACACGATCCCTATCTTCAAGGAGCTGACGGTCTAGTGGGGGAGACTAACGTTAAATTAACATTAAATGACCTTAATATTAAATTACAGGTAGGGGGAAGCTAGGGAGCTTAAAGATATGAATGTAAGTGTTAGGGAGGGTGATTAGGGCGGTGCTTAGGTGATCTGGAAGTGTCAAAATGGCAGTTAAAGAGAGAGAGGATGGGGAGAGGAGAGGATGATCAGGGAAGCCCTCCCGGAGATGTGACTTCTCCCTTCTCTCACTCCCTTCTCTTGCACTTGAATTTGCACCCTTTATTTACCCTTCCCTCAGCCCCACCGAACTTATGTCCATATCTGTAATTTATTGGTATGAACGTCTGTCTCCCGCTCTAGACTGGCAGCTCGCTGTGGGCCGGGAACGGGCCGACGGACTCTAATAATAATAATAGTTGTGGCGTCTGTTAAGTGCTTACTAGGTGCTGGGCTGGAGATAAGCAGATCAGGTCGGACACAGTCCCTGTCTCTTAATCCCCATTTTACAGATGAGGTAACTGAGGCCCAGCATAGTGATTTGCCTAAGATAACGTAGCAGACGAGTGGCAGAGCCGGGATTAGAAGCCAGGACCTACTGACTCCCAGTGCCGTACCGCTCGCCCCAGGAACGACACCCCCCCCCCCCCCCGCTCAAAGCCCCAGACTCCCTTTTCGGATCCCTGTGGAAAATGTCAGCTCTTCTGAAGGGGCGGGGCGGGGCGGGCCCCCGGGGACAAGTAGGGACAAGGAAACGGCCGCGGAGTCCGCCCGGTCCCAGTCCCGGAGCCGCGAGCCGTGCCGGTCGCCGTGGAAGAACAGGAAGCGGATTGTGTGCTTTTCGCCCAGCGGACGGGTCTGGGTCTCCCGGGGCTTGGACAGAACATTCCCTGGGCCAGAGCCCGGACCGCTCGGCAGCCCCGCCCCCGCTTTCCCAGCCGCCACGGCCGCCGTCTCACTGCCTTCCTGTGTCCCGCCCCCTGCCAGGTCCCGGCCATGGAAAGGGCCGAAAAGGAGCCCCCGGCGTCGGCGGTCCTGCAGGACCAGTGCCATTTCACCCAGATCATCTTCACCAATGTGGAGAAGCGCTACGTGCCGGGAAGGGACGTGACCTGCCGCTACACCCTCACCCTGAACTTCGTGCCCCGCCGGAAGGACTGGGTGGGCATCTTTCGGGTAAGGCCCACCTCGTCTCCCCTCCCCCTCGCGGCACCGGGCGGCGGAGGGTGGTGGCGGCCGGCTGGCCGGTTGCCCCAAGCCCTGCGCGCGTCCCGTGACTCCACCTGGGATCACCGCCTGGGAAGTCAGCGGGTCCAGCCTCCGGGCCTCCAGTCCCAGGGTTCCAGGAAAAGCGGCGGCTCGGAGCCTAGCCCCGAAACCCTTCCGGTGGCCGATTTGCACACTGAGGAACGAGAGAGGACCGATGACCCCGCGTGGCCGCAAAAGCTTGACCTTCGCTTCGACGGCCAGCTGCCGGGTGCCACCGTGCTTCCCGCTCAGACGGAGGATCGGGGTGCGACCTCCTCCGTCCTTCCCCTTTCATCGAATCCTCAGGGAAGTCCCTTAGCTCCAAGCTCCACCTGTTCCAGCCCCTTTCCGCCTGTGAAGCAGAGAGTTAGGGGCCTGGGGGAGGAGATTAGACGGGGCATGGCTTCCTGGATGGGAGTCACTCTTCCCTGCTCCTCTCCTGCCCTCAGGTTTCCTTCCAGTTGCCAAAAAGCCACCTTATGTCCACCCCTCACTGGCCCTGGAGGTTGGAGGGGGCGGGCCCCCAGTCCAGCTCTGGAGCCCAGTGGGGTGAAAGAGCCCCAGTCAGAAACAGGCTCTACCCCTGAAGCCCCGTGAGACTCAGTGGTCCCGGTCACCACCGGCCTGTCAGCAGGGAGCAGCAAAGAGCTGGAGAGTCAGAGGACCTGGGTTCTAATTCTGCCCCTGCCACTTGTCTGCTGGGTATCCTTGGGCAAGTCACTTAGCCTCAGTTACCGCATCTGTAAAATGGGGATTATTAATAATAATAATGGTATTTGGTAAGCACTTACTATGTGCCAGGCATTGTGCTAAGCACTGGGGTGGATGCAGGCAAATAAGCCTGGGCACAATCCCTGCCCCTCATGGAGCTCGCAGTCTTAATCCCCATTTTCCAGATGAGGGAACTGAGGCACAGAGAAGTGAAATGACTTGCCCAAGGCCACCGGGCAGACAAGTGGCAGAGCTGCGGTTAGAAGCCATGACCTTCTGACTCCCGGGCCCGTGCTATAGTAGGCGCTCAATAAATACTGATGAATGAATGTATCTGCCATCTTGGCTCCAGTCTGGCTCCAAGGGGTGGAGCAGGCTAGCTATGGCTTCCCTGCTGGCCCCCAAAACGATGGAGGACAAAACTAACCTCCCATTTTCCCCCCCAGGAAGGGCACTCGTCATCCCATTGGTCAGACGGTCTCTCGGGGAAGGTTTTTAGGCTCTGGAATTTTTCAGGCCACAGATGGTGACTCGAGCAGAGAACAGAACCGGGGGAAGATCCCTGAATATTCCCTCGTCCCCACCCAGTGGGACTCGCGCTTTATTACCCGAGGGAAGAGCCAGCCGAAGCTGGTTTGCAGCCATGTGGGTGAGGCTCTCTCTGCTGACTCGTCCCCAGGCCAATCAGTCAGTGGTATTTATTGAGCGTCTACTGTGTGCAGAGCCCCGTATTAAGCGGTTGGGAAAGAACGCTACAGTAGACTTGGTAGACGTGATCCCTCCCCACATAGAGCTTCCCCAAACCAAATCAGTCACGGGCTCCTCCTCTGCCGCCAAACCCCTAACCGTGGGAGTCCCTCAGGGCTCGGGTCTGGGTCCCCCTCTGGTCTCCGTCTACACCCTTGAAGAACTCACTTGCCCCCGTGGCTTCACCTATCACCTCTCTGTGGATGATTCCCAAATCTACATCGCCTTTACAGTTGGATTTGTACCCTTGATTTCCCCCTCCCTCTGCCCCACAGCACTTACGTGTCCATAATCTATTTATGCCACTACCTGAATCCCCCTCTAGACTCTAAGCTCGTTGTGACCCACTCTGTTATGTCGCGTTCTTCCGAGCACTTAGTTCAGTCCCCTCTGAGTGCTCAGTAAATGTGATTTACTGGGTGCCGAGCTCTGTACTGAGCGCTTGGGAAAGTACACTACAGTAGAGTTGGTAGACTCGATCCCCGCCCACAAGGCGCTGACAGTCTACGGGGACTCGCCCCGTAGACAGACATTAAAATAAATTACCAGATAGGGTAAATAGTAGTTTATAAAGATATCCGCTATGGGGGCTGGGGAATTAGAGTCCTTACGGGGTAAGTACTCACTGAAGGTGGGGAGGAGAGTGAAGGCGTTTGCCTTCTGACCGGCCCACTCCTTAGCTCTCCCAAGGGCGGAGACGCCGAGGTGAGACAGAATGCGTTTGTACATCCAAGCGCTCAGTACAGTGCTCTGCATTCGGTAAGTCCTCAGTACCGTAGATTGAAAATACCGTTGATCGACAGAGCAGCGCCGTGGGTCGGAAGCTTGGTGCTGGCTCCTTCAGAGCCCCACCCGACCCCCTCAGCTCTGATGTCCAAGGCCCAACCTCTCTGGGGTGGGGAAGGGCCCGTCTCGGCCAAGGAGCCGGTCGGGGGGCAAGTGACCGTCTCAACCCAGTGGCCCCCGTTGGCGACTTGGGTCCGGCCGGAAGCGCCTCACCCGTCTTCCTCTCTTTGCGGCTGTAGGTGGGCTGGAAGACCGTCCGCGAGTATTACACCTTCATGTGGGCTTCCCTGCCCAGGGACCTCCACAGCGAGTCAGCTCGGGAGCAGGAAGTGCAGTTCAAAGGTCAGATCCCGGACGGTCAGGCTCCTCCATCGGGACCTGGCCGCCGTATTCCTGGCTCGTTGAGCTCAGTCAAGAGTCCCCTGGGCAGCCTGGTTCCTGGGAACCCACCGGGTGGCTCTCTTGCGGCCCTGCCCGGGGCTTGCCGGGCTTGCCCTGCCAGACCGGTACGGCCGGTAACATTCCACGATTCAGTCCCTGCCTTTTCTTCTCCAGTCGTGGGTCAGTAAACTACATAAACTCCCGGCCTGGGTCCGTGGGTGCCAGCCGGCGGCACGGGGCCTCCTCTTAAGGGCAGGTTCTGGAAGCAGTGTGGCCTAGTGGAAAGAGCGCAGGCCCAGGAATCAGGAGGCCCAGGTGGCCACTTGCCTGCTGGAATCACTTCAGTTCTCTGGACCTCGGTAACCTGTAGATGGGGGCCAAAAAAACCAATACAGCTTCCTTCTTTGACAGTGAACCTCGGGTGGCGCGGGGTTTGCGTCCAAGCTGACGTTTGGTATCTACCTCAGTGCTTGGCACACAGTAAGCACTTGTGTTAATAGTCGTGACTATTAATGATTTTCGATGAAGCCCAGGACGGGACTGGGGGCCGTGAGAGGGTGAGGGGCCTGCGCTGACCCCGGGTCTGCTGCATTTGGTTCCGATCCCCGGGGCTGGCGACGTCGGCACGGGCCAGCCCAGAGCTGATGTCTGATCTGGACAACTGTAAAACGTTCCTCCGTGACCAAGCTTGGGCTTCCACAGGCCCGGTCGCACGGCCAGCCCCTGATTTGAGTCGGGCGCCTGCTTCTCCCAATCGGGATCTCCCCACGGGAGCCCCTCCCGAGCCCGGGATCGTTTGGTTGTGTTTTCAGCCTACTACCTACCCAAGGACGACGAGGATTACCAGTTCTGCTACGTCGACCAGGATGGAGTGGTCCGGGGGGCCAGCGTCCCCTTCCAGTTCCGGGCCGAGAGTGAAGATGGCATCCTGGTCGTCACCACTCAGGTCCGCCGATCGAGGGCCCTCCCACGCCCCCAACTCTTTCTGCTCTCTCTCCCGGCCCACGGGGTGCAGGGGGTCGAAGGGGGTGCGAAATGGGGGATCACTTGGGTAGGGAATGATGGGATGGAGGCCTGTGCCCAGATTCAAACGGGACTTGTCCCGGCTCCGCCACGCTCGTTCATTCAGTCGGATTTATTGGGCGCTTACTCTGGGCAGTTGTCTAATGTGAGACCTTGGGCAAGTCACTTGGCTTATCTGGGCCACAGTTACCTCATCTGTAAAATGGGGATTAAGAGTGGGAGCCCTATGGGGGACAGGGACATTTTCCGACCTCACTCGAATCTACCCCAGTGCTTAAAACAGTGCCTGTCACATAGCGCTTGACAAGTACCATAATTATTATTATTAAAGAGGGCCGGTTGGCCCGGGCTACCTTGGTCACGGTGGCACGGGTCAGCCCAGAGCTATTGTTTGACTTGGACAACTGGTAAAACATTCCTCCGTGACCAAGCTTGGGTTCCCCCAGTAGACCGGGATGCTCCCTGGCTAATCCTCCAGGCTCTGCAACCCCTGCAGGGTAGGTGCTTTGGGGGTCCAGCGCTCTTGGGGAGCTCCAAGTCAGATAGGGAGGTAGGATCAACGTCTCTCAGCAGTACGGACCAATAAATGCAATGGGTTGTGGGGAGTTTAACCAGGAGGAGCAGGGTGAGGAATTGCACCAGTATAAGAGACCAAGCGGTGGGGTTCGTTGGGGAGAACCGCCCTAAGCTGTAGTTGTAAAGGGGATGGGTGCGGTGAGGGGCAGGGGCTGGCGTGGAGGCGGATTGGCCTGCTGGGGTCGTGGGGAGCCTCCTGCCCTCCCCCTGACACCGGCTGCGTCCTGTCCTGCAGGGAGAGGTGGAGGAGATCGAGCAGCGCAACCAGGAGCTGCAGGAGGAAAACCAGGAACTGCGGGGCAGCTGCGGGAACCTCTTGGAGCAGAAAGAAGAGCTGCATAAGCAGTTGCAGAGGGCCCAGGTACTGCCGGTTGAAAAAGGACAAAGCCAGCGCAGCAAGCCCAGGGTTTGCCCTTGGCACTGCCTACCCGGCCCTCTCGCCGCTCCTTGCCCGCCTCTACAGCGGCCCAGTATCTCCCACCTCCCATCATTCACGCCCCATCCCCTCATTAGAAATACCCTCCCAGTCGAGCGATGACGGATCAATCAGTCCCCCTTCGCCAATCCACATCCCTCCCCTCCTCTAAAGCCTTTCCAAGAAATCCACCTCCACCTGGGAACCTGGCCTGATTGACCCTCACCGTCCCGCTACAACTCATGTATTTATTTGTCACGGACTTAGTTATCCTCTTCTGTAGGTTTACTGCTGCTCGGAGGCTCTTACTTGTCACTTATCTTCCCCAGTAGGTTGCAACCTCCTCAAAGGCAGGGGTCGTGTGTTTTACTGCTGCTCCGTGTTCCCAAGTGTAGCCCTCTGCCCACTCTAGGCGCCCAGAACAGCCCTCTGCCCACTCTAGGCACCCAGTACAGTCCTCTGCCCCTAGTATGCCCCCAGGGCGGGACTTTATACAGAGTGGCGCTCAGTAAATAACTGTTGATGGAAGATGGAGGCGATGAGCAGAGGTCATTATTCAAATTTGGCTCTGCACCTTTTTTTCTAGTAGCAGGAACGTAGTTTGTCTCTGCAGAGCATCACCTTCATTACTGAAAAGCATTCATTAAGCATTCCCTTGGCTCGGTGTCAGATTCCCTGCCCTCCAGGAAAAGGCCGAATACCCCTCATATTCAGGAAGTTTCTCTTCCTGGGCTTTTTCCCCTTCTCCCAGCCCGGCGTTCATCCCTCAACCGTCCCGCCCCTCGCTGTGGCGGCAAAGTGGCCACTGTCTAGGGCAGGGCCTGGCGGGTGTCTGCCGGATGATTGAAATGCGCAGGTGAACCCAGGCATCCCTGTCAGTGGGCAAGAGGATCGATTTGGCTGCTTTTTCTTTTTCCGGCGGTCTACGAGTGGCATTTATTGAGCACCTACTGAGCGCGAAGTACTCTACCAAGTGCTTGGGAAGAGAACCACAGTGACCTAAGGCCTGTTCCTTGCCCTCAAGGAGCGTGTGATCCAGAAAGTCAAAGGGCGAGTGGGCGGGCATACCGGGCCTGGGTAAGAATAATAATAATTATTGTATCCGTTCAGCGCTTTCTATGTGCCAGGCACTGTGCTAAGCACTGGGATAGGTACAGACTAATCAGATGGTCACAGTCCCTGTCCCACCATAGGGCTGACAGTCTTAATCCCCATTTTACAGATGAGGTAGATGAGGCACAGAGAGGTGAAGTGACTGCCCAAGGCCCCACAGACAGATTGCCCTCTGACTCCCAGGCCCGGGCTCTATTCAGTACGCCACGCTGCTTCTCGTAGCCTGGTTGGATAGTCGAGGACCATCGGAGTTCAGGTTTGGCTGAGCCACTCAGGCTGGGCCGCCTCGTGTTTCCCAGGAGAAAGTGAAGGAGTTGGAGGGAGAGATCGACTCCCTGAAGAGCGGAAACTCTGAGCTCCAGAGAGCCCAGGAAACGCAGAACTGGGAGATGAAGTCTGCCCAGGAACGACTCGTCTCCGTGCAGGAGCAGACGGGGACGCTGCAGAAGGAGAACCAGGTACCGGGAAGCTCAGGGCCAGAAGAAGAAGGGGAGTCAACCCTTTACTCTCCTGCCACTGGGCCACCCTGGGTTTTGCACCATATTGGTTCCCTTTTGGCGGCACCCCCGACTCTCCCCGGCCCGGGCCAGCCCCGTGGCCCATCTGGCCCCAAGGCTCTGACTCAGACAAGGGTTAGCAGGGCGTTTGGAGGAACTGGGGGTTGGTTGTTCTGGACATCCACCACCGTGCACAGAGATGGACCGGCTCACATCCCTAATTCTGTCTTCTCTGCGCCTCATTCTCGCTACGGTGACTTACCATTCAACACCTCTGACTCTTCCCTTTCCCTCGCTGGGTTCTGTCCCAGGGACCCAAAAAGGATGATCCGACAGCCCCTGACTCCCCCTTCAGTGACCCATCAGGGACCCTCAGCCACCCCTGACTCTCCAGTCTCCATCCCCGGATTCTGTCCCAGTGACTCAGCCCGGACCGTCCAACGCCACTGATTCTCCTCTCTCCATCCCCGCCTCTTCCTCAGTGACCCAGTAAGGACCGTCTAACACCCCTGACTCTCCCCTCTCCATCCCTGACTCTCCCTCTTATGATCCAGCGTGGACCAGCCAACCCTCCCGACTCTCCATCACCGTCAGCCCTGACTCTCCCTCCCTGTCAGCCCCTCCTGGTGCTCCAGAGTCTCTCCCTTTCCTCTCCCCAGGCCTGTCCTCCCCTTGGCAAGGGCCGCAGGGGGTCGAGGTGCCCCGGGGAAAGATGAGGAAGCCATCCAGCCAGGTCCCCGAGTCTGGTCTGACTCTCAAACTTCCTGGCTGTCCCTTCTTAGGAGCTGAAGGGACAGCTGGAGTCCCTGATGGTCATCAAGGAGAAGCTGGAGCAGCAAGTCTCCTTCCTGAAGGAAGAGAACAAACGGCTGGAGGGGGACAAGGCCCACCAGGAGGAGGAGCTCCAGCAGTGAGGGTCTTCCACTTCCCGGGGAAGTCGGCCGGCCCAGGGTGGGAAGGGATGGGGCCCAGCCACTCGGAGCCCTTGGAAGCCGCGTAGGGAAAAGTCGGGCCCTTGGAAGCCTCCTTGTCATCCCGCCGAGCTGGCCGGGGTCCAGAGTGTGGAGCCCGGCCGTACCGTGGGGGCTCACAGAGGAAGCCCAACCTTCTGTCCTGCGCTTCTAGCCCCACCCTGCCCTACCTCACCCCACTCGGCCCGCGGAGGCTTGCAGACAAAAGCGGGGCCGAGGCGGGACCCCCCAAGGACACCGCATTTTGTTAGACAAACGGTAGGACTGAAGCAACGTCCGACTTGCCAAAGGGAAACCTGAGCTTGGAGGAGCTGGAGAGGCAGGAGAGCTGGGCGGTTTCCGGCCCCCTGAAGTAGTTCCAGAGGATCGGGCGGAAGGGAGGACCAAGGATAGTTGTCAGGGAGCCCAGCAGGGCCTAGGGTGGAAGCTCTCAGACATCCTCTGGTCAGGATGTGGCCACCCACCTTCACCCCCCACCCCCCGGGGATTCATGGGGAACCGAGGTCTGTGACCATAGCCCTGCTCTGCCCCCTCAGGCTCCAAGACCAGGCCTGGCAGGTGTTGGCAGAAAAGAAGCAGTTGGAAGTCAAGCTGAAGAGCAGCCTGGACCAGTTGGACCAGCTCCAGGTAAGCAGACCCTGGCACGGTGAAGAAGACTGGTTGGAGGAAGAAGGTCCGAAGGGCGCTTGGTGGCCATAGTGCGTCCCAGGGAGGGCAGCTGCCTCTTCCCCCTCTGTTTCATTCATTCACTCGAATTTATCGAGCGCTTACTGTGTGCAGAGCACTGTACCGAGTTTTTGGGTGAGCACAGTAGAGCAATAAATAGGCATATTCCCTGCCCATAGTGAGCTTAGTGTCTAGAGGAGGGGAGACAGACGTCAGTACAAATAAATAAATGAATTACAGAGTTGTACATAAGTGCCGTGGGGCTGGGAGGAGGGAAGAGCAGATGGAGCAAGTCCGGGTGATGCAGAAGGGAGTGGGAGATGAGGAAAAGGGGGGTTTGGTCTGGGAAGGCTTCTCGGAGGAGATGGGCCTTCAGTAAGGCTTTGAAAGGGGGGAGAATATCTGTCGGATTGGAGGAGGGAGGGCGTTCCAGGCTAGAGACAGGATGTGGGCGAGAGGTCGGCGAGACAGGCGAGATCGAGGCACAGCGGGAAGGTTCGCGCTAGATGAGCGAAATGTGAAGGCTGGGTTGTAGAAGGAGAGAAGTGAGGTAGGAGGGGACAAGGGGACGGAGAGCTTTAAAGCTAACGGTGAGGAATTTTTGTTGGATGCGGAGGTGGATGGGCAACCTCTGGAGTTTTTGCCCTGCCTCCCTCATCCCTCAGCCCCCACCCACCCTTCTCTCCCCAGTCTCAGTTCTCCATTCAAGAAAAAGAGATAGAAAAAGTGTCTCAGGAGGCCCAGGACAAGACAAGGCACCTGGAACAAGTGACGAAGGAAAATGAGCAGCTGCTCCTCCGTCTGGCCAAACAGGTAAAGCTGAGATGGAGGGGCCCCGGAGGGTCGGGGAAGGTCCCACCTGCCTCCCCTCCTTCACCCTGAAACGTCCCTATCCCTGGGGCTGGGCTGAAGTGTATACGTGTGTGTGTTTCTGTGCAGAGGGAACAGCAAGAGCGACACGTGGAGGAGCTGAAGCAGGAAACGTCGTCGACGGCCCAGCAGCATGTGGCATGTTCTCCCCGGGGGCTTCTGGGCAGGGTCTTCCCGGGCCCTGGATGAGATGGGGTGGAACTGTGTAGTGCGGGAGCGGGCCAGCCCGGAGGTGGTCCCGAGGCGACTCGTGCCCTGGAGCCATTTTCCTCCCCCGGGGGGATGGAGGGGACTCACCTGGGCCAACGGGTCCTATGCTCCAGGGGCCCAAGGCCAGGAGAGCGGCCTTGGAGAACCAGTTAGTGAAGGAGGTGGAGCGGCTCAAGTCCAAGGTAGAGGCCGGGAGGGTCTGCTTCCTAGCCAAGTACAAAGAGTGCCAGTAGCCGCATAGACAGATCAGGCAGCTCAGGACACTGGTGGGTGTCTCAAGAGGAGGAGGGGGAGGCTTGTGAGCCCCTGGGGTAGGACCCGTACTCCCTCCCACCCTCCCTCCGCCGCTGCGGCACAGCGGGAGCCCGCTAACTCTGGGTCGGGAGCTGCCGGGACTGACCGACCCCATTGAGGAGTCCGGTGTGAGGTCTGGGGCAGGAAACCCGTCACCCGGGTCCTAGTTGGGTCAGCCACCGGTGACCCGCTCAAGCGGAGGAAGACCCGCGCTCGGAGGGAGGAGACCCCAGATTGTAACACCTACATACCGGGTGACTTCGAGCAGGTCACGAGCCGGTCGCTTACCTTCTCTGGGCCTCCGCTTTTCCGACGGCAGAAGAGCCCTGAGGCTCCTGGGGCTGATTCTGTGGGGGTGGTGAGGGGACAGTGAAATACGAGATAGAAAAATGAGGCATTATTTGGGGGTCGTTTTAAGCTCCCTGCTTCCAGGCAGCACGGGAGAACGGGGCTGGGTGTTTACCTGTTCGGCGATGCCACGGGGAAGGCAAAGGGAATCAGGCCAGCGCAGCTTTTTTTAGCGCTGGCCGGGCATTCGGCTCCAACTCCGCTCTGCCCTGGGCTCCTGCGGGGCCTCCAAACTAGTCTCCGTCCTCCGCTGCTTAAGCCGAGCCGGGGGGAAGAGAACCCCGGGCCCCACTGAGCAGGCTCAGGCGATGCTTTCTTGCGTCTGCCTTTCCGAGCGTCTGCCCGGGGACCGAGAGCAAGTCGAGAAAAGCCCGCAGGATTCCACAGGGCAGGGGAGCCCGGAGTCCGCGCGTTCCCCGGCCGTCGGGTGGCCCCAGGGCCAGCTGGAGCCGTGGCGGGTTGGCCGCCGGCACGCCAGTGAACACCTGAGAAACGGAGGATAAGCTGGAGTGTTTTGCGCCCGGCCGCTCGAGGGGGGGCTGCAGGGATGAGGTGGTAGGGAGTGAGAACCCTGCGTTCCAGGGTTGGGGTCCAGTTGGGTTCACCCCCCCGGGCCATTCCCGTTCTTAAGGTTTGCTTGGTCTGCTTCCCAACTCTGACTCTGATGGGGAGACCCCCCCCAGCCCCTCTCACCCCACTTTGCCATCTCTGGGTTCCCTGCCGTCTCCGGGGGAGATTAAATCAGCGCTCTTAGATGTATATTCCTGGAGAGCAGGGAAGGAGTCTGGCTTCCGGTGTACTGTCCCAAGCGCTTAGTACGGTGCTTTGCACTGACATCCTGGGGACCAGCTGCATGGGAGAACGGCCCTCTCGGGGTTTGGTCGCTGCGGATGCTCCTCCCTTGCCCGCTTCCCCTCTCCGCAGGAGGGCTGCGGTGGGCGTGCAGACGGATCCTGCGCAGTAGCGGTCGGCTCATTCCTCCGAGCGCCCGCACACTCTCCTGTTTGGGGGCCTCAGGGCCCCAAGGTCAGCACGCGATCCGGTCCGAGGCCGTGCCTGCGTCGGTCGCTCCGGCCCGCTCCTGGCATCCGCTGGGGCGAGCCTCGGCCTGCCGCGTCGGGAGGGGTTGTGGGGGTCCCTGGCCCAGGGCGACTCTCGCCTGACAAAAGCAGGAGGGAAGAAACCTAGTCTGTTCGTGAAAGCCCGTCGCTTTCACAGCCAGTAGTAGGACCTGGGGGGTCTCGAGTAGCTCGCCTGGACCGGACCGGAGTCGGGCCCGCACCCCGTCCCCCCTCCTCACGTGAGTGGCTAAGTTAAGAAGAGTCCGGGCAAATATCCAACTCCGGTGTTCTCACCCCGGTCGCTAGGGCAGACGGGTGGCCGAAAGTCAGTGTCGAGAGTCTCCGAACCGGTCGTTCCCTGCCCCACCCCAACCCTCAGCGGGGCCGGCTGTTGCCCCCAGGCCCCTCGCTAGCCCGCTCTGCGGCTCCTCGCCCCCCTCCTTCCCCGGCCCCCGAGCTGCTCTCCAGCTCGCTCATCTTTTCCCCGTTGCCTCCACAGCACCAGATCAGCGACCTGACCCTCAAGCTGGCAGAGAGTCAGCAGGCATTTCGCCAATTGCAGAGGGAGAAGAAGAACACTGAAGGGGAGAATGAAGTGAGGAGATGGGATGGGTAGGGACGGGGGGACAAGACCTTAGACGCGGAGGGGATCCGAGGCTCGGTCTCGAGGCCAGGCTGGCCCTGAGGAGTTTGCTCCTGCAGATCTGGCGTGAGGCATCTGGTAAACCCAGGCCCGAGGCCTCCAATAATTATGATTAATAATAATGATGATAATAGGGTATTTAAGTGCGCCAAGCATTGTCCTAAGCCCTGGGCTAGACACAATCCCCCTCTGGTCTGGGAACTCGTTGAGAGCAGGGAATATGTCTGGTTTCTGTTGTACTCTCCAGTGAATTGCGCACACCGCTCAGTAAATACGATTGAATGGATGAGTGCAAGATAATCGGGTGAAGTGGCGGATCGGAGAGCACGGGCCTGGGAGTCGGAAGATGGTGGGTTCTGATCCCGGCTCCGCCACTTTTGTGCTGTGTGACCTTGGACAAGTCACTTCACTTCTCCGTGCCTCAGTTCCGTCATCTGTAAAATGGGGGTGGAGACTGGGCGCCCCACGAGGGACGGGGACCGTGTCCGATCCGATTAGCTTGCGTCCACCCCAGTGCTTAGTACGGTGCCTGGCACGTAGTAAGCGCTTAACAGATATCGCAGTTATTATTATCACAAGGGACTCCCGGTCTAAGTAGGAGGGAGAGTAGGCATTGAATCGCCATTTTGCAGATGAGGGAACTGAGGGCCAGAGAAGCGAAGTGACTTGCCCAAGGCTCACACAGCAGGTAAGTGGCGGAGCCGGCATTAGAACCCAGGTCCTCCGACTCCCAGGCCTGGGCTCTTTCCCGTCTCTTTCCGGGGAGGCGGCTTGCTTTAGGACTCCGTGGCTTCTGTTTGTCGCGGCGGGATCCCCTGGTGTGGGATCCCGGGGGAAGCAGCACGGCGGACAGAGCAGAGGCCTGGGAGTCAGAAGGTCATGGGTTCTTATCCTGGCTCTGCCACGCGTCTGCTGTGTGGCCTTGGGCAAGTCATTTCACTTCTCTGCCTTACTTATCTCATAATAATAATGGTATTTTTTAAGTGATTACTGGGTGCCGAGCGTTGTTCTAAGCGCTGGGGCAGATACAGGTAATCAGGTTGTCCCACGTGGGGCTCCCGGTCTCAGTCCCCATTTTACAAATGGGGGAATTGAGACCCAGAAGTGAAGGGACTTACCCAAGTGACTGAAAAATGGTGGAGCTGGGATTAACGGGCAGGTGGGGTGGGTCAGCCTTCCCTCCCGCCTTCTTACCCCGGTGCGGGGGGTGCTGGGAAGGGGGGCGCCCCACCCCCACTTTGTCCCAAAGTGTGGCCAACCCAGGGCCCCCACCCCAGGCCAGAGAAACGGGGCGGGGGAGAGGACTCGGGGCCGAGCCCGAGCCCAGTCTGGCCCCGGTTCTCCTCCGTTGCCGCCGGGTGTCTGGTGGCCACCGCATCTCTGTAAAATTCATTCATCCAATAGTATTTATTGAGCGCTTACTAGGTGCAGAGCACTGCACTAGGCGCTTGGAATGGGCAGTTCGGCAACAGATAGACACCATCCCCACCCAGTGACGGGCTCACAGTCTAAACGGGAAATGGTGATTGAGGCTGTGAGCCCCACGTGGGTCAGGGACTATATCCAACCCAATTTGCCTGTATCCACCTCAGGGCTTAGTACACTGCCTGGCACGTAGTAAGCACCTACCTACCAAAACTATTATTGTTATGGGACCCCAGGGAAGGCAGCTTAACCCCAGCACGTCCAGGCCGGTCCCCCACCCCCAGCACAAAGGCACCCTTCACCTCTGAACCCCAACTGGGCTCTGGGAAGGAGGTGACGGGGTTGTCCCGCGCCCTGCAGCTGGCTCCCACTCTTCCCGTACACAAGTCTCAGCTTCAGTTCTCCCAGAGCGGGTGCTTCCCAGGAAGGCAGGGCCACTCCAAAGCCTCATCTGCCATTCAGAAAACCCACCCGAAACGTTCTCCAAGAGACCAGGTAGTGAACTGTTCCAGGAAGACTGTCCGGGGGGTAGGCGGTAGGTGGGTGCCGGAGCTTGGAACGGGCCCACCGTTCCCTAGAGTCCATCCTCGGGGGTCCGGCGGCTCTGGGTTACCCAGGGCCTCGCCTCCCTCTGGATCAGCTCTCCCCCTTGCCCGTCTGTCGGGCTAGAGAGAGGTCGGGGGGGAATTAAATCTGGCAAATACCAGTCGGCATCATCCTGTCTGAATATTCCTTTTCAGCTCCTGCAAGCTGAGAACAGGAGACTGCTGAGCTATGCCGATCGGGACCAGGGCAATTATCCCTTCGGTGAGCCCGTTCAAGCCCAGAGACCTTCTTGGATGGACCGAGAGCCGGGATGTATCTTCAGAAATTCTTACTCCGGTACGACTGTGGTCCACGACCAGTGGCGGGGAAGTGCTCCCGGTGGGGATCTGTTGAGTACCTACCGTGTGCAGAGCACTGTACTAGACTTCCATTCATTCAATCGATAGTATTTATTGAGCGCTTACTATGTGCAGAGCACCGTACTAAGCGCTTGGAATGGACAATTCGGCAACAGGTAGAGACAATCCCTGCCCAGTGGCGGGCTCACAGTCTGACTGGGGGGTGACAGACGGACAAAAACAAGACATCATCACGATAAATAGAATCAAGGGGGTGGACACCTCATTAGCAAAATAAATAGGGCAATAAAAATATATACAAATGAGCCCTGTGCTGAGGGGAGAGGGGGAGGAGCAGAGGGAAAGAGGGGGAAAGGGGGCTTAGCTGAGGGGAGGTGAAGGGGGGGCGCAGAGAGGGATCAGAGGGGAAAGGGGAAGCTCAGTGTGGGAAGGCCTCTCGGAGGAGGTGAGCTGTCAGTAGGGCCTTGAAGAGGGGAAGAGAGTCAGTTTGGCGGACGTGAGGAGGGAGGGCGTTCCGGGACAGCGGTAGGACGCGGGCCGGAGGTCGACGGCGGGATAGGCGCGAACGGGGGACGGTGAGGAGGTGAGCGGCAGAGGAGCGGAGTGTACGGGGTGGGATGGAGAAAGAGAGATCTGGAGAGAGTGCGATACTTAGTAGACCCTGATCCCCGCCCTTAAAGAGCTTCCGATCTGGCCTCGGCCCGGCTGGAATTCTGGCCAGAAGAGCAGCCATCTTCTGGAGTTTGTGGCCAGAGGCAGGGGCCGGGCACCAAGGGGGCCGTCCTAGAGTCTTTGGTAGATACTCTCTGTGACCCCAAGAGAAACTTGCCAGATGAACTGACCATGGACAGCAGAAACACCCAGAGGCTTGGAGCTCAGAAAACAATGCCCAGAGGCAAAGAACTGTGGAGACAACACAACAGAATTACCGTGCTCTACGAGGAGCGTGTCCAACCCGATTCCTCTGTATCCACCCCAGCACTTACAACAGTGGTTGACACCCAGTAAGCGCTTAACGCATCCCTTTCAAACAAAAACAAGAAAAGCGTTTAGTGCGGGGCTCTGCGTGCAGTAGGTACTCAATGAATACCGTTATTTTGGTTGAATGGGGACAGAAATCAGGCAGGCCAGCCTGGATAGCCGGAGCTGAAGTCGGTAGAACAGCGTTTGGCACGTAGTGAGCGCTCAACGGATACTGTCATTACTGTTGTTATTATATGGGTGAGACTTTTCTCTCTTTTTTTTCCCCTCTCCCGTAGCTTCCCAAGAGTTTGCTCCGAACGACCTGGTACGTGAGTGACTTTTTCCGCCCCCTCTCCCTCCAAGTTAGCCCCCGGGACTCTTGGTCCCCAGCCCAGCCTGGTTGGATCCTGAAATACCTCCTGGCAGAAGGTGGGGGCTCTTGTAGCTGGGGTCATCCCTGGTCCACCGCTCCCTAAGGGCCCCAAGCTGCTCACTGCCCCCGTCCCTTAACTCCTCCCCGGGGCCGCGGGCAGGGTCAAAGCAGTCCTCACGGCCACCGGCCCAGCGGGAGTCTCCTGCCGGCTCGGAGGCTCTCGGCTGGCCCAGTCGCAGGACCTAGGGGATTTGGCTGTTGGGAGGGCTCAGCCGGGGGCAGCTGCACGGCGAAAGCCCCCACGGTGGTCACGTGAGACTGCAGAATGAGGCGCCGATGCTTGTCCCCATGGCTCCCGCCCTCGGCGAGCCCGTCCGCCCTGCCTCTGGCCGGCGGGCGCCAGGTGGGAGGGGGAGTGCAGGAGCGAAGCCGGAGACTCCGTGGTCTGGGGCCTCCCCACCGGTCTTGCCCCAACACCCCAGTTGGGAGAGTCTCTGGGCCTTCCCCCCAGCCCGAAAGGGGGCAGGGGCGGGTGGGGATGCGTGACCCCGAAACCCTGGGGCGGCGGCGGACGGAGGGATGGTGCCTCGGCCCAGATCCCGACCGTGTCCGGGGGGGACTGGCGGTCATCCTGCAGGGGACGGTGCCGGCAGCCGGGTCCTACCTGGGGCCGTGCCCCCGCGGGCCTCGGCGGTGCTGGTCCCGGCCCCCTCTTCCACCCTCTCCCCCTCCGAGCCCGGGCTTGAGGGCTCCGGTCTCGCCCCCCACCCAGCCCTCCTTGAAGACCTGCCCCGTCTGCTCTGACGTCTTCCCGGAGGGCATCTACGAGGAGCACGTGAGGAGCCACACGCTGGACTGCCCCATCTGTGACAAGAGCTTCTTGGACACCGACCGCCAGGTCTACGACGACCACGTGTTCTGCCACTCCCTCTAGAGAGGGGCTCCTCGCCGCTTGGCGCTTCGTAGCGGAGCCGTGACTGGGCTCCGGACTTCCACCCCAGATTAGATCTGGGCCTGCTCCGCCACACCGCCCGCCCTCCGGGCCAGACCCTCCCCGCCCCAGACTAGCCCCCGTGGCTACAGTCGGCGTGGTCAGCGTCAGAGGGGACCGGTCGGGGGTTAGCACCTCCACCTCCGCGCAGCGGGATACAACCAAAGATGAGATGACCTCAGGGGCTTCCCCCAGTCCTCAGACCCAGCCGCCTGGCGCGATAGCCCTTCCGGGAGTTACCTATCCCTCACGTCCCCCGTCCTCTTCCTCCTCCCCTTCCCCGCCACCGCAGCCTCACGTACGACGGCCGGCCGGCCGAGATTTATTCCCCCGAGCCCCGAACCGGGCGGTCTCCGGTATCCGCCGCCCGGCCAGGGACCCGCAGCTCCTCCGCTGGGTCCCGTCCCCGCCCCGCCCCGCCGAGCTCCGACGGATTTGGCCCCGTAGCCTCGCTTGGCCCGCTGCTTTTACCGAGTGAATTCTAAGGTTGGGACTTGCTCCCTTGAGCCCTTTGCAGGGAGAGCAAGAATAAACAGATTATCTTTTCCATGCCAAAGCCGATGCCGTTTATTTCCCGGGCCTGCGCCAGCTGAGGGACCTGGGCCGATCTTCTCTTCCGGAGGGGTGGGGTAAAGCAAGGCGGAGTGCCCAGAGGTTCCCGGGATGGGAAGGGCCCGTCCATCCTCCCGCCGCCCACTGGGCCCGGCTGTTGGGCAACGGCCCGGCTTCGCCTCTCCTGCTTTCTGCCTTTCAGTCGGACTCAACGCTTCCGAGGGAGGGGAGAGGCGCCATCAGACCCTCTGTTTCCCTGCCTAGAGCCGTCTTCCCAGGAGTGAGCCCTAGAACTAGGACTGGAAGCAGCATGGCCTAGTGATGGAGTAGCCACCTGGGAGTCAGAAGGATCTGGGTTCCGATAATAATAATAATAATAATGTTGAAATTTGTTAAGCGCTTACTACGTGCAGAGCACTGTTCTAAGCGCTGGGCTAGACAGGGGAATCAGGTTGTCCCACGTGGGGCTCACGGTCTTAATCCCCATTTTACAGATGAGGTCACTGAGGCACAGAGAAGTGAAGCGACTCGCCCACAGTCACACAGCTGACAAGTGGCCGAGCCGGGATTCGAACTCATGACCTCTGACTCCCAAGCCCGGGCTCTTTCCACCGAGCCACGCCGCTTCTCTATCCCGGCTTCACCATTTAGCTGCAGGGTCACCTTGGGCAAGTTACTTCTCTACGTTTCGGTTTCCTCATCTGGAAAATGGGGATTAAGACTGTGAATCCCCTGTGGGACTGGGACCCACTCCAGTGCTTAGAACAGTGCTTAAGACAGAGTAAGCGCTCAACCAGCACCACGATGATTATTATTGTCTGGGCTCTCGATTATCCCGGCTCCGCCCCTCTAATTGGGTCATCTCAGCCAGGTGAATCTTACCCATCTGGCCATTCCAAGCGCTTAATACAGTGCTCTGCACATAGTAAGCGCTCAATAAATACTACTGAGTGAATGAATGTCAGCAGGGCACAGCTGCCGGGATTGCTGGCCGCGCCTGGTGTGGCTGGAAGGCTGGGCCCGATTTTGCCTTGGTCTTTGGGCATGCTGGGGTGGGGCCTGTGTAGACGCTCTTCCGGACACCTACCGTGCGCAGAGCCCTGTGCTAGGTGCTTAGGAACATAGAGAAGCAGCGTGGCTCAGTGGGAAGAGCCCGGGCTGGGGAGGCAGAAGCCAGGGGTTCGAATCCCGGATCTGCCGCTTGTCAGCTGTGTGTGGGCAAGTCGCTTCACTTCTCTGGGCCTCAGTGACCTCATCTGGAAAATGGGGATTAAGACCGTGAGCCCCACGTGGGACAACCTGATGACCCTGTATCTACCCCAGCGCTTAGAACAGTGCTCCGCCCGTAGGAAGCGCTTAACAAATACCAACATTATTATTATTATATGACACAAGTAAAAGACAGTTCTTGCTCTCAAGGAGCTTCCAGTTTTCCCTCCTCCTGGATCCTTAGGTTTGCGTGGCTCTCTCAGTTGGGTTTCTGTGAGCACACACACCCGGCCAGGCTCTTCCCCCAGTGCAGGCAGAGATTGAAGATGGCCTAGTGGCAAGGGCACGGACTTGGGTTCTAATCCTGGCGCCACCACTTCGCTGTGTGGCCTTGGGCAAGTCACTTAACCGCTCTGTGCCTCTTCAGTCATTCAATTGTATTTATTAAGCGCTTCCTGCGTGCGGAGCACTCTACTAAGCGCTCGGGAAAGTACAATGCAGCAATAAAGAGTGCCAATCTCTGCCCACAACAAGCTCACAGTCTAGAAGAGGGGGGTAGACAGACATCAATACAATAAATAAAATGACAGATACATATGTAAGTGGTGTGGGGCTGGATGAGGGGGGAAGGGCAAAGGGAGCAAGTCAGCGTGAGTGGGAGATTCATTCATTCAATTGTACAGTGTGGCTCAGTGGCAAGAGCCCGGGCTTGGGAGTCAGAGGTCATAGGTTCGAATCCCGGCTCTGCCACTTGTCAGCTGTGGGACTGTGGGCGAGCCACTTCGCTTCTCTGTGCCTCAGTGGCCTCATCTGTAAAATGGGGGTTAACTGTGAGGCGCACGAGGGACAACCTGATTACCCTGTATTCATTCATTCAATAGTATTTATTGAGCGCTTACTATGTGCAGAGCACTGTACTAAGCGCTTGGAGTGGACAAATGGGTAACAGAGACAGTCCCTGCCCTCTGACGGGCTTACGGTCTAATCGGGGGAGACGGCCAGACAAGAACAATAGCAATAAATAGAATCGAGGGGAAGAACATCTCATTAAAACAATAGCAAATAAATAGAATCAAGGCGATGTACATCTCATTAACAAAATAAATAGGGTAATGAAGATATATACAGTTGAGCGGACGAGTACGGTGCTGAGGGGATGGGATGGGAGAGGGGGAGGAGCAGAGGGAAAGGAGGGAGAAGAGGGTTTAGCTGCGGAGAGGTGAAGTATCTATCCCAGCGCTTAGAACAGTGCTCTGTAATTAGTAAGCGCTTAACAAATACCAACATTATTATTTATTAAGAGCTTACTGTGGATAGAACACTGTACTAAGCGCTTGGGAAAGTAAGTACAGGACAGAAACAAAGAGCGACAATCCCTGCCCACACCCAGCTCACGGTCTAGATGGGCGGAGACGGACATTTATTTTGTTAATGAGGTGTCCATCCCCTTGAATCTATTTATCGTGATTATGTTGTCTTGTTTTTGTCCGTCTCCCTCCCCCGATTAGACTGTGAGCGCATCACTGGGCAGGGATGGTCTCTATCTGTTGCCAAATTGTCCATTCCAAGCCCTTAGTCCAGTGCTCTGCACATAGTAAGCGCTCAATAAATACTATTGAGTGAATGAATGACATCAACACATATAGACAGCCATATAAATCAAATTACCGATCTATACGTAAGTGCTGTGGGGCAGGGAGAGGAGGTAATAATAATAATAATGTTGGTATTTGTTAAGCGCTTACTATGTGCAGAGCACTATTCTAAGCGCTGGGGTCGATACAGGGTCATCAGGTTGTCCCACGTGGGGCTCACGGTCTTCATCCCCATTTTACAGATGAGGTCACTGAGGCCCAGAGAAGTGAAGTGACTCGCCCACAGTCCCACAGCTGACAAGTGGCCGAGCCGGGATTCGAACTCATGACCTCTGACTCCCAAGCCCGTGCTCTTTCCACTGAGCCACACCCCCTCTCTAAGATAGAGTTTAAGATTGTGATCTTTAAGTTAAGATCCCCGCTCCGCTGCTAGTCAGCTGTGGGACCTTGGGCAAGTCACTTCACTTCTCTGTGCCTCAGTGACCTCATCTGCCAAACGGGGATTAAGACTGTGAGCCCCACATGGGACAACCTGATCACCTCGTATCTCCCTGCGCTTAGAACAGTGCTCCGCACATAGTAAGCGCTTTACAAATACCACAGTTTATTTTATTTTTGAGCCCAATGCGGGGCAGGAACAGTGTCCAGTCTGATTACGTTGTATCTACCCCACCCCAGCATTTAGAACAGTGCTTGGCACGTAATATGTGCTTGGCGAATACCATAATAATAATAACTGAACCCAGAACTGCCTGCCTATACCCAGCGGGCATCCAATCCCGGTTCTAATCCCGGCTCCGCCGCTTACCGGCTGTGTGACTTTGGGCAAGTCACCTCTCTGTGCCTCGGTTTCCTCCTCTGGACAACGGGGATTAAGACTGGGAGCCCCACGTGGGACGACCCGATGACCTCGTATCAACCCCAGCGCTTAGAACGGCGCTCTGCACATAGTAAGTGCTTAACGTATATCGTAATTACCGTAATAACGATCAATCCAGGGGTTGACGTGCCTCTGTTTCCCCAGCCTCTGGTCGGAATCCCGAAAAGGAAGGGTCAACGAAAACGGACAGGACGTTTGATGGGGGGGTCGTGGAGGCCCTGGTTTAAGAGTGACCACTGGAAGAGATGGTAGGCGGGGAGGAGAAGGGGGGCGTCCAGTAAGGAGGGAGAAGGTGGGGTGGCCAGTAAGGAGGGAGGAGAAGGTGGGGCGTCCAGCGGGGAGGGAAAGGCCAAGCGTGGTATGAGGCTGCCCTCCAGAGGTTGCCGTGGGAGCTATAGGAGGTGATCCTCTCTCCTTTTGGGGGGCTTATCTTATTTTGGGGTTGGAGGCCTTCTCTTTGTCCAAAAGTGCATTTGGAGTCAGGACCAGATAGTAGCAATGGGGGGGCTGGAGGGGGCCCCGAGGCCTGAGACGGGGAGGGCCCCCCAGCCCTCGATTCCCGCCTGAAAGCGGCTCCGGCCGCCACGTTCCCGGGATTGTCACCCCCACACGCGCCCTCTAAGAGGGACGAGGGACAGACAGGCCGACTCACCCGCCCCAAGGCTTAAAAACCTCGCCCGCATTGCGGGCAAGTGGGCGACGGGGAAAAGGCCAGAAAAATCTCTGAAACTCCGCGGGACAGCTCTTCCCCCAACTCCCCGCTCCATCCGGTACTGGTAATGTCCTGGAATTACGATTTCAGCCAGAGACATGTTTCCAAGGATCGGTGAGGCCATTTGGCTTTCCAGCCTGCGCTCTCAAATCGAGCCGTCAATCGTATTTACTTTTTTTAATGCTATCTGTTAAGCACTCACTATGTGCCGGGCACCGTTCTGATCACCGGGGTGGATACGGAATAATCAGGCCGGACACGGTCCGTGTCCCACGTGGGGCTCACAGTCTAGAGAAGCAGCGTGGCTCATTCATTCAATTCATTCAATAGTATTTATTGAGCGCTTACTAGGTGCAGAGCGCTGGACTAAGCGCTTAGAATGTACAAATCGGTAACAGATAGAGACGGTCCCTGCCCTTTGACGGGCTCCCGGTCTAATCGGGGGAGACGGACAGACGAGAACAATAGCGATAAATAGAATCTCAGCGGAAAGAGCCCGGACTTGGGAGTCAGAGGTCATGGGTTCGAATCCCGGCTCTGCCGCTTGTCAGCTGTGGGACGGTGGGCAAGTCCCTTCACTTCTCTGGGCCTCATTGACCTCATCTGGAAAATGGGGATTAAGTGTGAGCCTCACGTGGGACAACCTGACGACCCTGTATCTCCCCCCGCGCTTAGAACGGTGCTCTGCACGTAGTAAGCGCTTAACAAATACCGACATTATTATTAATCCCCGTTTTACAGTTGCGGAAACTGAGGCCCAGAGAAGTGAAGCGGCTTACCCAACGTCACACAGCAGACCGGTGGCGGAGCCGGGATTAGAACCCAGCTCCTATTGACTCCCAGGCCCATTCTCTATCCACTGGGCCGCACTACTTTTCCCGAGTGCTTCCAGTGTGCAGAGCGCTGCAGCGAGCTTCTGGGAGAGAGAAATGCGATAGAACTGATAGACACGATCCCTGCTTTCCAGAAATTTAGAGTCTAGTGGATTATGAAGTTAATTTACCCCACCTGTTGGTCCACTTGCCCTGAGGCCTGGGGGCATCTGGGGAGAGATGTGGGGGAAAAGGCCAGGCCTCAGTCCCTGCCCTCACTGGCTTTCCTGTCAGCATTTCAAAGCGGTCCCATCCCCAGGGGCCGAGTTGGGGAATAATGTTGGTATTTGTTAAGCGCTTACTATGTGCCGAGCACTGTTCTAAGCGCTGGGGTAGACAGGGGAATCAGGTTGTCCCACGTGGGGCTCACAGTCTTAATCCCTGACCTACATTTCAGGGAAGAGAGGCTAAGGCCCCGTCAGTCATTCGATCGATCGATCGTATTTATTGAGCACTTACTGTGTGCAGAGTACTGTACCAAGCGCTTGGGAGAGTTCAGTGGAAAGAGCCCGGGCTTGGGAGTCAGAGGTCATGGGTTCTGATCCCGGCTCCGCCACTTGTCAGCGGTGTGACTTTGGGCCAGTCACTTTACTTCTCTGGGCCTCAGTGACCTCATCTGGAAAATGGGGACTAAGACCGTGAGCCCCACGGGGACAGCCTGAACACTGTGTATCCCCCCCAGTGCTTAGAACAGTGCTTTGCACATAGTAAGCGCTTAACAAATACCATTCTACATATATATATATATATATATATATATATATATATATATATACAGTGTAACAGTATAACAGACACATGGCTTTGCCACTTGGCAGCTGTGTAACTGTGGGCAAGTCACTTTTAACTTCTCTGTGCCTCAGTTACCTCATCTGTAAAATGGGGGTTAACTGTGAGCCTCACGTGGGACAACGTGATGACCCTGTATCTCCCCCAGCGCTTAGAACAGTGCTCTGCACATAGTAAGCGCTTAAATACCAATATTATTATTATTCCCTTCCTTAATCTTGACTCTGCCACTTGTCTGCCATGTGACGTCACTTCATTTCTCTGTGCCTCAGTTACCTCATCTAGAAATGGGGATTGAAACTGTGAGCCCCACGTAGGACAGGGACTGGGTCCAACTCGATTTGCGGTGCTTAGTACAGCTCCTGCCACAGAGTAAGCACTTAACAAACACCATCATCGTTATTATTATTATTATTATTTCCACAGTGAGCTTACAGTCTAGAGGGGGAGACCGACATTAACAGAAATAAATGAATTACAGATATGTACTTGAGTGCCGTAGGGCTGGGAAGGGGGATGGATAAAGGGAGGAAGTCAAGCCCGGTGGATAGGAAAAGCGGCGTGGCTCAGTGGAAAGAGCCCGGGCTTGGGAGTCAGAGGTCATGGGTTCAAATCCCAGTTCCGCCACCGATCAGCTGTGCGATTTTGGGCAGGTCACTTGACTTCTCTGGGCCTCAGTGACCTCATCTGTAAAATGGGGATGAAGATTGTGAGCCCCACGTGAGACAACCTGATTACCTTGTATCTCCCCCAGCGCTTAGAACAGTGCTCAGTACATAGTAAGTGCTTAACAAATGCCATTATTATTAGTAGCGGGGTGGTGAGCCAAGGCATGATATTTGGACCGGCTCGAAACGTGGATGTGATGGTCAGTCAGTCAGTCAGTCAAATATATTAATTGAGCGTTTTCTATGTGCAGAGCACTGTACTAAGCACTTGGGAGAGTACAATAGAACAATAAACAGACACACTTACCACCCACAGTGAGTTTACAGTCTAAACGGGGAGACAGACATGAATTGAAAAAAATAAATTACAGATATGGACGTAAGTGCTAAGGGGCACTTATGATAATGGTATTTGTTAAGCGCTCACGATGTGCCAGGCACTGTATTAGGTGCTGGAAACCCGATTTTCCTGGGCAGCAGAAGGCTGGCTCTAATGGTGTCTCTAGGCTCCTTGGGACTTGTCCCGGCAAGCCTAGAGAAGCAGGGTGGCTCAGTGGAAAGAGCCCGGGCTTGGGAGTCAGAGGTCATGGATTCGAATCCTCGCTCCGCCACTTGTCAGCTGTGTGACGGTGGGCGAATCACTTCCCTTCTCTGGGCCTCAGTTCCCTCACCTGTAAAATGGGGATTATGACTGGGAGCCCCACGTGGGACCACCTGATGACCCTGTATCTCCCCCAGCGCTTAGAAGACTGCCCTGCACATAGTAAGCGCTTAACAAATACCAACATTATTATTATTAATGGGGATTAACTGTGAGCCTCACATGGGACCACCTGATGACCCTGTATCTCCCCCAGCGCTTAGAACACTGCTCCGCACATAGTAAGCGCTTAACAAATACCAACATTATTAGCATTATCATTTTTCTACACTACCATTCAGGACCCGTTTCCCCACTCCTCCAGAAACTCCAGAGGTTGCCCGTCCACCTCCACATTAAACAAAAACTCTTCCCTATTGGCTTGAAAGCACTAAATCACCTTGTCCCCTCCCACTTCACCTTGCTACCCTTTTATTACAACCCAGCCCACACAGTTGGCTCCTCTAACGAGAATCTTCTCACTCGACTTCCATTTTGTCTATCACCGCCAACCTCTCGCCCACATCCTGCCTCTGGCCCGGAACGTCCTCCCTCCTCACCTCCGTCAATCTAATTCTCTTCCCCTCTTCAAAACCCTACTTAAAGCTCACCTCCTCCGAGAGGCCTTCCCACGCCGAGCTCCCCTTTTCCCTCTGCTCCCTCTCTACCCCCCCCTTCACCTCCCCTCAGCTAAACCCTCTTTTCCCCCCCTTTCCCTCTGCTCCTCCCCCCAGACTCTGCTCATTTCTCTATATTTTTATTCCCCTATTTCTTTTGTGAGGTGACCCTCCCCTTCATTCTATTTATTGCGATTAAGTCGTCTTGTTTCTGGCCGTCCGTCTCTCCCGACTAGACTGTGAGCCCGTCAATGGGCAGGGATTGTCTCTCTCTATGGCCGAATTGTCCATTCCAAGCGCTTAGTCCAGTGCTCTGCACACAGTAAGCGCTCAATAAATACTATTGAATGAATGAATCGGAAGTGCTCAATAAATACTATTGAACAAGCATTTGTTAAGCGCGTACTATGTGCAGAGCACTGTTCTAAGCGCTGGGGGGATACAAGGGGATCGGGTTGTCCCACATGGGCACGGTCTTAATCCCCATTTTGCAGATGAGGGAACTGAGGCACAGAGAAGGTAAGTGACTCCTATCCGACGGACAGTTGCTCTCTCCCCTTCGAAGCCTTATCGAAGGCCCAGCTCCTCCAGGAAGCCTTCCCTGCCTGCGCCCTCCTCTCCTCTTCTCCCCCTCCCTTCTGGGTCCCCCCGACTTGCTCCCTTTTATCCGTTTCCCCTCCCGGCCCCGCAACGCTTACGTATCGTGAAGCGGCGCGGCTTAGTGGAAAGAGCCCGGGCTTGGGAGTCAGGGGTCGTGAGTTCTAATCCCGGTTCCGCCACTTGTCTGCCGTGTGACCTTGGGCAAGTAACTTCTCTGTGCCTCAGTGACCTCAGCCGTAAAAAGGGGGATTAAAAAATGTGAGCCCCACGTGGGACAACCCGATTACCCAGTGCTTAGAACAGTGCTCTGCACATAGTAAGCGCCTAACGAATGCCATTATTATTATTATTATAGATCTGTCATTTAAATATTTACATTCATGTCTGTCTGCTTGGAAGGAGCAGCATGGAGTAGTGGATAGAGCACGGGCCTGGGAGAAAGAAGGTCGTGGGTTCTAATCCCGGCTCCACCACTTGTCTTCTGTGTGACCTCGGGCAAGTCGCTGCACTTCTCTGGGCCTCAGTTACCTCCTCTGTCAAATGGAGTTTGAGACTGTGAGCCCCAGGTGGGACAGGGCCTGTGTCCAACCCACTTACCTTGTTTACTAACCGTGGGATTTGTGAAACGCTTACCACGTGCCAAGCACTGTTCTAAGCTTGTATCTACCTTAGCGTGTAGTACAGTGCCTGGCACATAGTAAGCGCTTAACAAATACCACAATTATTATTAATATTGCATCCCTCTCTAGACTGTAAGCTCACTGTGGGCCAGGAGAAGCAGCGGGGCTCAGTGGAAAGAGCCCGGGCTTTGGAGTCAAAGGTCGTGAGTTCAAATCCCGGCTCTGCCACTTGTCAGCTGAGTGACTGTGGGCAAGTCACTTCACTTCTCTGTGCCTCAGTTACCTTATCTGTAAAATGGGGATTAAGACCGTGAGCCCCACGTGGGACAACCTGCTTCCCCTGGGTCTACCCCAGCACTTAGAACAGTGTTCTGCACATAGTAAGCGCTTAACAAATACCAACATTATTATTATTATTATTCTTATGTGGGACAACCTGATCACCCTGTATCTCCCCCAGCGCTTAGAACAGTGCTCGGCACATAGTAAGCGCTTAACAAATACCAACATTAATTTATTGTTATAGTGTACTCTCTCAAGCGTTTAGTACAGTGCTCTCCACCCAGTAAGCGCTCAAGAAATACGATCGATTGACGGAATAATGAATGGAGTTCACCTAGAGAAAATGTCAGCCTACGCGAGGTCAGGATCTCAGGGGCCAGGCTTTCGCTTTTCAGTTACGTAATGAATTTGGAATTTGCTGGGTGTTTATCTTAGCCTCCTGGCCTCCATTAGTCAAAGCTGCCTCAGTTCATCTCCCTTCCCTTAATAACAATAATAATAATGATAATGTTGGTATTTGTTAAGCGCTTACTATGAGCAGAGCACTGTTCTAAGCGCTGGGGGAGATACAGGGTCATCAGGTTGCCCCACGGGAGGCTCACATTTAATCCCCATTTTCCAGATGAAGTCACCGAGGCACCGAGAAGCTAAGTGACTTGCCCACAGTCACACAGCTGACAAGTGGCAGAGCCGGGATTTGAACCCATGACCTCTGACTCCCTAGCCCGGGCTCCTGCCAAGCAGCGTGGCTCAGGGGAAAGAGCCCGGGCTTGGGAGTCAGAGGTCATGGGTTCTAATAATAATATTGTTGGTATTTGTTAAGCGCTTATTAGGTGCAGAGCACTGTTCTAAGCCCTGGGGGAGATACAGGGTCATCAGATTGTCCCACGTGGGGCTCACATTTTTTTTTAATCATTTTTACAGACGAGGTAACTGAGGCCCAGAGAAGTGAAGTGACTTGGCCAAGGTCACACAGCAGACAAGTGGCGGAGTCGGGATTAGAATTAGGTTGTCCCACCTGAGGCTCGATGAGGGAACTGAGGCCCAGAGAAGTTATCCCAACTCCTCCACTTATCAGCTGTGGGACTCTGGGCAAGTCACTTCTCTGGGCCTCAGTTCCCTCATCTGTAAAATGGGGATGAAGACCGTGAGCCCCCCCCCCCCCCCCTTGGGACAACCTGATCGCCTTGTTTCTAACAACCTGATTGTCTCTGTTGCCGAACTGTACATTCCAAGTGAACATCCCAAGCGCTTAGTACAGTGCTCTGCACACAGTAAGTGCTCAATAAATACGATTGAATGAATGAATTATATCTACCCTAGCGCTTAGAAGAGTGCTTGGCACATAGTAAGCACTTAACAAAAACCATTATTATTAAATGGTCAATACAGGGCTTCGGAATCAGGGGTCATGGGTTCTAATCCTGGCTCCGCTGCTTGTCAGCTGTGTGAGCTTGGGCAAGTCACTTCACTTCTCTGGGCCTCGTTTCCTTCACCTGTAAAATGGGGATGAAGACTGTGAACCCCACATGGGACGACCTGATTGTCTCTGTTGCCAAATTGTACGTTCCAATTGAACAACCCAAGCGCTTAGTCCAGCACACAGTGGGGCTCAATAAATACGATTGAATCAATGAATGAATTGTATCTACCCCAGCGCTTAGAACAGTGCTTGGCACATCGTGAGCATTTAACAAAAACCATTATTATTATTATTAAATGGTCAATAAAGGGCTTGAGTCAGAAGTCATGGGTTCTAATCCCAGCTCCGCCCCTTGTCAGCTGTGTGACCTTGGGCAAGTCATGGCTTAATGGAAAGAGCTTGGGCTTGGGAGTCAGAGGTCATGGGTTCGAATGCTGGCTCTATCACTTGTCAGCTGTGTGACTGTGGGCAAGTCACTGCACTTCTCTGGGCCTCAGTGACCTCATCTGGAAAATGGGGATGAAGACTGGGAGCCTCACGTGGGGCAATCTCATGACCCTGTATCTACCCCAGTGCTTAGAACAGTGCTTGGCACATAGTAGCACTTAACAGATACCATGCTTATTGATTATTAATAATGAGAATAATGTTGGTATTTGTTAAGCACTTACTATGTGCCGAGCACTGTTCTAAGCGCTGGGGTAGACACAGGGGAATCAGCTTGTCCCACGTGGGGCTTACAGTCTTCATCCCCATTTTACAGATGAGGGAACTGAGGCCCAGAGAAGTGAAGTGACCTGCCCACAGTCACACAGCTGACAAGTGGCACGGCTGGCATTCGAACCCATGACCTCTGACTCCAAAGCCCATGCTCTTTCCACTGAGCCACGCTGCATTACTTCCCTTCTCTGGGCCTCAGTGCCCTCATCTGTAAAATGGGGATGAAGACCGTGAGCCTCACGTGGGACAACCTGATGACCCTATATCTACCCCAGCGCTTAGAACAGTGCTTGGCACAAAGTGTGCGCTTAACAGAGACCATGCTTATTGATTATTATCGCTTCCCTTCTCTGGGCCTCAGTGACCTCATCTGTCAAATGGGGATGAGGACTGTGAGCCCCACGTGGGACCACCCGATGACCCTGGATCTCCCCCAGCGCTTAAAACAGTGCTCTGCACATAGGAAGCGCTTAACAAATCCCAAGGTTATTAAATGGGGCAAAGGCAAAGAAACTGGTCTGGCCCTCAAGGGGGGGGGGGGGAGGGGCAGCAGGACCCCCCGTCGCACTACAACTCCCAACATGCAACGCGCCCCCTTCCGGTCCTGGGGGGGGGCGGGAGCTGCGCCGCAGTGCGCAGGCGCCACTCCAAGGACAAGTGACGTGCCGCCGTCGAGCAGGCCGCCATTTTGTGCTGGAGGTCAGGGGGCCCGCTCTTTCGGAGCTCGACCAATCAGCAGTCGGGGTTGGGCCTTGGTCCCGCCCCCGGCGGGGACCCTGCGGCCCACGCCCAATGGGAGGCGAAGGCCGGCGGCCGGAGGGCCAATGAGGAAGCGGCGTGCGGGGGGCGGCGGCCAATCGGGGCGGAGGGGGCCGGAGCCAATGGGAGGGCGGGGGGCGGGGGACACGTGGGCGGGGGGCGCCCAGTACGGGGACGGAGACGGGGTGGACGGGAGGTGAGTCACCTTGAGCGCAGGGGAGAAGCGGGACGAGCGGCCGCGCGGTTAGCGGAGGGTGAGAACCCTCGCGGGGGGGAATAACGGGGAGGGTAGCTGCGGGTGCATCACCTTGAGCGAAGCCCTCGGGCGGGGAGGGAGCCGGTTGCTATGGTGAAGGGGTGGGAGGGCAACCCCGAGCCCCCCGCAGAACCTGCTTCCTCCTCCTGCACCCCTCCGAGCCTGCGCGGGGCTGCCACCTGATAGTGGTGGTTAAGCGCTTACCATGTGCCAACCACTCTGCCAAGCGCCGGGGTGGACGGAAGGTCATCAGGTCGACCCCTCTGGAGCTCCCGCTCTTCATCCCCATTTTCCAGATGAGGGAACTGAGGCCCAGAGAAGCCAAGTGGCTCGGCCAAGGTCACAGAGCAGCCTTGCGGGGGCGGGATTCGAACCCACCACCTCCCGAGCCACGCTGCTTAACCCCCCCCCCCCTTGGGTGTTCTTTTCCCAGCGCTTACTACAGTGCCGTGCACCCTGCAGGGACTTGGTGGGGGCCATTACTATTCCTTGGCCCGCTTCCCCACCGCCCCATCCCGGTGACCTTGCCCCAGGGAGGGAAGTTGGAGGGTTCCGCCCTCACTTTCATTCATTCGGTGGTATTTATTGAGCGCTTACTAGGTGCAGGGCACTGTAGTAAGCGCTTGGAATGGGCCACAGATAGAGACCATCCCCACCCAATGACGGGGCTCACGGTCTGATCGACCTCCCTGACCTCGAACGCCCTGCAGCTGGGGTGGGATGGGGTAATGGGAGGCAGGGGGTGACTTTTTCTTTGTCCCCTAGATCAAGCACAATGCAGCCCACCGGTACTCTCCTCATTTCTCCAGCCTTGGTAAGTAGCGGCTCCCCGAGGCTGGAAACATTCGACCCCCCATCCACCTGTCAGCCGAGGCCCCGGGCCTCCAGCGGGGAGGAAGAGCTGCTGGGGAAGGGCTCTGGTTTGTCCGGCTGAGCACAAGTCACAGGACAAGTGAGAAGCAGCGAGGCCTAATGGTTAGAGCAAAAGCCTGGGCATCACCAGGATCTGGCTTCCATTCCCAGCTCGGGCCACTTGTCTGCTGTGTGACCTTGGGCGATGCGCCTCCCTTCTCTGGGCCTCCACCTCCTCATCTATAAAATAGAGATTGAGACTCTGAGCCCTCCCGTAGGACCGGGACCGTGTCCAACCTGATGATCTTGTATCTGCCCCAGCGCTTACTACAGTGCATAGAAAGGGCCTCTCAAATACCATCAAAAAAAAAGGCAGAGCCGGGATTCGAACCCAAGGTCCATCCGACTCCCGGGCCCAAGCTCTACTAGGCCGTACAGCTTCCCACTGTTCTAAGTGCTGGGTTAGGTTCAAGTTTAGAAGGTTGGGCACGGTCCCCGTCCCACATGGGGCTCACAGTCTAAGAGGGAGTAGGATTTCGTCCTTATTTTTAAGGAAAGTGAGGTACAGAGAAGTTAAGTACTTGCCCAAGGTTTCAAAGCAAGCAGTTGACAGGTGGGATTGGAACCTGCATAGTCTAAGTAAGGGGGAGTAGGATTTAATCCTTATTTTTAAGGAAACTGAGGTACAGAGAAGTTAAGTACGTGCCCGTGGTTTCAAAGCAAGCAGTTGACAGGTGGGATTGGAACCTGCATAGTCTAAGTAAGGGGGAGTAGGATTTAATCCTTATTTTTAAGGAAACTGAGGTACAGAGAAGTTAAGTACGTGCCCGTGGTTTCAAAGCAAGCAGTTGACGGGTGGGATTGGAACCTGCATAGTCTAAGTAAGGGGGAGTAGGATTTAATCCTTATTTTTAAGGAAACTGAGGTACAGAGAAGTTAAGTACGTGCCCGTGGTTTCAAAGCAAGCAGTTGACGGGTGGGATCAGAACCTAGGCCGTACAGCTTCTCACCGTTCTAAGTGCTGGGTTAGGTACAAGTTCATAAGGTTGGACACGGTCCCTGTCCAGTCCAAGTAACAGGGAGTAGGATTTAATCCTTATTTTTAAGGAAACTGAGGTACAGAGAAGTTAAGTACGTGCCCGTGGTTTCAAAGCAAGCAGTTGACAGGTGGGATTGGAACCTACACAGTCTAAGTAAGAGGAAGTAGGATTTAATCCTTATTTTTAAGGAAACTGAGGGACAGAGAAGTTAAGTACGTGCCCGTGGTTTCAAAGCAAGCAGTTGACGGGTGGGATCAGAACCTAGGCCGTACAGCTTCTCACCGTTCTAAATGCTGGGTTAGGTACAAGTTCATAATGTTGGACACGGTCCCTGTCCAGTCCAAGTAACGGAGTAGGTTTTAATCCTTATTTTTAAGGAAACAGGTACAGAGACATTAAATATTTGCCCAAGCCTTCAAAGCAAGCGGTTGACGGGTGGGATCAGAACCTAGGCCGTACAGCTTTTCACCGTTCTAAGTGCTGGGTTAGGTACAAGTTCATAAGGTTGGACACGGTCCCTGTCCAGTCCAAGTAACAGGGAGTAGGATTTAATCCTTATTTTTAAGGAAACAGGTACAGAGACATTAAATATTTGCCCAAGGCTTCAAAGCAAGCAGTTGACAGGCGGGATTAGAACCCAGGTCCTCTGACTCCCAAACCCAGGTTCTTTCCACCAGGCGCCGCTGCTTCTCTAGCTTTCCAGATAGGCGGCTCCTTCTGCGGCAGAGATTTGAGGGTGACAACTGGCCTAAATCCAAAGGACGTTCTTTGGAGCGCGGAGGGGGGGTCTCCATCCCACCGTAGCCCCCCGGGATGGGGCAGGCAGGGGTGAGCCGGGTGCCCCCACAGAGGCCGGGCCTCGGGCTGCCGGTTGCGGTTGTCCGACCGCCTCAGGGTCACCCTCTTCCGCCTCGACTCCGCAGATCCGCTGCTGTACCAGGGGCCTGGCCAGGCCAGCGTCTGCATCCGTCCTGAGCAGGCCCGAGATCCGGTCTGAACAGGTAAGAGGACGGCGACTGCCCCCCAAAGTAAAGGGGTCCATGGCAGGGATGGGATGTTGGGATCTAGAAAAGCACGCCGGTGAGCTCTCGGGAACCCCAAGGCGGCCTCCATCAGCAGGTGGGGGTTCTGGAAACTAGGGTTTCCCGCAGGCCAGTGTGAATCATCGCCCGCTGGGAAGGGTAGTCGCCCCCGAGCGCCCTTTTCTCTTGGTGGGATTGGGGCTGGGGGGCCGGTTGGTTATCACCCCCTCCTGCCCTGGCTGAGCTCGGTGCCCCAGAGGAGGGGGAGACGGTAGGGGCCGGGGCGGTGCTCGCTGAGAACCCCCCGGCCCCTCCGGGCCGACCCGGCTCCCCAGTCAGCTCCGGCCTGCAGCGCGCTCCGGCTGGCCCGTCGGGACTTCCAGACCAGCGCCGTCTCCCGGGACATCGACACCGCCGCCAAGTTCATCGGGGCCGGGGCCGCCACGGTCGGGGTGGCCGGTTCAGGGGCGGGGATCGGGACCGTCTTCGGCAGCCTGATCATCGGCTATGCCAGGTAAGCGGGCCGGGCCGGGATCCGAGGCCCCGGGGGTCCCGTTTGGGGTCGGGGTTCCGGGTGGGGTCCGGCGCGGAGGGGCGCCTCTCCACAGCCGGGGGGAGGGGGACCTGTGAATGCGGATGGCCGAGCCCCCTCCCTCCCCGCCTCAGTGGTTCTCTCTCTCTCTCCCCCCTCCCCCAGAAACCCGTCGCTCAAACAGCAGCTGTTCTCCTACGCCATCCTGGGCTTCGCCCTCTCTGAGGCCATGGGGCTCTTCTGCCTGATGGTGGCCTTCCTCATCCTCTTCGCCATGTGAGGGCTTCGCCGGCCCGGTGCGGGGGGCTGCCCTGCCCGCCTCTGCTGCTTCAGCTCCAGCCTGCCGCTCTGGCTAGAGCATGCCGAGCTTTCCCATTAAACACCGTGTTTCTCTACTGTGTCTCCCTGGCCTCTGTCCTCACCCGGGGGGCGAGGGGGGGGGGGCGAGTCCCTCACAGGCCGGGGGCTGGAAATCCTTCAAACCAGGCCGTCCTTCGCCCCAGCTCTACCACCTTGGTGTCGGCCTTCGCTTGGGGCAGGCCGAGGGCAGGCCTGAGCTAGAATTTGGGCGCGTTTCCGACCCCATCGCCGAGGGCAGCCGTTTGGGCTGATGGATAGAGCGTGTCAGAGAAAGTGGGTTCTAATCCTGGCTGTCACCTGTCTACTGTGTGACCCTGGGTAAGTCATTTGACTTCCCTTGGCCTCAGTTACCACATCTGTGTAATGGGATTAAGACCGTGAGCCCTTGGGGGGGGGTGGGGGGACAGGGACTCTGTCCAACCTGACTCGTGTATCCCAGCACTTAATACGGGTGCCCGGCGCATAGTAAGAGGGAGTGGGGCTCCCGGCGTCTCTCCGATCCCACAGCTTCGGCCTGCCGCTAAAGGGGGAAGGCAGCCTCAGGGTGGAACTGATCTGCCTGGGACTCCATAGACCGGCTCGTCTGTCTCGGAGGGGAAGTTGAGGGGGCCGGAGCGGGCAAGGGTCTTGCCGAAATGCCCTTGAGTTTCAGGCCACCGGCCTGCCAGCTCACGGCCGGGTTGGAGACTCCGAACCTGTACAGGACAAGTGGCTCATCTCCCCGTGCGGTCGCGCGGCGAGATTCGGACTCTGGCCGTTTTTAGAGAAGTGGCTCGGCTTAGCGGATAGAGAGCAAGGACCTGGGTTCTAATCTGGGCTCCACCACCCGTCTGCCGTGTGACCTTGGAGCAATTGGCTTAATTTCTCTGGTTACTTCATCTGTAAAATGGGGATGAAGAGTGTGAGCCCAGAGGGGGACAAGGACAGTCCAACCTGATTAACTTGTACCCATCCCAGTGCCTGGCACATAGTGAGCACTTGAGTACCGTTATTATTCTAGAGTCTTCTGTCGGCCTCGGCTGAAAGTTTCTGTGGTGGCCTGGGGCCTGAGCCAAGTGAGCGGGGGCAGCAGGGAGTGACCGGGCACCTAATCCAGAGGAGATGGAGCTGAGAGGTGACCAGTAGGCCTGGCCCCCAGGGAAAGGGCAGGCAAGGAATTGCCTCTGCGGCAGCCCGGGCACCCGCGGCTCGGTTTTCCAGCTGGATTCTTTCTGGCCCAGCGTACGGAGCAGGAGGCCCTGAGCCGGGAGGGATTTTCAACTGACGGTTGACAAAATGGTGGGGCCGCTTCACTAAACGGCCACTCGTCCTCCCGATTAGTCCCCACACCGGGAGCGTTAGCCCCATTTCACAGGGGCAGAACCAGGCACGTTTCTAAGTGGCCAAGTGGCCTGGCTCCTTAGCACTGGGGCTGGTGGAAGGACTCAGGTCCAAGGACTTTTCCCTGAGGGAGCGGGAAGAGAGGGACTGACTCCCTCGATAGGAAGCGTCGTCCGGAGGTCAGCTCGGCCGTTCCTCGGCTTCCAGGTCACCTATTCTCACATCGCCTATACCCGCCCTTCCCAAAAATCTGTAAAATGGGAATGAGATCCCTGTTTCTCTTTAGCCTGGGGTCTCCTGAGGGGCAGCGCCTTTGTGTTTTTGGTTTTTAATGGTATTAAGTGCTGAGGCAGATAAAGGTCCATCAGGTAGGACACTGCCCCTGTCCCGCATGGGGCTCACTGTCGGAGTAGGAGGGCGAACGGGAATTCGCACCCCGTTTCACGCTGCTGCAGTTACAATCTAACGCAGGATTTGGCGTTGGCGTTGCGCTGGGCATGTAAAGAGCTTTTCTTTCTTAATATGTCAAGTGCTTACGAGAAGCAGCGTGGCTCAGTGGAAAGAGCCTGGGCTTTGGAGTCAGAGGTCATGAGTTCGACTCCTGGCTCTGCCACTTGTCAGCGGTGTGACTGTGGGCAAGTCACTTCTCTGCCTCAGTTACCTCATCTGTAAAATGGGGATTAACTCGGAGCCTCACGTGGGACAACCAGATGACCCTGGATCTACCCCAGCGCTTAGAACAGTGCTCTGCACATAGTAAGCGCTTAACAAATACCAACATTATTATTATTACTAGATGCCAGCCGCTGGGTTAGATAGAAGTTAATCAGATAGGACACAGTCCACGTCCCGCATGGGGCTCACAGCCTTAATCCCGGTTTTATAGATGAGGTCCCTGAGGCCCAGAGAAGTGAAGTGACTTGCCCAAGGTCACACAGCTGACAGCGTGGCTCACTGGAAAGAGCAGGGGCTGGGAAGTCAGAGGTCATGGGTTCAAACCCCGGCTCCGCCGCTTGTCAGCTGTGTGACTTTGGGCAAATCGCTTAACTTTTCTGGACCTCGGTTCCCTCAACTGTAAAATGGGGATTAAGACTGGGAGCCCCACGTGGGACAACCTGATCACCTTGTATCCTCCCCAGCGCTTAGAACAGTGAGAAGCGGCATGGCTCAGTGGAAAGAGACCGGGCTTGGGAGTCAGAGGTCATGGGTTCGAATTCCGGCTCTGCCACTTGTCAGCTGTGTGACTGTGGGTAAGTCACTTAGCTTCTCTGTGCCTCAGTTAATAATAATGTAATAATGTTGGTATTTGTTAAGCGCTTACTATGTGCCGAGCACTGTTCTAAGCACTGGGGTAGACATAGGGGAATCAGGTTGTCCCACGTGGGGCTCACAGTCTTAATCCCCATTTTACAGATGAGGGAACTGAGGCGCCGAGAAGTGAAGTGACTCGCCCACAGTCACACAGCCGACAAGTGGCAGAGCTGGGATTCGAACTCATGAGCCCTGACTCCAAAGCCCGTGCTCTTTCCACTGAGCCACGCTGCTTCTCATCTTAATTGTGAGCCTCACCTGGGGCAACCTGATGACCCTGTATCTACCCCAGCGCTTAGAGCAGTGCTCTGCACATAGTAAGCGCTTAATACCAACATTATTATAACAGTGCTTTGCACATAGTAAGTGCTTAACAAATGCCATCATTATTATTATTATTACTTTGGTTACACCGCCATTACTTATCTACCCAGAGATGAGCTGAACCAGATGACGGTGTCCTATCCGACCCTTCCCCAGCTTCCCTCCTATAGGGCCCGGGCCTGGGAGACAGAAGGACCTTTGTTCCAACCCCTGCTCCGCCATGGTGCTGGATGACCTTGGGCAAGTCACTGCATTTCTCTGGGCCTCAGTTCCCTCATCTGCAAAATGGGGATTAAGAGAGAGAGCCCCATGTGGGACAGGGACTGTGTCCTACCCTAGCGCTTAGAACAGGGCTTGCCAATATCGCAATGATTCTCAATCATTTTTAATAATAATAATAATAATGTTGGTATTTGTTAAGCGCTTACTATGTGCACAGCACTGTTCTAAGCGCTGGGGGAGATACAGGGTAATCAGGTTGTCCCACGTGAGGCTCATAGTTAATACCCATTTTACAGATGAGGGAACTGAGGCACAGAGAAGTCAAGTGACTTGCCCTCAGTCACACAGCTGACAGGTTGCGGAGCTGGGATTCGAATCCACGACCTCTGACTCCCAAGCCTGGGCTCTTTCCACTGAGCCACGCTCCTTCTGTATTTATTGAGTGCTTTGTGGGGGCTTACAGAGCCCCCAATTAGACTGTAAACCCATCACTGGGCAGCGATTGTCTCTATCCATTGCCGAATTGTATATTCCAAGTGCTTAGTACAGTGCACTGCACATAGTAAGCGCTCAAATACTATTGAATGAATTAATAATTGCGGTATTTGTTAAATGCTTACTATGTGCCAGGCACTGTACTAAGCACGGGGGTGGGTACAAACACATTGGGTTGGATATAGTGCCTGTCCCACGTGGGGCTCAGTCTCAATCCCCCTTTTTTACAGATGACGTTACCGAGGCCCAGAGAAGTGAAGGGACTTGCCTAAGGTGACACAGCAGACAAGTGGCAAAGTGGGATTAGAACCTACGACCTTCTGACTGCCAGGCCGGGGCTCTATCCATTCATTCATTCCTTCAATTGTAGTTATGGTGTGCAGAGAAGCGTGGCTCAGTGGAAAGAGCCTGGGCTTGGGAGTCAGAGGTCCTGGGTTCGAATTCCGGCTCTTCCCCTGGTCAGCTGGGTGACTGTGGGCAAGTCACTTCACTTCTCTGTGCCTCAGTTACCTCATCTCTCAAATGGGGATGAAGACTGTGAGCCTCACGTTGGACGACCTGATGACCCTGTATCTCCCCCAGTGCTTAGAACAGTACTCTGCACATAGTAAGCGCTTAACAAATACCAACATTGTCCGTCTGTCCCCCCCGATTAGACTGTGCGCCCGTCAAAGGGCAGGGACTGTATCTGTTGCCGACTTGTCCATTCCAAGCGCTTAGTCCAGTGCTCTGCACATAGTAAGCGCTCAATAAATACTATTGAATGAAAGAAATCATTCTAACTGTGAGCCTCACGTGGAACAACCTGATGAGCCTGTATCTCCCCCAGTGCTTAGAACAGTGCTCCACACATAGTAAGCACTTAACAAATCCCAACATTATTATTATTCTGTGACCCTCAGTCCCCTCATCTGTCAAATGGGGATGAAGACTGTGGTCCAACCTGATGGCCCTGTATCTTCCCCAGCGCTTAGAACAGTGCTCTGCACATAGTAAGCGCTTAACAAATCCCAACATTATTCTTATTATTATAATGTGGGCCTCAGTCCCCTCATCTGTCAAATGGGGATGAAGACTGTGGGACAACCTGATGAGCCTGTATCTCCCCCAGTGCTTAGAACAGTGCTCCGCACATAGTAAGCGCTTAACAAATACCAACATTATTATTATTATTAATAATGGGGATTAACTGTGGGCCTCGCGTGGGACAACCTTCATTCATTCATTCAATAGTATTTATCGAGCGCTTACTATGTGCAGAGCACTGTACTAAGCGCTTGGGATGAACAAGTCGGCAACAGATAGAGACGGTCCCTGCCGTTTGACGGGCTTACGGTCTGATCGGGGGAGACGGACGGACGAGAACGATGGCGATAAATAGAGTCGAGGGGAAGAACATCTCGTAAAAACCGATGGCGACTGAATAGAATCGAGGCGATGTACAATTCATTAACAAAATAAATAGGGTAACAAAAATATAGACAGTTGAGCGGACGAGTACGCTGCTGTGGGGATGGGAAGGGAGAGGTGGAGGAGCAGAGGGAAAAGGGGAAAATGAGGCTTTAGCTGCGGAGAGGTGAAGGGGGGGGAGAGGGAGCAGAGGGAAAAAGGGGGGAGCTCAGTCTGGGAAGGCCTCTTGGAGGAGGTGAGTTTTAAGTAGGGTTTTGAAGAGGGAAGGAGAATCAGTTTGGCGGAGGTGAGGGGGGAGGGCGTTCCAGGACCTGATGACCCTGCATCTCCCCCAGTACTTAGAACAGTGCTCTGCACATAGTAAGCGCTTAACAAATATCGAAGCAGCGTGACTCAGTGGAAAGAGCCCGGGCTTGGGAGTCAGAGGTCATGGGTTCGAATCCCAGCTGTGCCACTTGTCAGCTGGGTGACTGTGGGCAGGTCACTTCACTTCTCTGTGCTTCAGTTACCCCATCTGGAAAATGGGGATGAAGACTGTGAGCCCCACGTGGGACAACCTGATTCCTCTGTGTCTACCCCAGTGCTTAGAACAGTGCTCTGCACATAGTAAGTGCTTAACAAATCCCCACTTTATTATTAATAAGGGGATTAACTGTGAGCCTCACGTGGGCCAACCTGATGCCCCTGTGTCTCCCCCAGCGCTCAGAACAGTGCTCCGCACAGAGTAAGCGCTTACCACATCCCCACAGGATGATTATTAATAATGAGGATTAACTGTGAGCCCCACGTGGGCCTCCCTGAGGATCCTGTGTCTCCCACATGTCAGCTGTGTGACTTTGGGCAAGTCACTTAACTTCTCGGTGCCTCAGTTACCTCATCTGTAAAATGGGGAATAAGACTGTGAGCCCCACGTGGGACCACCTGATTCCCCTGTGTCTACCCCAGCGCTTAGAACAGTGCTCGGCACATAGTAAGCGCTTAACAAATACCAACATCATCATCATCATCATCCCCCAGCGCTCAGAACAGTGCTCCGCACAGAGTAAGTAAGCGCTTAACAAATCCCCACGTGATGATTCTACCGAGGGCGGCCGCCGGCGGGGCCTCTCCGTCCCGGTCCTGCAGGCGCGGCCGGCAGGGGTCGCTGCGCGGGGAGGCCGGGCGGCGGGGAGGGGCGGGGGAGGCGCTCTGTCCGGGAGGCGCGTCTCTATGGCGGGCGGAAGGCGCGGCGGCCGAGTCCCGGCTGTCGTTGGTGCGGGGGCGGAGGGAGCGGCCGCTGGGGCCGGCGGGGCGGCTGTGGCGGAGGCCCGGAAGCGGAGCTCCGCGGCGGCCATGGCGGACAGTCCGGCCGAGGAGGCGGCGGCGGCGGCGGCGGGGGCGGGGGGCGGCCCCCCCGGCGGGGCGAGCGGCTTCGGGACGCCGTTCCTGCCGGACGTGTGGGCGGCGGGGGGCGGGGGGGCTCCTCTGCCGCCGCCGCCGCCGCCGCCGGGGCTGCCGCCCTCCTCCTCCTCCTCCTCGTCGTCGTCGTCGTCGTCGTCGTCGTCGTCCGCCGCGGCCGCCGGGGCCGCCCTCCTCACACACTCCACCTTCTGGGACCCCACGCTCAGCAGCGACTGGGACGGAGAGCGGCCCGCGCCGCAGTGTCTGCTCAGGATCAAGCGGTGAGCGCCGACACGCCCCCAACACCAACACCAACCCCAAACCCACCCCGCCCTCACACCCCCCGCCCCACTCCCTCCCTCATTCATTCATTCGCTCACTCCTTCGGTCGGTCGGTCGGTCAGTCAGTCGTTCACTCATTCATTCATTCTCCCCCACCCCCCTCCTCCCTGTTCCCTCATTCATTCACTCACTCACTCATTCATTCACCCCCTCTCCTCCCTGCCCCCTCACTCATTCATTCATTCACTCATTCATTCATTCATTCATCCCCCACCCCCTCTCCTCCCTGCCCCCTCATTCATTCATTCACTCATTCATTCATCCCCCACCCCCTCTCCTCCCTGCCCCCTCATTCACTCATTCACTCACTCATTCATTCACCCCCCACCCTCTCTTCCCCCTGCCCCCTCATTCGCTCACTCATTCATTCATTCGTCTCCCACCCTTCTCTCTTCCCCTCTCCCTCATTCGATCACTCACCCATTCATTCATTCACCCCCACCCCCTCTCCCCCCTGCCCCCTCATTTACTCATTCATTCATTCACTTATTCATTCACCCCCCACTCTCCTCCCTGCCCCCTCATTTATTCATTCATTCATTCACCCATTCAATCACCCCCTGCCCCCTCATTCAGTCATTCACTCCTTCATTCATTCAATCAGCCCCCACCCCCTCTCCTCCCTGCCCCCTCATCCACTCCTTCATTCAGTCGCCCCCACCCCTCTCTCCCCCACTCCCTCATTCAGTCATTCACTTATTTATTCATTCATTCAGTCAGTCGTCCCCCCCACCCCTCCCTCTTCCCTGCTCCCTCATTCAGTCATTCACTCATTCATTCATTCAGTCGTTCCCCCATCCCCTCCTCCCTGCCTCCTCATTCACTCATTCATTCATCATTCACTCATTCATTCAATCGACTCCCATCCCCTCTCCTCCCTGCCCCCTCATTCATTCATTCACTCATTCATTCAAACACCCCCCACATCCTCTCCTCCCCGCCCCCTCATTTGTTCATAATAATTATGGTATTTGTTAAGCGCTTACTATGTGCCAAGCATTGTTCTAAGCGCTGAGGTAGATTCAGGGTAATCGGCTTGTCCCTAGTGGGGCTGCCACTCTTCATCCCCAGAGAAGTGAAGTGACTTGTCCAGGGTCACACCGCTGACAAGTGGCGGAGGCGGGATTAGAACCCATGTCCTCTGATTCCCAAACCCAGGCTCTTTCCACTAAGCCACTTCAATCGTCCCCCACCCCTCTTTCCTCCCTTACCCCTCATTCATTCACTCGTTCAATCGCCCCCCACCCTTCCCTTCTCACCACCCCCTCATTCATTCATTCATTCAACCATAATAATAATAACAATGATGGTATTTAAGCGCTTATTATGTGCCAAGCACCCTTCTAAGCGCTGGGGTTGATCCAAGTTCATCGGGTTGGCCCCCCGTAGAGCTCCCATTCTTCAGATGAAGTCACCGAGGCCCAGAGGAGTGACTCGCCCACGGCCACACAGCCGACAAGCGGCGGAGCGGGGCTCAGGGGAGAGAGCTCGGGCTGAGGAGTCCGTGGTCTTGGGTTCTAATCCCCGCCTCCGCCACCTGTCAGCTGTGGAAGTTGGGGGAAGTCACTTCTGTGGGCCTCAGTGACCCCATCTGGAAAATGGGGATGAAGACTGGGAGCCCCACGTGGGACAACCTGATCACCTTGTATCGTCCCCAGTGTGTAGAACAGTGCTTGGCACACAGTAAGCGCTTAACAAATGCCATCATTATTATTATTATTATATTATGACCTCTGATTCCCAAGCTATATTGCTGGAGTGCTTACTGTGCGCAGAGCACTGTCCTGAGCGCTTGGAATGGACAATTCGGCAACAGAGAGAGACCATCCCTCCCAACAACGGGCTCACAATCTGGACGGCCTAAAGGTCAATTCAGTCATATTTATTGAGCGCGTACTATGTGCAGAGCACTATCCCAAGCGCTTGGAATGGACAATTCGGCAACAGGGGCCGCCCAGCGAGAGGCTCACAGTCTAGAAAGGGGGAGACAGACAGCAAAACGAGTCTAGACAGGCATTAATAGGATCAAGATAGATAGAATCATAGATACATCATTAATAGAGTAATAAGTAATATATACAAATATGCACAAGTGCTGTGGGGAGGGGAAGGGGGTAGAGCAGAGGGAAGGAGTAGGGAGAGGGGTGGAGGGAAAGGGAGGGCTCAGTCTGGGAAGGCCTCCTGGAGGAGGTGAGCTCTCAGTAGGGATTTGAAGAGGGGAAGAGAGTGAGTTTGGCGGAGGTGAGGAGGGAGGGCGTTCCGGGACAGCGGGAGGACGTGGGCCGGGGGTCGACGGCGGGACGGGGGCGAACGGGGGACGGTGAGGAGGTGAGCGGCGGCAGAGGAGCGTGCGGGCTGGGCTGGAGAAGGAGAGAAGGGAGGTGAGGTAGGAGGGGACCAGGGGATGGACAGCTCGGAAGCCAAGAGTGAGGAGTTTTTGTTTCATGCGAGGGTTGCAAAAAAACTGCAGGTTTCTGAGGAGGAGGATGACATGCCCCCAGTCCCCTCCAGCGTCCCTCTCACCCTCCGGCTCTCCTATCCCCCCTGCCCCCCGCTCTCATTCATTCGTTTTCATTCGTATTTATTGAGCGCTTACTGTGTGCAGAGCACTGTACTAAGCGCTTGGAATGTACATTTTGGCAACAGAGACAATCTCTGCCCACCAACAGGTTCGCAGTCTGAAAGGGGGAGACAGACAACAAAACAAGTAGTCAGGCATCAATACCATCAAAACAGATAAATAGAATCGTAGGTATATACACAGCATCATAGATGTGTAGCATATGGCAATAAAGAGAGGCCATCCTGCCCGCAGAGGGCTTACAGAGGGAGGGAGGGGGAGAGACAGCCATCAAAACAATAATAATAATAATAATGTTGGTATTTGTTAAGCGCTTACTATGTGCCGAGCACTGTTCTAAGCACTGGGGTAGACATAGGGGAATCAGGTTGTCCCCCGTGGGGCTCACAGTCTTAATCCCATTTTACAGATGAGGGAACTGAGGCACAGAGAAGCTAAGTGACTTGCCCACAGTCACACAGCCGACAAGTGGCAGAGCTGGGATTCGAACTCATGAGCCCTGACTCCAAAGTCCGTGCTCTTTCCACTGAGCCACGCTGCTTCTCCAGTTAACTGGTGTCGATATTTATAAATAGAATTATAGATGCGACCCTCCCCCCAGCCCCATCTCACCGGCTCCTCCCTGCCTCTGGTCCCGGGCCCTATTTCCACCCCCACCCCCCATCCTTTTTCTCTACTCTGGCCCCCTGCCCCCCAATCCACCCCCCCGCCCCGATCCCTCTACCCTCTTCCCTCTCGGCCTTCCTATTCCCACCCCCATCCCTCTGTCTTCACTGGCCCTCTCTGCTCCCTGCCCCCTCCTGTTTCCACCCTGATCCTCCTGTTATTATTATTATTATTATTATTATTATTATTGTATTTGTTAAGCGCTGTGTGCCGAAAACTATACTGAGTGCTGCGGTGAATACAAGCAAATCGGGTTGGACCCAGTCCCCGTCCCGCTTGAGGCTCACAGTCTCAATCCCCATTTTACAGATGAGGTCACTGAGGCCCAGAGAAGTGAAGTGACTTGCCCGAGACCACACAACGGACAAGCGGCGGGGCCGGGATTAGAACCCATGACCTTCTGATTCCCAGGGCTGTGGCCTAGCCACTATGCACCGGCCCCCCTCCTCGCCACTCGTCAGCTGTGTGACTGTGGGCAAGTCACTTAACTTCTCTGTGCCTAAATTACCTCATCTGTAAAATGGGGATTAACGGTGAGCCTCACGTGGGACAACCTGATTACCCTGTATCTCCCCCAGCGCTTAGAACAGTGGTCTGCACATAGTAAGCGCTTAATAAATACCAACATTATTATTCTCCCTGGAACCTTGCTCCTTCCATGCCCCCACCTCGTCCCCTCTAATGCCCCCAGCCCTTCTCTTCCCCCCCGATCCTTGTGTCCTCACCGACCCCTTTTTTCTCCCGACCCCCTAACGTGGCCCTCCTGTCCCCCCCCGATCCCTCTGTCCCCCGGCTCCCCAGATCCCCCGCATCGCTCGGCTCCCGGGTCTCCCGTCCTTCCGTCCCCATCCCTCCGTCCTCACCGGCACTCCCTCTCTCCCTCGGCCCCCCAATCCCTCTACACCCCCAGCCCACCTTTTCCCCACCCCCCTCCGATCCTTCTGCCCTCCCCAGTCCCCCCTGCCCCTTGGCTCCCCACCCCCTTTGTCCCCCAGCCCCCTGATAGCTCCTCAGTTCCTCTACTCCTTGGCCCTCCTATTCCCCCATCCTGATTCCTGTGTCCTCACGGGCCCCTTTTGCTCCACTGATTCCTCTATCTCCACGCCCTCCTGTTCCCTCCACACCCCGATCCCTCTACCCCCAACCCTCCTATCCCCCCATGCCTCTATCCCAATCCTCCTCTCCTCCCATTCCTCTACCCTTCGGCCCTCCTATTCCCCCCTACCCCAGATCCCTCTGTCCTCACTGGCCCCCAGTGCCCTCCCAATCGCTCTACCACCCCCATCCCTCCTATTACCCCCAAATCCCTCTCTGCCTTCTGCCCCCCAGTCCCCCAATCCCCCCTTGGTTCCTCTATCCTCTGGCCCTCCTGTCCTCCCCCCGCCCCGAATCCATCTGTCCTTACCAGTCCCCTCTGGACCCCACTCCCTCAGTAACCCCCCATCCCTCTAACTCTTGGCCCTCCTGTCCCCCCCCAGTCCCTCCCTTCCCTTACTCTCCAGCCTCCCCCCTTCCTGTCCCCGGTAGACTGCTCATTCCCCCAATCCCTCTGACCTCACTGGCCCTCTCTGCTCCCCGGCTCCCTGTCCCCCCCCCCCCGCCCCCTACTGCCCCCCGCTCCCTCTGCCCCCCAGCCTTCCTATTCCCCCCCAGCCTGATCCCTCTATCCTCACTAGCCCTCTCTCCCCCCCCCACACCAATTCTTCTACCCCCCTGCCCATCCTGTTCTCCCCCGATCTCTCTGCCCTCACTGAACCCCTCCGCCCCCTGGCTCCCCTCCCTCACCGTCCCCCAGCCCCCAACGCCCCCCTCCCCTGTCCCTCTGTCCTCACCGGCCAGATCTGCCCCCAAGATCCTCTGCCCCCGCAAGCCTGTGCTGTGCGATCCCTACCCCCTTTGTGACTTCCCCATTTCGGTCTCCCAACCTCCGCCCAGCTGCCGGAACTGGTCCGTCCCCTCCCCTCCCGCTCCAAGAGTTCCTTTCTCTACAGGCTCTTTCCCCACAAGAGACCATCTCTGAGAGCCCCCAACCCAGGGCCCCCTCCCTAAAAGTAATGCAGTTTACTCTTCAGTCCCCAGATTGTCCGATGAGGCTGAACTATCCCGGCTTCCCACCTTTTCCATCCATATTCCAGTCCCGGGTGGAAGCCCCTTAGGGTGAGAAACAGCCCCCTTCCCCCCACGCCCCCACCGACGCGGAAGAGAGATCTCTGCGTCTCCCCAGCCGCCACCTCAGACCCCCGAAAGCCGACCCAACCTCCCCCCACCTCACTACGATACTAGAGCACCCCAACTAACGCCCGCTCTCGATGACTCCAGTTTTCCGAGACCCCGGAACGAGCACGGGGGTTAAATATGTCTTCCCCGGTTGCCTGACATGAGGGTGATGGCATGTGCTCTGCCCAGGAACCTCTTGGCTATTTTCTGGCAGATGATTACCATCTGCTGCCGTTGCTCGTCTCAGTCCCCCTCCCTCCCTCCCATCCCCCCAAGACAATGACCTTTTGATCCAGCGGAGCCTTCCGCCCGGACGGGCACCCGGCCCGACCCTCCCGGCTATCGAACCAGCAAAGCCACTGGCAGTGCCGGGTGACTGGTGGTCGACCTCCCCCTCCTTCCCCGGCCCGGCGACCCCAAAGGTTGCCCTGCTCGCGGGCCTGCTTGAGGAGCAGCAGCATGGCGGAGCGGATAGGTCCCGGGTCTGGGAGTCAGGTGGTCATGGGTTCTAATGCCGGCTCCGCCGCTTATCTGCCGTGTGACCTCGGGCAGGTCACTTCACTTCTCCGCCCCTCGCTTATCTCATCTGTAAATTGGGGAGTGAGACTGTGTGAGCCCCCTGCGGGACAGCGACTGGGTCCAACCTGCTAAACTTGCACCTACCCCAGCGCTTAGTACGGTATCCAGCGCCTAGGAAGCGCTTAATAATAATAATAGTAATAATAGTGGTACTTGTTAAGCGCTTACTATGTGCAAAGCACTGTTCTAAGCGCGGGGTGGATACAAGGTCATCGGGTTGTCCCACGTGGGGCTGACAGTCTTCATCCCCATTTTACAGGTGAGGTTACTGAGGCACAAAGAAGTGAAGTAACTTGCCCAGAATCACACAGCTGGCAAGCGGTGGAACCAGGATTGGAACCCAGGACTTCTGACTCCCAAACTTGGGCTCTTTCCACTGAGCCACACTGCTTCTCTAACAAATGCCACAGTTAATTATTATTATTGCTGCTGCGAAACCTCCCCGCCCCCGACCCCACAGTCCTTAGGTGCCAATCCTGATTCTGTCATTTCCCCTATCTGAAATTTATTTTAATGCTGATTCCCTTTCTAGACTGTAAGCTCCTCAAGGGTAGGGATGGAATCTACCCACTGTATTGGATCGTACTTTCCCAAGCGTTCAGTCCAGTGCTGCGCACGCAGTAAGCACTCAATAAATACTCTCGATTGATTGCTGTGGCACTCCGCAGGGACATCATGTCTATCTACAAGGAGCCTCCGCCGGGGATGTTTGTGGTGCCCGACCCCCTGGACATGACCAAGGTTGGTATGACCCCCAGACCCATTTGCCCGTCTCCCCTTCTCCGTGGGCACCGGGGGGACCGGCCCCACCCGGGGCAGCTTCCGGGCTGCGGCCGCTCGAGGACGGGGCCAGCCGCCCTTCGAGGTCATTCCATCCTGCCCCCGTGGCCCTGGGGGCCTGAGAACTTGCTGCCGAAATCCCCCGGTGTCCAAGACACCCTCTGCTGGGGCCCCTCCCCGCCTCCTCCTCGGGCGCCCGACTTTAAACCGGAGTCGGGTAGCGGCCAGGTCGGAGACGTGCCCCTGCCCGGGGGTCTGGTTGCCCGCGGCTACCTCAGCCAGCTTGGGGAACTCGTCGTGGCCCGCTCTCAGCCCGGTCTTCCCCGTCAGCGGCCGTCCCGTCCCCGCTCCGTCCCCCGCCGACCCCCTCTGCCTCCGTCCGATGCCCTCGGGGGTGGCCGGGGGCGGGCGGTGTCCGGATGGGACGGGGGAGCTTAGAACGGCCCGGCTTCCGAGGGCCGTTGCCCGCCCGTTCCTCCTTCCCACCCCCCCAGCCTAGAGGAGAAGCCCCTCGGAAGGTGTGGCGGGGCCGTGTCCCGCCCGGACCTTCTCTCCCGCTCGGGCCCAGCAGGCGGAGTCGGGGCGAGGGCGTCGGCGCTCGGCCCGGCCCCTCCCGGCTGCCGTCGCCTGCCGGACCCCCCTCCCCGGTGGGGGAGACCTTGGGGGGGGCCGCCTCCCGGCTTCCAACTGGTGGGGCCGGCGGCGGGCCGGGGTGGGGAAGGAGCTGGCGTGCCAGACTGGCTTTTGTTTTGCAGATCCATGCACTGATCACGGGCCCTTTTGACACACCTTACGAAGGGGGTTTCTTCTTGTTCGTGTTTCGCTGTCCTCCAGATTACCCCATCCACCCGCCACGGGTCAAACTGTTGACTACGGGGAATAACACAGTGAGGTTTAACCCCAACTTCTACCGCAATGGGAAAGTGTGCCTGAGTATCCTCGGGTAAGCGGAGCCGGGGGGCCGGAAGGCACCGGCCGCCCGGGCCGCCGACCGGGCTTGGGGGGCGGGGGGAGCCGGGGCGGGGCTTGGGGTTCACGGCCGGGAGGCGCCGCCGCTGGAAGAGCCGTCCCCGAAGACGGAAGCCTCGTCGAGTCCCGGGCGAGGAGGCCGCCGGGCTCTGCTTCGGGCCGGGGGGCCCTGGGCCCGTTCCCTTCCCCGGCGGGAGCCGGCCCCGGTCCTCCCGGCCACCCTCACCCTCGAGGAGGTGTCGCGGGGGCGTCTGTCTAAGACGAAAGCCCGAGGAGCAGCTTGGCTTAGTGGAAAGAGACGGGCTTGGGAGTCAGAGGTCATGGGTTCTAATGCCGACTCCCGCCACTTGTCAGCTGTCTGACTGGGCAAGTCACAACCTGATTACCCTGTATCCCCCCCAGCGCTCAGAACGGTGCTCGGCACATAGTACGCGCTTAACGAATACCAACATTATTATTGGTATTCTCTGTGCCTCAGTTTCCTCATCTGTAAAAGGGGGATTAAGACTGTGAGCCCCACGTGGGACCACCTGATCACCTTGTATATACTCCAGCGCTTAGAACAGTGATTGGCGCACAGTAAGTGCTCAACAAATACCGTTTCAGACGAAAGGCCGAGGGCCGACGGATCGTAGGCCAAGTTGAAGAGGTCTGCGCGTGATAGCAGGCAGTCATTCGTTCCCTCATTCAATCAATCGTTTTTATTGAGCGCTTACTGTGTGCAGAGCACCGTACTAAGCTTAGTAAGGTGTTGATTGAGCACCCATTAGGTGTGGGACTCTGTCCTAAGCACTGGGGCAAGTACCACAGAAGCTACCTCTGCCTCCGGCTGGGTCCACGCAAGCGAATGGGCGTAAGAACCCCGGCTCCACAGAACTCGGGGTGCCATCGAGCGGTTGCCTCGGGCGGAAGCGGATCTGGGGTTGGGGGGCGTTGTTCGGCCTCAGGCGTCCAAGGATCGGTGAGAGGATTTGACCAGTGGGGCGTCCGGCGTGGGGCAGGGGGACCGGGCCCGACTGGGGAGGAGGCTGCGACCTGAACCTCATTCTCGGGAACTCGACGGGGGTCGGGCGGGGCTGCTGCTTGGGTAGAAGTAGGCGGCGGCAGAAGGCCATCAGAAGGGGATCAGCGGTGCCCGCCCCGTTCTCAGATACCCCGGGGGCAGAACTGAAAGGGTTCAGCACGAAGGCGTCTCTTGCCGCCCACCCCCCTGCACCTTTTCTTTCTGGGAGCCACTCTGGGCTTGTCTTCAACCCCCGCGCTGACCGAGCCTCCTATCCCCCGCCACCTCCCTGAATCTGTGTGGCTCAGCCTGGTGCCCCGCTCACCCCCTCCCGGGCACAGAAAGAGGATCGACCACTTCGGAGCCCTCGGTCAGGGGGAAATTTGCTCCCTACTACCTGCTGGCTTGGTCCCAGCCCCCTCCCTCCACCCCGGAGCTCCCAGCTGCCACGATTCTCCAGGACTGCGGCTCGTCCCCCTACGGTGACAGGGTTGCCTCCGGGGTCTGGGATGGCTTGGGCCTAAGCCTCTCTGCGCTTCCCCACTTTACCCTTCTCCCCGACTTCCCGTCTCCTCCATTCTTCTTCTCCCTGTCCTTTCTCCTCCTCTCTCTTCCTTTCCTCTCCTCGCTCTCCCTTCTCCTCCCAGCCCTCCTTTCCCCATCTCACCCTTCCCCCCCCAAGGACGGTCGCAGCCGTGCTCTGCGGCCCCAGGAAGTCATCTGCCCGGTTCCCTTCCTTTTCTCCCTCTGTTGGGGGGCTCCGCCCGCTCGGCCCTCTCCCTACCTCCCCTCAGCTTCCAGACGATCGCTCGCTTCCCTGGCCCGGGCCCACCCTATCTGGAAGGGCACAGTGAGAAGCCCAGAAGTTTTCCCAGCAGGAGTGAACCATTCTTAGGTCCCTTCCCTCTCAGGCGGGCCCCGCCCCCGCCCCACCCCCGCCCCTGACCTCTGCCCTGCCCGGCTGGGCCTTGCAGGACGTGGACCGGCCCGGCCTGGAGCCCAGCCCAGAGCATCTCCTCTGTGCTCATCTCCATCCAGTCGCTGATGACCGAGAACCCGTACCACAACGAGCCGGGATTTGAGCAGGTAACGGCCCTTGGCGGGGACTCCTGGCTGGACCCCCTCGCGCCTGTCCTCCCTCCTCTTCCCTGCACCCGGAATGGCCTCCCTCTGTCTCCTGACCCCCTCTGCTCCCCTCCTGCGCTTCTCGGGGCCTTCACCTCCCAGAAGCCTCCCTGGATCTCCCGTCCCCGGCCCTCCCCGGGAGCCTACCCTCGCCTTCGACCCCGTGCCGTCCCCACCGTCCGGCCTGCCTCGGGCCCGGGGCTCCCCGGGGGTGGGAGCACTGGGGCAGACCTCCGTGGCGAAATCCGGGTGCCCGGTCCGGGCCGGGCCCCTGACTGAGCGCCGGTGGGCCGCGGCTCCTACAGGAGAGACACCCGGGGGACAGCAAGAACTACAATGAGTGCATCCGGCACGAGACCATCCGCGTGGCCGTCTGCGACATGCTGGAGGGCAAGTGCCCCTGCCCCGAGCCTCTGCGGTAGGTGGCCTGGGAGGGGCTCGGGTCCGGGACCTCGGGGCTCCGGCCCACCCGGCCGTGGGCGCCATCTGGGCCGGGGGACCCCGCCTGTGTTTGGGGACAGACTCCTTTGGGTTCCCAGGCCCTAGGCCTGAACTTGGCCACGCGTGAATGTGTGCGGACGTGTATCCGCACGTGCGTTTGCCCTTCGGGCGGGCTCGGCCCCGGACCCCCAGGGGAGAAGGCCACGGTGGTAGGGGGCAGGGTGGAGGACGGCCAGGAAACCTACTCTCCCGTCCACTTCCCGTAGGGGAAGGGGAGTGTCCGGGCCCCTCGGTCGGCTTCAGGGGACCTCGGAGCGGGGAGGGGTCGGCGAAGTCTCTCAGCTGACAGGTGCCGACCAGCTTCCTTGCTCGCAGCGAGGCTCCCCCGGCGCTCGCTCCCCTCTTGCCCCGGGCCCTCCCACCTGACCTTCCCCCCCCCTCGTGTCCCGCAGCGGGGTGATGGAGAAATCGTTCCTGGAATATTTCGACTTCTACGAGGTGGTCTGCAAAGATCGACTTCACCTTCAAGGCCAGACTATGCAGGTGACCGAGCCCCCTCCCTCGCTCCATCCCACCGTCTCCTCCCCTTCCCCCCACCCCTTCTTTTCTCCTTCTCTCCCACACCTTCCCTCCCACCCCCCTTCTCCTCCCCACTCTCCCAAGAAGTCCAATAGCACCAAGATGGGGGCAGAGGAAAGGAGTTTCTAATTCACCAGTGGTACTTACTGAGCGCTTTACCGTACGGAGCACTGTAGTAAGCACTTGAGAGAGGACAGATCAAGACGGTTGGTAAACACTTTGCCCATCCATAAGGAGCTTACAGTGAAAGGGGGAGGCGGACGTTAAAGTAAAATACAGATGTGGACCAAGACGGTCGGGCTGAGGGTGGGGAGAATATCGAGTGCTTAAAGAGAAAGGGAGGAGTCGGGTCTTCCAGCGGTGGGGTGTGGACTAGTCAGTCACTGATATTTTTGGAGCGCCTAAGCGGAAAAGAGCCAACCTGGCAGACCATTCCCCGCCCAGAGAGCTGCTCTCTTGGCCACCGGGCCAGACGTAGGGAAGGAAACAGGTATGGAAGTGGGCTACTTCATGAAGAGAGCAGAAAGCTGGTGGCGGCGGGGATGGAAGGAACAAGGGAGTGAAGGACAGGGTGCCCTCGGGTAGCTTCTGTTCCTCATCTCTGCAGAGGTTAGAGGAAATGGATTCTACCACAGCAAGAGGGATTTAGGAGAGGCAGGAGGAAGAACTTCACCAATTGGGGGTGGGTCAGAGATCCTAGCAGGTGTGCCTAGAGGAGAGGTGGAGGGTTTGAAAGCTGGGGAATCTTCAGGCCTTCCGTTCCCTCGGAGAGCAAGGGATATCCAGAATCTCGGCAGCGCGGTGCTGGAAGGGACCTTGAGGACGTCTGGTCCAGCCTCCTGCATCCTAACCAATCCTAGATGGGTCATTGTTTCTTCTCCAAAGATGGAGTCCCCACATCCGTCACCTGTTCCACTGCCAAACACTCCCTGGCATTCAAGAAAAGTTCTTTCCATCCCACCTAGTGCTCTCTTGCTGAAATTTTAAGACCGTTTTCCCTGAAAATGTGGAGACTTAGTGGTCAGTCTCCTCCTCTTTCTCCTCCTCCTCCTTTCTCCTTCGCCCACCCCCCTTTTCTTTTTTCATCTTCTCCCTCCAGAGTCCTGGAGATAGTCTCTGCTTTGGGCCTGGATCTTCCCTCCCCACCCCGGTCCTTTTCCTAGCCCGAGGGCCAAAAGGTCTTGCCTTTCCCCTTCCAGTTCCTGAAGGGGCAGAGGGCAGAGAGAGGGAGGGAGTCTGGGTTCTGTCCAGGGTCTCACTGTCACGTAGAGGGGGGAGGCCAGCCGTGGCAGGAGGGAGCCCGGTCCGCTCCTTCGACCCCTGACATTTTTTCTGGCGGGCCGGTGGGCCCGAGAACTGCCGGCTGCCAACTCTTTGGAAATCCAGAGGGATGAGGTGGGGAGAACAGCCTCGAGGGCGAGTGCAAAAAGTGCCCAACTGGGCCACGCCAGGTCTGCTGCCTCCCTTCTCTGGGCTTCGGCTTCCCTCAGTGAGCAGAGGGCGGAGGGTCTCCGCCCCCCCGTCCACGAGCGCTCGGCGACCTGCGGGGCGGCTGAATCCTCAGAGCCTGGGTCACGGGGGGCATCGTTTCTGTCGTCCTTTAGCGGGGCAAGGGGCTGAGCCCGGCGCCGTGACGCTCTCTCACTGTCTTTCTGTTCTCCCCCCCTCCCCCGGCTACCCGCCCCTCTGTCCGTTCTTCCGTCCGTCTCTCTCCGCGCGTCCGTCCGTGTCCGCCAGGACCCTTTCGGAGAGAAGCGGGGCCACTTCGACTACCAGTCGTTACTGAGCCGCCTGCAGGCCATCCGGCTGAAGGTGCAGGAGACGCACAGGCAGGACGCCGCCGACATAGACTCGGACAGCAGCTCCTCGGAGACGGAGACGGACACGCAGGGGAGCCTGAGGGCCTAGAGCCCCCCGCCGGAGCCGCTCACGGCGAGGGGACGCGGACTGCGAGCGGCAGCTGCCGGCGGGAGCCCTAAAGCCCGCCGGGGGCGGGCGGGCCCCGAGCGCGAGCCCGGCCCGCGGCCCGGGCCTCCGAACGCGTCCGCTCCCCGCGGCCCCGGGGAGCCCGTCCTCCCAGCTGGGTCTCCACAGCCGCCCCCGCCGGCGGCCGCCGGGCTAAAACTGCGTTCCTAATTTATAGTCAGTGCTTAGACAGACCAAAGAGGGCCGGGGGGGGCGGGGGCGGGGAACGACGCCGTGGGGACCCCCGCTGTGGGGACCCCCTCAGGTCCAGGGAGCCCTGCCCATGTGCCTCCTGGACCGGGGAGGGGAGCCCGGCGGGGGCTCAGGGTGTTAGTGGTGAAGGTCGGCAGCCTGGAAGGGGCTGTCTTCCGCCCCTCGCGACTTGGCCGCCGCCGGCCGGGGGAAGCGGAACCCGGCGTTCTTCGTCCTCGCCGCCTCTCCCTTCCCCCCTCCCTCTTCCCCCCAACATCCCCTCCTTCCCCCGCCGCGTTGCCAAATCTGTCCTTCGGGCGCTGGAGAGTGGGGGCCGGCTCCCCGGCCCTAGTCTCGACCCCTTAGCCCCCGCTCCCGTCGGGGTTCAAACCAGCCCCCCGGGGCCGTCTCCCTCATCGCCGCCCCTCCGCCGTGGCCCCCGGCCCCTTCCTCGCTCTCCCCGACCCCCTCGGCGCTGCCCGGTGGCATCGGGCCGGCCGCCTCGGCCCCGTTCCCCAACCTCCGGAGGCGTTACCTAGCGAGCGAGGGTGGGCCGGGGAGCCGCCCGGTTCAGCGCGACGGGTGGCTCCCCGGCGACGTACGAGGCGGGGGCCGCGGTGGGGGTCGGACGGGAGTCTGCCCCTTGCTGCTGCAGGGGAGGGGCCCCAGATCAGTGGGTCCTACCCCCCCCCCCCCACACTGACTCACCCCGCCTACTTTCCCTTCCGCAGGCCTGCTGCCCACCCGGAGCCCCCCCGGCCCACCCAGAGGGGCCCCCACCCCTACCCTGGGCCGGGCCACCGCGGCAGCGGAAACGCAGACGGGGCTCCGGGCCTCCCCTTGGAGAGCGAGGCCTTACCGGCCCTTTCTGAATGCGTCCGCTCCCCTGACAATCTCCCCACCACCCCGCCAGGCTGACGGTTCATCCCCAGACTTTAGACCCGATCTTGAGTTGAGAGAATATATGCACAAGTCACTATAAGAGACGTGTTTATATCCATTGTACATAAGAATTTTTTTTTTTTGTGCAATAAAATTTGTTTTGGCAGAAGCGCAAGTCCGCTGGGGGCCGCGGAAGGGGCTCCGGGTCTCTTCTTCCGCCACGGCCACCTGCTTCCCGGCCCGAGGTCGCGGCCAGTGAGGGCCGTGGCCGCTGCCTCCGTGTTCTGTAGCCCGCGGGGCAGGGAGGCCACTCGGGGCGGGAGCGTGTCCTCGCCCACCCGGTCTTGACAGCCAACGTGTGAGCAGCCCTTTTCATACCAACTACGGGGACCACGCTCGTCCGTGGGCGGAAATGGGGGCCAGGCCGGAGAGGGACGGCAAGGGCCAGCCCGGAGTGGTTTCTCCACCGCCGACGGCAGACGCACCACGGAGCGGGAGGGTGTCTTTCTTACGAAAGAGTTTATTGTAACAGCTCCCTGGAGCGGCCCCCTCCCCTCCCCCCAAACCTGGGGCAGGGGGCAGGGGTCAGGGCAGGGCCTCCTTGGCTTCCTCAGCTGTGATGTCCTGAGAGTAGAGGTCGGCGAAGAGGGCCGGCAGCCAGTACTGGGCCTCTCCCGGACCCTGCAGATCGAGCCAGGCCAGGCCTTCCTTTAGCAAGTGGTCCTGGGGAGACGGGAGGGGGGGTCGTTGAGGGGGGAGGATATCCCAGCCGTGACAAAGGTAGCGGCTACTCCGGCTTCCGAACCCCGCCTCCCGGACGGGGCCCGGGGGACCCGGCCCGGCCACTGTGATCCTGGACGGGGAGAGGAGACGCCGCCCCCTCCGTTAAATGGTTGGGGTCCCGGAGACCGCCCCAGTGCCCCTTAAGATGGCGCGGACGGCAAGGGGGGAAGGGGGTCCCAAGCCGCCGTCCCCGCCCTGGACAACGGCCGACCCCACCCAAGCGCCTCAGTCTCCCGGCCCTCAATCGCGGAGAGGAAGGGGCGACGAGACGAGACGGCAGGGCCCCGTCGATGGCAGGAGGGGGCTTTGGCCTTTTCGGTTTTGTTGCTTTCACGGTGCTCGTTCAGCGCTCGCTATCCGCCAAGCACTGAGGTGGATGTCGGTTAATCAGGCCGGATACAGTCCCCGTCCCACACGGGGCTCCCGGTCTAAAACGGAGGGAGGATTTAATCCCCGTTTTACCGACGAGGTAACCGAGGCCCGGAGAGGTGAAGTGACTCACCCGAGGTCGCGCCGCAGGCGGGGCCGGGATTAGAACCCTAGGGGGTCCTCTGACTCCCGGGCCCGGGCTCTAGCCCCTGGGCCACGCTACCTCTCGTCTCCGCACAGCCCCCGGCCCCGCCCCGTATCTCGGCAGGGGGGAGGCGGCCCCCGGCGTCCACGTACCAGCACCTGCTGCGCCCGCTGCGTCTCCCACTTGAGGCAGGTCCTGATCTCGCCGACCGTCACGCAGCCGCGTTTCTGGAAGAAGAGGAAGCGCCGCTGCAGCCGCACGGGGTTGGGGGGGGGGGAGTCCCGCCGCCGCCTCCCGCACTTCGCGCCCCCCCCCTCCGCTCCCGATGGTCCGCCCCCCCCCCCCCCCCGAATCAGCCCGTCAGGGTGTCCGCCTACCACCGACGGCCCCAGCCGGACCCCTGCCGATCCAACGCTCCCCAAGGGGGAGTCGGAGCCCACCCTGGGGGGCTCCGGCCGGCAGCTGCATCTGGGGGGACGCGGGTCCCGCGGCCGGCCGGCCCCCTCACGGCCCCCCACTTCAGCGGGCGAGGCCCGAGCCCGCCCCAACGGGGACAGGGACGGGTCCGGGGACGACGGCGGGGCGGCTACCTCGGCCAGCTGCAGCACCACCGTGTGATCCATGCTCAGCTCGGCCGGGACCGACTGGACCAGGTAGGTGCCCCCGACCGGGATGATGCTGAACCCGGTGCCGAGGGCCTTCAGCTTCTTGATGGCCCGGATCAGGTCGTCCCTGGCACGGGACGACCCGTGAGCCGGGGCCCCGGCCCACCCCCCGGGACCCCATCCCGTCGGCCGGCCCCGGCTCCAGGTTGGTTTACCCACCCCCTTGCCTCCGGGTTGGGGGGAGCCCCGTTTCCTCCGCCCGCCCGCGCCCCCGGGGAACCTCATCCGCCTTCCCTCGCTCCCCCGCTGCAGGCCTAGAGCCCGGAGATACCTACTGGCTGACGTCCTGGGCCAGTTTGCCCCGCCCCTTCAGCACCTGCTGCTGCAACTCCTCCAGGGTGATCAGGCCTTGGAGAAAAGCAGACAGACTGAGCTCCTGGGCCAGGGCTGACTATGGGCCACTCACCCCAGCGTCCCGCACCCGGTACCGGGCCCGGGGCAAGCGCCTCCTACCATAAAAACCATCAGGATGAAGCCGCCGGCCGTATTTTGGCGCCGCTCCATACGAGGAGCCCCGAGTTCCACCCCTCCCGCCCCCCGAGAACGGAGCGGCCTTCCTCAGAACGGGCCCCTCCCCACCGCGCAGGGCCGGGGGAACTGGCGACCGTCACCGGGGTAAGCTCACGCCTCCCCCTTCCCTCTCCGCCAACCCCGGGGAGGTGCGAGGCGACGGCCGCTCCGGTCTCCTCCCCGCTGTCCACGCCCCCGACTGCCCCGGGGAAAGAATCGGTCTCCCCGGGTGGGGAAACCAAGGCCGGGGAGGCGGCGTGCCGGCCCCCGAGGTCTCACGGCCGGTCGGGGCCGGGACTAGAACCCGGGACTCGGCTCTCCCTGCCCTTTCCCAGCCTTTGGAGTAGGAGCCGGGTCTCCCGGGCCAAAGCGGAGCAGGGCAGAGATGGGGGTGGGGGGACGCACCAGTCCCCCAGAGAACCCAGGCTCCCCAGAGCCCGGTCCCCGTCGGAGAGCTTCCCGGGGTCGAGAGGCTCGGCCCGTGGCAGCGGAGTCCGGGGCCGGGCGAGGAGGCAGGGGGACGGACGGACGGATGGGGACCGGCCCCCCGCCCCGCCCTTCGGAGCCTCACCCCCATTGCGGTGTCTCAGGGCCAGGCACACTTCGATGATCTGGACGCCGAGTTCGTAATAGAAGTCGCCCACGCCCAGCATCTCTGACCAGAAGCCTTTCCCGGCTACAAAGGACAAGCAGAGGGACCGAGGCCCGGGTTACAGTCCCGGGCGGCCCCCGGCCGGGCGTGGGGGGCGGGGGCGGGGGCCGCTTCCTTACAGGCTAAGGGATCCACCCCAATGGTGGCGCACATATCTTGGAACTGCACCCGGAACCGGGGGTTCTTCCGGATCTCCTGCTTGTGCTTGCTGGCAAACTCTTCCAGGTTGGTCTTGAACGTGTCCAGCTGCTTCGACATCTGGACGGGGGCGGGGAAGAGTCAGAGGCGGAGCGGCCGGAGCGGCCGCGGCCCCTCGGCTGGGCGGCGGAGGAGGGAAACTGGGGGGCCCTCCCCGGGCCTCCCCTCCCTCCCTCTCCCCGTCGGCCCCGGCCCCTCCTGCCCGGCCGTCACCTTCCGCCCGCTCGGGGGCCGGGCGGGGCGTCGGTGGGGTCCCCCGCCGGCTGGGGGGGACAGGAGGACGGGCTGTGATCCGGGGGAACGGGAAGGCTTCAGCTGGAACACACGGCGCGTGTGGCATTCCAGTGGCCTTCATCGCACCGCCACGCAACCCCGGCTTCGCACAAGCACACGGACGCAGAAAAGCACACGGACACAATCCCTAAGCCCGGCACCCACGTGTTAACGGGACACGCTGCACCCACGTGGTCCGCTCCCTAGAAAGCAAGCTCCAGAGGGGAGGGATGGAGGCGGCAGCCGCAGCCGTGATGGCCTGGTGCCCCAGGCAGGGGCAGACAGGCGTCCAGGGCAGGGGCAAGCAAGCGCCCAGGGAAGGGGCAAGCAGGAGCCCAGGACAGGCGCAAGCAGGCGCCCAGGGCAGGGGCAAGCAAGCGCCCAGGGAAGGGGCAAGCAGCTGCCCAGGGCAGGGGCAAGCAGGCACCCAGGGCAGGGGCAAGCAGGCACCCGGGGCAGGGGCAAGCAGGCACCCGGGGAAGGGGCAAGCAGCTGCCCAGGGCAGGGGCAAGGAGGCACCCAGGGCAGGGGCAAGCAGGCCTCTGGCCTGGAGAATCTGTCCCCCGTCGGCCTGCAGGCAACACTTCTCGCCTTCGGTCTCCAGAACCCCACCGCCTCCCCCATCGCCACCAACCCCGTCGCTCTCACCTGGGCCAGCTGGTCCTCTGCCAGGACGGTGCCCCGCTCTTTATACTTGGCCTGAGAGAGACGGAGATCAACGGCGATGGGAGGGGGAGCTCCCCGCGGCCTCTCTCAACACCAAGCAGGGGGTGGGGCGGAGTTGGGGGCTAGAAGTTGGGGGGTGGAGACGGGGGCTGGAAGTTGGGGGGTAGACGCTGGGGGTTGGAGTTGGGGGCTGGAATTGGGAGCTAAAAGTTGGGGCCTGGAAGTTGGGGACTGGCGGCTGGAAGTTGGAGGTTGGAATTGGGGCTGGCAGTTGGGGGTTGAACTTGGGGGCCAGAGGTTGGGGACGGGAGGCTGGAAGCCGGGGGTTGGAAGTGGGGGCTAGGGCTGGGGGCTAGAAGTTGGGGGCGGGAGGCTGGAAGCTCAGGGTTGGAGTTGGGGGCAGGAGGCTGGACGTCGGGGGCTGGAAGCTGGGGCTTGGAATTGGGGGCCAGAAGTTGGGGACTGGAAGCTGGGGGCTGGAAGTTGGGGACGGGAGGCTGGGGGCTGGAATTGGGGGCTAGAAGCTGGAAACTGGGGGTTGGAGTTGGGGGCTAGAGGTTGGGGGTTGGAAGCTGGGGGCTGGAAGTTGGGGACCGGAGGCTGGGGGCTGGAATTAGGGGCTAGAAGTTGGGGGGCTGGAAGCTGGGGGTTGGAATTGGGGCTGGAGGCTGGAAGCTGGGGGTTGGAATTGGGGGCTGGAATTGGGGGCTAGAAGTTGGGGGGCTGGAAACTGGGAGTTGGAGTTGGGGGCTAGAGCTTGGGGGTCGGAAGCTGGGGGCTGGAAGCTGGGGGTTGGAGTTGGGGGCAGGAAGCTGGGGCTTGGAATTAGGGGCTGAAGTTGGGGGCGGGAAACTGGGGGTTGGAATTGGGGGCCAGCAGTTGGGGACTGGAAGCTGGGGGCTGGAATTAGGGGCTACAAGTTGGGGGCGGGAAACTGGGGGTTGGAGTTGGGGGCTGGAAGCTGGGGCGTGGAATCGGGGGCTGGAAGTTGGGGTTGGGGTGAGCGGGGGGCGGGGTCCGGTCCGGTCCGGTCCGGTCCCGCCGGGCGCCAGGCCCTCACCTCGGCCAGCTTCTTCTTGGCGATGGCGCCGGCGCCCACCCCGCGGCGGTGCATCTCCACCGCCGCCGCCCCGCACCTCCCCAGCCCGGAAGCGCCCGGCGCCGCCTCATCACTCCGCGCCGCCCCTCCTCCTCCCCCCCCTCCTCCTCCACCCGGAAGCGGCCTCGCGTCGCGTCATCGCCCCGCGCCGGAAGAGGGGAAGCCCCGTTTCCGGTTGGCCGCCGCCCAGGCTCCTCCCCCCGGCCTCCTCCTCCACCTCCTCCTCTTAATAATGTTGTTATACGTTAAGCGCTTATTATGGGCCGAGCACTGTTCTGAGCGCTGCGGGAGATCCAGGCTCATCAGGTTGGCCCACGTGAGGCTCACAGTCTTCATCCCCATTATTAATAATAATAATGTTGGTATGTGTTAAGCGCTTACTCTGTGCAGAGCACTGTTCTAAGCGCTGGGGAAGATCCAGGGTCATCAGGTTGTCCCACGTGGGGCTCCCAGTCTTCATCCCCGTTTTACAGATGAGGGAACTGAGGCCCAGAGAATAATAAGAATAATGTTGGTATTTGTGAAGCGCTTACTCTGTGCAGAGCACTGTTCTAAGCGCTGGAGGAGATCCAGGGTCATCAGGTTGTCCCACGTGGGGCTCCCGGTCTTCATCCCCATTTGACAGATGAGGGAACTGAGGCCCAGAGAATAATAAGAATAATGTTGGTATTTGTTAAGCACTTACTCTGTGCAGAGAGCTGTTCTAAGCGCTGGGGGAGATGCAGGGTCATCAGGTGGTCCCACCGGAGGCTCCCGGTCTTCATCCCCATTTGACAGTTGAGGTCACGGAGGCCCAGAGAAGTGAAGTGACTGGCCCAAGGTCACCCAGCTGACGAGTGGCAGAGCCGGGATTCGAACCCATGATCTCTGACCCCCAAGCCCGGGCTCTTTCCACTGAGCCACGCTGCTTCTCTTGGCCTCGATGACCTCATCTGGAAAATGGGGATGAAGAGTGGAGCCCCAAGGGGGACAGCCTGATCGCCCTGCATCTCCCCCAGCGCTTAGAATAGTGCTTGGCACACAGCGCTTCCCAAATACCATCATCATTGAGAGCTCACCTCCTCCAGGAGGCCCTCCCTTCCCCTCTGCTCCCCCTCCCTCTGCCCTTTGCCTCCCCACAGCACTTGCACATAATTGTATATATTATACATTACTCTCTTTTATTAATGATGTGTCTATATCTATGATTCTATTTGTCTTGATGGTATTAATGCCTGACTACCTGTTTTGTTGTCTTTCTCCCCCGATTAGACTGCGAGCCCCTTGTTGGGCAGGGATTAACTCTATCTTTTGCCCAATTGTTCATTCCAAGCGCTTAGTACAGTGCTCGGCACACAGTAAGCGCTCAGTAAATACAAATGAATGAATGAATAGTCTATTTCTTGCTCTCTTTGCCCGTTTACTTGTTTCGAGGTCTTTCTCCCCCCCCCCCCCTTCTAGACGGTGAGCCCGTTGTGGGCAGGGATGGTCTCTATTGCTGAATTGTACTTTCCAAGCGTTTAGCACAGTGCTCTGCACACAGTAAGCGGTCAATAAATCCAAATGAATGAATCTCCACTTGGCCACAGCCACACTGCATGGCGCAGTGGATAGAGCCCGCTTGCTTGGCTGCTGCGTGACCTTGGGCTAGTCACTTCACTTCTCTGGGCCTCAGTTCCCTCCTCTGTAAAATGGGGGTTGAGACTGTGAGCCCCACGTGGGACTGGGGACTGGGTCCTACCCGATTTGCTTGTCACCATCGCAGCGCTTTGTACAGTGCTTGGCACATAGTAAGTGCTTAATAAATACCACTATTATTATTATTTCTCCCCACTTAGCCCCCCCATTAGGGCCTTAAGACAGCATCATCGACAGACTCACGCGGTCCCTTCCCTGGGTGGATGGACCCTGGTAGCCCCTTCCCCGATGGACAGAGGGATGTGCATCCTCCTTTAGGCCTCAGAGCTTCACTGTATTCATTCATTCATTCATTCAATAGTATTTATTGAGCGCTTACTATGTGCAGAGCACTGTACTAAGCACTTGGAATGTACAATTTGGCAACAGAGACAATCCCCGCCCATTGACGGGCTCACGGTCTAATTGGGGGAGGCAGACGGACAAAAACAAGACAACTTAATCACGGTAAATAGAATCAAGGGGATGCACACCTCATTAACAAAATAAATAGGGTAATAAAAATATATACAAATGAGCTCTTTGTGTCCACTGTGATTTCTGTCACCTGAGTCCCATAGCCTCCTGCCCTGCAAGTGTCTTTATTCAGTCAATCGTATTTATTGAGCTCTTACTGTGTGCGGAGCACTGGACTAAGCACTTGGGAGAATACAATCTAACAGAGGGTTTCTTTGTGGTATTTGTTAAGCGCTTACTCTGTGCCAGACACTGTACTAAGCGTTGGGGTAGGTACAAGCTAATCAGGTTGGACACAATCTCTGTCATTCATTCATTCATTCATTCATTCATTCAATCATATTTATTGAGCGCTGACTGTATGTAAAGCACTGTTCTAAGTGCTTGGTAATGTCCCGCATGGGGCTCACCATCTTAATTCCTATTTTACAGATGAGGTAACCCCTTCCTACCTCTCCTCCCTTCTCTCTTTCTACCGCCCACCCGGCACGCTCCCCTCCTCCGCCGCCCACCTCCTCACCGTCCCTCGGTCTCGCCCATCCCGCCGTCGACCCCCGGGCCACGTCCTCCCGCGGTCCCGGAACGCCCTCCCTCCTCACCTCCGCCAAACTGATTCTCTTCCCCTCTTCAAAACCCTACTTAAAACTCACCTCCTCCAAGAGGCCTTCCCAGACTGAGCTCCCCCCTTTTTCCCTCTGCTCCCTCTCCCCCCCTTCACCTCTCCGCAGCTAAACCCTCTTCTCCCCCCTTTCCCTCTCCTCCTCCCCCTCTCCCGTCCCACCCCCTCGGCACCGTACTCGTCCGCTCGACTGTATGTATCTTCATCACCCTATTTATTTTGTTTATTTTGTTTAATGAGATGTACATCTCCCTGATTCTATTTATTTGCCACTGTTTTTATGAGATGTTCTTCCCCTCGACTCTATTTATTGCCATCGTTCTCATCTTCCCGTCTCCCCCGATTAGACCGTAAGCCCGTCAGACGGCAGGGACTGTCCCTATCTGTTGCCGACTTGTCCATTCCGAGCGCTTAGTACAGTGCTCTGCACAGAGTAAGCGCTCAATAAACACTATTGAATGAATGAATGAAGGTAACCGAGGCCCAGAGAAGTGAAGAGACTTGTCCAAGGGGACCCAGCAGGCAGAGCCGGGATTAGAACCCGGGTCCTCGGCAGGCGCTTTCCGGGTTTTAAGCACCACCTCTGCCAAGAGGCCTCAGCTAGCAACTGCCCCAAGTGGAAATAAAACCCAAATCGGCCTTCTTTCAATTTCCGCCTTTATTGGCCTTCATTGAATTATTAGGAGAGGAAGCAGGGTAGCAGGAGCCCGCTCTTGAGAACCGCGCAACGAGGCCTTCCGTCGTCAGCTGCTCGGCATCCAGCCTCTGGGTTCGGAAATCGGGCCGCAGGGCGAGGCGACCGCTAGGTCCTGGAGAAAAGGAAAAGCAGATTCTCAAGCTCAACTAAGGGCCCCAAGGGTCAGGATCACGTCACGGTCCCCAGTTGTAATAATCATGTTGGTATTTGTTAAGCGCCGACTGTGTGCAGAGCACTGTTCTAAGCGCTGGGGGAGATTCAGGGTCATCAGGTTGTCCCACGGGAGGCTCCCGGTCTTCATCCCCATTTGACAGCGTGGTTCAGTGGAAAGAACCTGGGCTGGGAGTCAGAGGTCATGGGTTCGAATCCCGACTCTGCCACTTGTCAGCTGTGTGACTGCGGGCAGGTCACTTCACTTCTCTGGGCCTCAGTTACTTCATCCGTAAAATGGGGATTAAGATTGTGAACCTCACGTGGGACAACCTGATGACCCTGTATGTACCCCAACGCTTAGAACAGTGCTCTGCACATAGCGCTTAACAAATACCGACATTATTTTACAGATGAGGTAACCGAGGCACGGAGAAGTTAAGTGACTTGCCTACGGTCACACAGTTGACAAGTGGCAGATCCAGGATTCGAACCCATGACCTCCGACTCCGAAGTCTGTGCTCTTTCCGCTGAGCCACGCTGCTTCTCTAATTGTACATTCCAAATGTTTAGCGCAGTGTTCTGCACATAGTAAGAGCTCAATAAATACTAGTGAATGAGTTAGGGAGCAGACACGGGGGACTGGATACATAATCGCCATTTAATAATAATAACACCACTAGTAATAACGGTGGTATTTAAGCGCTTACCGTGTGCCAGGCGCCGCGGGTAGATACAAGCACAGCGGGTTGGACTCGGTCCCTGTCCCCGACGGGGGTCCCCCTCTCCATCCCCATTTTCCAGATGAGATAATTGAGGCCCAGAGAAGTGAAGTGACTTGCCCAAGGTCACACAACAGACAAGTGGCAGAGCGGGGATTAGAACCCATGACCTTCTGACTCCCAGGCCTGTGGTCAATCCACAACCCCATGGATTTAGTTGTGCCCTTAGGCCAGGAGAGGCAGAGTGAGTGGTGGGCAGGGAACGTGTACTGTACTCTCCCCAGCGCTTAGTACAGTGCTCTGCACACCGTAAGCACTCAATAAATATATTTGTATTTACTGAGCTGAGGGCCGGAACCGGTTTATGCCGGGGCCTTAGAGAAGGACGGGCTTAAGCGAGAGGCTTCCTGGAAGGCATGGCTAAAGCTACAACTAAAGATGGGAAAACTTGGGATCACCATTTGGTTGGAATTCCCACAGGCTTTCCCCATCTCCCAGTCTACTTGGAATTTCCTTTTTTATTTTTTTTTTTAAATAATATTCCTTCAGCACCTGTGATGTATCTAGCACTGTTCTAAGCGCTGGGCTAGGTAGAAGTTAATGAGGCCGGATAAAGTCTCGCCCCCGCTTGGGGCTCACAGTCGAGTAGGAGGGAGAGCAGGCATCGAATCCCCAATGTGCAGTTGAGGAAACAGGCCCGGAGAAGTCAAATGACTCACCCCAGGTCACCTAGCAAGCAAGAGGCGGGGGTGGGATTAGAACCCAGGGCCTCTGTCTCCCGTGCTCTGTCCACTAGGCTTCGCCGCTTCCCGTTCGGTGCCCGACCCGGGCCGGGGCAAGCGCTGAGGCCCCGTTTTAGACCGTGAGCCCGTCGTCGGGCGGGGACTGTCTCTATCTGTCGCCGGGTTGTCCATTCCAAGCGCTTAGTACGGTGCTCTGCACATAGGAAGCGCTCAGTAAATATGATCGAATGAACGAACGCGGTGCCAGCCCGCTCTGCGGGGTGTGAAGACCGCACGATCTTGAAGAGGGAGGAATCGAGGCTCTCTCTGCCCCCGGGATGATCCCAACCTGATCGGGCGTGCTCCCAGAAGAAGGCGGACAGTGATAGGAAGGGGAGGGTTGGGGGGGGGAAGGAACAGCTCAAGCTAAAGGAATTTTGGGCAGTGAAATTGGAAGGGGGGTGTTGCAGGGAGTCGGGGAGGCTGGGGACGCGTCCGAGAGCGGAGAAGGAGACCCTTGTGTCCTAAGAAGGGGGAGGAAAAAGAGAAAAAAGGCTTCAAACCGAAGGAGTTGGGGCTAAACCATGGCAGACGGAGCTTAGAACAGGTAATGGCGCCGGGGGCGGAGAAGCGGCGAGGCTCGCCGGAAAGAGGCCGGTCTTAGGAGTCGGAGGTCGTGGGTTCTAATCCCGGCTCCGCCACCTGTCAGCTGGGTGACTTTGGACAAGCGACTTGACTCTTGGGTGCCTCAGCTACTTAAAATGGGGATGAAGACCGTGAGCCTCACGTGGGACAGTCTGATGACCCTGTATCTGCCCCGCGCTTAGAACAGTGCTCTGCACATTGTAAGCGCTTAACAAATACCAACATTATTATTATCATCATTATCAAATGGCTCTTGCAAAGATGGGGCCAAGCTGAGGAAACTCTAGGCCCCGAGAGCCCGCCTGGGGTGTGCGGAGGGCGACGGGAAGGAGAAGGGGGCCAGGGGGTCAGAGGCAGTGTGGCCTAGTGAGAAGAGCACAGTCCTGGAAGTCCATGGCGTAAGGGGTAGAGCACGGGCCTGGGAGTCAGAAGGTCGTGGGTTCTAATTCCGACTCCACCTGTGTGACCTTGGGCAAGTCGCTTCACTTCTCCGGGCCTCCGTGACCTCATCCGTAAAATGGGGATTGAGGCCGGTGAGCCCCAGGTGACAGAGGGAGTGTGTCAACCTGATTTGCTTGTATCCACCCCAGCGCTTAGCACAGTGCCTGGCACAGAGTAAGCGCTTAACAAATACCACGATCTTCATCATTATGTTTAAGTCACAGGGTGTGGGTTCTAATCCTAACTCTGTGACGTCTGCTGCTGTGTGACCTTGAGCGAGTCACTTTACTTCTCTGTGCCTCCATCACCTCACCTGTAAAATGGGGATGAAGACTGTGAACCCCAAGCGGGACAGGGACTGTGTCCAAACCCGATTACCTTGTAGCCACCCCAGTGCTTAGAACAGTGCTTGCGACACAGCAAGTGCATAGCAAGAGAAGCAGCGTGGCTCAGTGGAAAGAGTCCGGGGTTTGGAGCCAGGGGTCATGGGTTCGAATCCCAGCTCTGCCACTTGTCAGCTGTGTGACTGTGGGCAAGTCACTTAACTTCTCTATGCCTCAGTTACCTCATCTGTAAAATGGGGATTAAGACTGTGAGCCCCACATGGGACAACCTGATTCCCCTGTGTCTACCCCAGCGCTTAGAACAGTACTCTGCACATAGCGAGCACTTAAATACCAACATTATTATTATTATTAACTTAGAGGAGCAGCATAGCTCGGTGGAAAGAGCACGGGCTTGGGAGTCAGAGGTCATGTGTTCGAATGCCGGCTCTGCCACTTGTCAGCTGGGTGACTGTGGGCAAGTCACTTCACTGGGCCTCAGTTCCCTCATCTGTCAAATGGGGATGAAGACTGGGAGCCTCACGTGGGCCAACCCGATGACGCTGTATCTCCCCCAGCGCCGAGAACGGTGCTCTGCACATAGTAAGCGCTTAACAAATACCGACATTATTATTATTATCAACCAATACCTTGATCCCGAATATTACCGTCAGAAGGAAGCCGGGGCCGCGGGGGACGGGGGAAGCGAAGGGGCCACCGGGGGAAGAGCGGTAAGCCCACCTGAGGAGGTCGTAGTTGACCAGCAGTTCCAGCAGGTCATCGGTCCAGCCGGCAATCAGCACCTCCATGTCTGGCACCGGCAGAGACCTGGGAACGAGTGGGTGGGCAGGGGGACAGGGTCACTCACCCCCTCCGGGACAGTGGGGGTCCCCCCCCCCCCAGCCCCACCCTGGTGGCTCAGCCTCGGCGTCCAGCTAGGTTTGGGGCCGGACTGCAGGCTGGAACTGGACTACATGGTCAGCCCATTCATTCGGTCGTATTTATTGAGCGCTTACTATGTGCAGAGCACTGTACTAAGCGCCTGGAATGGACAATTCGGCAACAGATAGAGACCATCCCTGCCCGACGACGGGCTCACACAGTTCCTCTCTCCGCCTTATCGAAGGCCCATCTCCTCCAAGAAGCCTTCCCTGACTAAGCCCTCGTTTCCTCTTCTCCCACTCCCTTCTGTATCGTCCTGACCGGTCCCTTTCTTCACCACCCGACTCATTCATTCATTCAATCGTATTTATTGAGCGCTTACTATGTGCAGAGCGCTGTACTAAGCGCTTGGAATGGACAATTCGGCAACAGATAGGGACGGCGTCCCTCTATCGTTCTGTCGTACTCTCCCAAACGCCTAGTTCAGTGCTCTGCACCCAGAGCCCAGTAGATAACGATCGGCTGACTGACTGAGGGGATGTTTGAGAAGCAGCATGGCTCAGTGGAAAGAGCCTGGGCTTGGGAGTCAGAGGTCATGGGTTCAAATCCAGGCTCTGCCACTTGTCAGCTGGGTGACTGTGGGCAAGTCACTTCGCTTCTCTGTGCCTCAGTTCCCTCATCTGTAAAATGGGGATTAACCGTGAGCCTCACGTGGGACAACCTGATTACCCTGTACCTACACCAGCGCTTAGAACAGTGCTCTGCACATAGTAAGCGCTTAACAAATACCAACATGTTTGGCAGGGGTCTCACCGCAGGCTCTTTTTTTCCCTTCCCCCAATTCCCACTCGAAACTCTCTTTCTCCCATTCGTTCATCGGTCGCATTTATCGAGCGCTTATTGAGCAGCAGCGTGGCTCGGTGGAAAGGGGCCGGGCTTGGGAGTCAGAGGTCGTGGGTTCCAATCCCGGCTCCGCCACTTGTCAGCTGGGTGACTTTGAGTGAGTCACTTCTCTGGGCCTCAGTTACCTCATCCGGAAAATGGGGATGAAGGCCGCGAGCCCCACGTGGGACAACGCGATCACCTTGTATCCTCCCCGGCGCTCAGAACGGTGCTCGGCACATAGTAAGCGCTTAACAGATGCCATCATTATTATTATGACTGTGCGCAGAGGAGGAGGTCCCCTCCTGCCAACCCCCACGTCCTGCTGGGCTTATTGCCAATCAAGCGGGGCCTGTGGCTTCGCCTTTTGGCTTGGGCCCGGAGGCTTGGCCGAACCCCAGTGACCGAGCGGGCCCGGGGAGCGGACACCCTGGCTCCCGGCCCGCAGAGGGGTCCCCACCCACCCACGGACCCCGATCCCGCTCCGGCGAGGAAAGCAGCTTGGCCTAGTGGCTAAGGCACCGGGCTGGGAGTCAGAGACGTAGCCTAGTGGGTAGAGCAGGGGCACGGGAGACAGAGGCCCTGGGTTCTAATCCCAGCCCTGCCCCTTGCTTGCTAGGTGACCTGGGGCAAGTCATTTAACTTCGCCGGGCCTGTTTCCTCAACTGCACACTGGGGATTCGATGCCTGTCCTCCCTCCTACTTGTGAGCCCCAAGCGGGGGCGAGACTTTATCCGGCCTCATTAACTTCTACCTAGCCCGGCGCTTAGAACAGTGCTAGTGGATGCCGTAGCGGATAGAACGCAAGCCTGGGAGTCAGAAGGTCACGGGTTCTAATCCCAGCTCCGCCACTCCTCTGCTGTGTGACCGTGGGCAACTCACTTCGCTTCTCTGGGCCTCAGTTGCCTCATCTGTAAAATGGGGATCGAGCCTGGGAGCCCCACGTGGGACAGGGACTGTGCCCTACCCGATTTGCTTCTATCCACCCCAGCGCTTAGTACAGTGCCTGGCACATAGTAAGCGCTTAACAAATATCATAATTATTAATCCCAGCTCCACCACTTGTCTGCTGTATGGCCTTGGGCGAGTCATTTCACTTCTCAGGGCCTCACTGACCTCATCTGCCGAACTGTACTTTCCAAGCGCTTAGTCCAATGCCCTGCACACGGTAAGCGCTCAATAAATGCGATCGAAGGAATGAATGAATCTGTAAAATGGGGTTTAAGACCGGGAGCCCCACGTGGGGCAGGGACCGTGTCCGACCTGTTTCGGCCTGGAGAAGAGGGAGTCGCCATGGGTTGGAAACGACTGGAGGGCATTTGACAACACCACCCCAGCGTTTAATACGGTGCCTGGCACATAGTAAACGCTTAACAATATATTATGTAATGTGGGTTCTGATCCCGGCTCCGTCACTTGTCTGCTGTGTGACTTTGGGTAAGCCACTTCACTTCTCTGGGCCTCACCTCATCGGTAAAATGGGGATGAAGACCGTCAGCCCCCCGGGGACAACCGGATGACCTTGTATCTACCCCAGCGCTTAAAACAGTACCTGGCACATAGTAAGCGCTTAACAAATACCTTCATTATTATTAGAGAAGCAGCGTGGCTCGGTGGAAAGAGCCCGGGCTTGGGAGTCAGAGGTCATGGGTTCGAATCCCGGCTCAGCCACTCGTCAGCTGTGTGATTTGGGGCGAGACACTTTGCTTCTCTGGGCCTCGGTTACCCCATCTGTAAAATGGGGGTGAAGCCCGTGAGCCCCATGTGGGACAATCTGATTACCGTGTAATAATAATAATAATGATAATATTCGTGAAGCACTTATTATGTGGCGAGCACTGTTCTAAGCACTGGAGGAGATACAAGGTAAGCAGGTTGTCCCACATGGGGCTCACCGTCTTCATCCCCATTTTCCAGATGAGGCACAGAGAAGTGAAGTGACTTGCCCAAAGTCACCCAGCAGTCAAGTGGCAGAGCCGGAATTAGAACGCATGACCTCTACTCCCAAACCCAGGCTCTTTCCACTAAACCAAGCTGCTCCTCCCCAGCGCTTAGAACAGTGCTTGGCACAGAGGAAGTGCTTAACAAATGCCATCATTATTATTTTTATTATTATATAATATATATATATATATCCCATGCTTTGCACACAGTAAGTGCTTAACAAATGCCATTCTAATTATATATATTTTACATATATATCCCGTGCTTTGCACATAATAAGCACTTAAATGTCATCATTATTTTATATATATCCATATATATATATATATATCCCGTGCTTTGCACAGAGTAAGCGTTTAACAATTGCCATCATCATTATTATTATTATTATTATTTTAAAACAAAAGAAGCCCCCAGGAGTCCCGGAATGGGGAGGGCTCCCTGGAAATGATCTCACCTCTGTCTGTTCCCGGGGTTTCCAGGGTTCCCGGCCGTCCCGCCGAGTCCTCCCCTCTCTGCGTCTTGGCGGGTTTGGAGGTCCCGGCCTGATCTGGTGCCGATGTAGCTGCAGAGACCCCAGGAGACCCCAGGGACGGCTAAGCGCAACCCCCCCGAAGAGCCGTTACAGGCCGGGGACCTCCACCCCCACCGTCCGGGCCTCCGCAATCGATCGACGCTATTTATTCAACATCATCTTGGCATAGGTGAAGCGCTCACTATATGCCAAGCACGAGAACCGAGGGAGATACGAGGTCATCAGATGGTCCCACGTGGGGCTCACGCTTCTAATCCCCATTTTGCCATTGAGGTCGCTGAGGCCCAGAGAGGTTTAAGTGACTCACCCAAGGGCACCCAGCAGACGGGTGGCGGACGCGGGATTAGAATCCGTGTCCTCTGACACCCAAGCCCGGGCTCTTTCCGCCGAGCCACGCTGCTTGGCTCACTGCGCGCGGGACACTGGACTGGGCGCTCGGGAGAGGACGGTGCCGCGGGGTTGGTAGACACGGCCCCTGCAGCGTCGCTTAGTGGAAAGAGCACGGGCTTGGGAGTCAGAGGATGATAATAATAACGATGGTATTTGTTAAGCGCCTAATATGTTCTAAGCGCTGGGGGAGATACAGGGTAATCAGGTTGTCCCACGTGGGGCTTACGCTTTGAATCCCCATTTTCCAGATGACGTAACTGAGGCCCAGAGAAGTGAAGAGACTTGACCGAGGTCACCCAGCAGACAAGTGGCAGAGCAGGATTGGAACCCATGTCCTCTGACTCCCAACCCCGGGGTCTTTCGATCCCAGCTCTGCCACATGTCTGCTGGGTGACCTTAAGCGGCTTAATTTCTCTGTGCCTCAATCACCTCATCCGGAAAAGGGGGATGAAGACTGGGAGCCCCACGTGGGACAACCTGATGACCTTGTATCTACCCCAGCGCTTAGAACAGTGCTGGGCACATAGTAAGCGCTTCACAAACACCATCATCATTATTATTAAGTAGCTTGCGGGCTAGAGAGGAGCAGGCGAATTGAAGGTGCCAGAGGAGAGCACAACTGGAAAAGTCCCCTGGATTCGGCTCCCACTAAGCCGCTTTATGTCTTTGTGCTCTGCACATAGTAAGCGCTTAATAAATACTATTGAATGAATAACTAGAATTCAGTTTGGGCATCCCAACCCCTGGGGAGAGAGCCAGAGAAGGCCAAGGGGTGTGTGTGTATATGTGGTGATGGAGGGAGGGGGGTGGGTGGAAGCTTTGTACACATTTGAATATGGTTCGAATCCCGGCTCTGCCACTTGTCAGCTGTGTGACTGTGGGCAAGTCACTTAACTTCTCTGGGCCTCGGTTCCCTCATCTGTAAAATGAGGATTAACTGTGAGCCTCACGTGGGGACCACCTGATTACCCTGTATCTCCCCCAGTGCTTAGAACAGTGCTCGGCACATAGTAAGCTCTTAACAAATACCGACATTTTTATTATTATTATTATTATATGCTATAAGATACATACTCTAGATTGTTATCTGGTAAATAATAATAACTGTATTTGTTAAGCACTTAGTACGTGCCAAGCACTGTTCTAAGCACAGGGGGTAGATACAAGGTAATTGGGTTGGACATATTCTTCAGCCCCATTTTACAGGTGAGGTAACCGAGGCACGGAGAAGTGAAGTGACCTGCCCAAGGTCACACAACAGACATGTGGCAGAGCCGAGATTAGAACCCACATCCTCCGACTCCCAGGCACAGGCTCTTTCCTCTAGGCCACGCTACAGGGAACATGTCTACCACTAGGGATGGTGGCTCAGCGGAAAGAGCCTGGGCTTCGGAGTCAGAAGTCATGGGTTCGACTCCCGGCTCTGCCACCACTTGTCAGCTGTGTGACTGTGGGCAAGTCACTTCACTTCTTTGTGCCTCAGTGACCTCATCTGTAAAATGGGAATTAACTGGGAGCCTCATGTGGGACGACCTGATGACCCTGTATCTACCCCAGCGCTTAGAACAGTGCTCTGCACAGAGTAAGCGCTCAATAAATGCTATTGAATGAATGAACTCTGTTATATCGTACTCTTCCAAATGAAGTGTTCTCCACATAGCAAATGCTCAATAAATACGATCACCTGATCTGAAGGGAGAAGCTATTTCCAAGTGGTGTGACCAGACGGGACAGCAGGATCCGGGTTCTAATCCAAGCTCTGCCGCTTCCCAGTTCTGTGACCTTGGGCAAGTCCTTTCACTTCTCTATGCTTCCATTTTTTCGTCCTTAAACTGGGGGTTCAACAACCGTGCTCTCTCTTAACTAGACGGTGAGCCCTGTGAGGGACAGGGACTTTGACCCGATTAACTGGAATCTATCCCAGTGCTTAATAGAGAAGTGGCGTGTCTCAGTGGAAAGAGCCCGGGCTTGGGAGTCAGAGGTCATGGGTTCGAATCCCGGCTCTGCCACTTGTCAGCTGTGTGACTGTGGGCAAGTCACTTCACTTCTCTGGGCCTCAGTTGCCTCATCTGTAAAATGGGGATGAAGATTGCGAGCCTCACGTGGGACAACCTGATGACCCTGTATCTCCCCCAGCGCTTAGAACAGTGCTCTGCACATAGTAAGTGCTTAACAAATACCAACATTATTATTATTATTATTATTAATAATACAGCACTGGTCACATAGTAAGGGTTTAACTATGACAATTATCACTATTAGTTTGAATCGATAGCAGGTTGGAGGGTTTTGGGACTACGACTGCAATCAGTGATCTACAACAGGGTTGGCAGTCTTCCTTTCACAAGACTTTCTGGCTCAGTGAGAAGCAGCGGGGCTCAGTGGAAAGAACCCGGACTTGGGAGTCAGAGGTCATGGGTTCAAATCCCTGATCTGCCACTTGCCAGCTGTGTGACTGCGGACAAGTCACTTCACTTCTCTGGGCCTCAGTTACCTCATCTGTAAAATGGGGATTAACTGTGAGCCTCACATGGGACGACCTGGTGACCCTGTACCTACCCCCAGCGCTTAGAACAATGCTCTGCACGTAGTAAGCGCTTAACAAATACCAACATTATTATTATCTCATTTTTCTTTTCAAATGATGTATCTAAGCGCTGGGGTAGATCCAAGCTAATCAGGTTGGACACAGTCCATGTCCCACGTGGGGCTCACGCTCTAAATCCCCAATTCACAGATGCTCGTTACGGGCAGGGAATCTGCTGAATCTGTTGCATTGAACTCTCCCAAGCCCTTAGCACAGTGCTCTGCACAAAGTAAGCACTCGGTAAATGCGATCGATCGATGAGGTAACTGAGGCCCAGAGAAGTAAAGTAATAATAATAATAATGATAGCATTTTTAAGCGCTTACTATTGTGCAAAGCTCTGTTCTAAGCACTGGAGCGGAAACAAAGTGATCAGGTTGCCATGCTGCTTCTCTGAGCCACGCTGCTTCACTGGTGGTGAGCGGTGAGGGGGCCCGGCCTAGTGGAAAGAGCACGGGCCTGGGAGTCAGAGTCCGAGGCTTCTGATCCCGGCTCTGCCGCGTGACTGCCGTGGGACCTAGGACAAGTCACTTCACTTCTCCGTGCCTCAGTTGTCTCATCTGTAAAATGGGGATCAAGATTGTGAGCCCCTTGAGGGACAAGGACTGTGTCCAACCGGATTACTTTAATAATAATAATAATGTTGGTCTCTGTTAAGCGCTTACTATGTGCCGAGCATTGTTCTAAGCGCTGGGGTAGATATAGGGTAATCGGGTTGTCCCATGTGAGGCTCACAGTCTTCATCCCCATTTTACAGATGAGGGAACTGAGGCACAGAGAGGTTACGTGACTGGCCCACAGTCACCCAGCCGCGTGGCTCAGTGGAAAGAGCCCGGGCTTGAGAGTCAGAGGTCATGGGTTCGAATCCCGGCTCTGCCCCTTGTCAGCTGTGGGACCGTGGGCAAGTCACTTAGCTTCTCTGTGCCTCAGTTACCTCATCTGTAAAATGGGGATGAAGCTTGTGAGCCTCACATGGGACAACCTGATTACCCTGTATCTACCCCAGAGCTTAGAACAGTGCTCTGCACGTAGTAAGCGCTTAACAAATACCAGCATGATTATGATTAAGTGGCAGAGCCGGGATTGGAACCCATGACCTCTGACTCCCAAGCCCGGGCTCTTTCCACCGAGCCACGCTGCTTGTATCTACCCCGGTGCTTGGCACATTTTGAGCGCTTAACCAATACCCCGATTATTACTTAGCATTAACTCACTCTTTCTTTCGTTCCTTCTGCTTCAGCAGCCAGTCCACAAACTTCTTCTCCTGCAGGCTGCTGAGGGCCCGGCTGTAATCGTTGATAAAGGTGCCTTCTGAATAGCGCTTGGCCAGGGGCGGGGAGCTGTGGAGGGGGGAGAGACCCGATGAGACAGGCAGGAGCCAGAGAGAGAGAGAGAGACTTTGTGAATAGCGCTTGGCCAGGATCGGGGCGGCGGGGACTTCGGCAGAGGGGAGTGAACGGTCAGAGAGACAGGAGCCAGAAAGAGACACAGAGACCGGTGCAGCAGGGAGAGATGGGGAGAGACAGAGGTTATGGGGGGTCAGCAAGGAATAGCAAGGATTCAGAGACAGGAGTAGAAGCAGCATAGTGTAAAGCTTTGATTCTATTTATTGCTCTTGATTCTATTTATTGCTATTGTTCTCATCTGTCCATCTCCCCCGATTAGACCGTAACTTAACTTCCCTGGGCCTCAGTTCCCTCATCTGTAAAATGGGGATTAAGACTGTGAGCCCCACGTGGGACACAGATCGTGTCCAACCTGATCAGCTTGTATCTACCCCAGCGCTTAGTACCGTGTCTGGCAGGCTTAAAAAATGCCACACAAAAAAAAGGGAGCAGGAAGAGACAGTTTCAGAGACAGGAGGAGCCGGGAGAGATGAGGAGAGACACGGGTGGCAGAGAGAGACAGAAACCACAGACTCAGATATGGTGGGAAAAGGCTGGGGCTATGAGAAAGAGCCCCCGGTTTAATGGCTGCTGGATGGTTGGTGGAACTCTAAAAGCTCAGCGAACCCTCTTCGGGGCAGAAGAAGAGTCTAGAAGTCATTCCATCCATCCCCCTGCTTCCAAACCAAATGGATGGTTCCCTGTTTTTCAAGGATCTGTCGGGGAGGAGGCGTCCTCCCACTGCCTCCTGGGCCGGCCCCCCAAGAAAATCCCCTTTCGTTACTGGATGTTCATCTTTGTGTCTAAATAGAATCCCTCCTGCTGCATTAGAGGCCCAGTCCCTCTTGGGCTCGCTAGGCCTACAAGATGCCCTTCCCACCCAGGACGGAGCTGGCTCCTCCATCCCTGGAGCAGTTTTCCAGTCCTCGTCTCGCCCCAATGTGCGTCTGGACGCTCCCGAGCACAGCTCGGATCTTACCTGCGGTCGTTTTCCTCCAAGTCCGCCAGAGCTAGGCCCAAGGAGACCAAGAGCAGTGGGAACACCTTTCCCGGCACCATATTTCTGCCTCGTTCACTGCAGGGGAGAGAGATGGCACCTGAGAGGCCTTCCATCCTTGGTTAGTCCTGCTAGGGCAAGAGCTTCTCCTCTGCCCCACAGTGTGGGCGACTGGCAGGGCAGAAGGGGCAAGGGGTGGGCTAGCGCGGGGTCTCCCGGTGGCCGGCGCTTCTCTGCAGGGGATGACCAACCCCTTCGTCTAAAAGGTCAACCTTTCGACTGGTCCTCGAAAGGGGCTGAGGCTCTGGTCACTGGGAGGGGAAGGGCAAAGGACAGATATTCATTCATTCAATAGTATTTATTGAGCACTTACTATGTGCAGAGCACTGTACTAAGCACTTGGAATGGACAGTTCAGCAACAGATAGAGACAATGTGAGATATGACTCAGCTGCATTACCCCTCTAGACTGTAAGCTCGTTGTGGGCAGGGAAGGGGTCTGTTTATTAAAAGCGGCATGGCGTAGTGGAGAGAGCACAGGCCTGGGAGTCAGAAGGTCACGGATTCTCATCCCAGCTCCTCCACTCGTCTGCTGCGTGACCTTGAGCAAGTCACTTCACTTCTCTGGGCCTCGGTTACCTCATCTATAAATTGGGGATTGAGACCGTGAGCCCCACGTGGACAGGGACTGTGTACAACCCAATTTGCTTGTATCCACCCCAGCGCTTAGTACAGTGCCTGGCACATAGCAAGCACTTAACAAATACCATAATTACCATTATTATTATGTATTAAATGCTTGCTATATTCCAGGCACTGCTAAGTGCTGGGGTGGATACAAGCAAATCGAGTGGGACACAGTCCCTGTCCCATATTCATTCATTCAATCGTAGAGAAGCAGCATGGCTCAGTGAAAAGAGCCTTGGGAGTCAGAGGTCAAGGGTTCTAATCCCGGCTCTGCCTTTTACCAGCTGTGTGACTTTGGGCAAATCACTGCACTTCTCTGTGCCTCAGTTGACCTCTTCTGTAAAATGGGGATTAAAACTGAGCCCCACGTGGGACTACTTGATCACATTTTATCCCCCAGTGCTTAGAACTGTACTTTACACATAGTAAGCACTTAACAAATGCCACCATTTATTTTATTCTTGTATTTATTGAGCATTTACTATGTGCAGAGCACTGTACTACGTGCTTGGAATGGACAATTGGGCAACAGATGGAGACAATCCCTGCCCAACAACGGGCTCACAGTCTAAACGATAAGACTCAGTCTTAATCCCCTTTTTACAGATGAGGGACTGAGGCACAGAGAAGGAAAGTGACCTGTCCAAGTCCACACAGCACACAAGTGGCCGAGCCAGGATTAGAACCCATGACTCATTTGTCTATATTTTTATTACCCTATTTATTCTGTTAATGAGTCCCCTTGGTTCTATTTATTGCTACTGTTTGTGTCTGTCTCCCCCGATTAGACTGTAAGCCCATCAATGGGCAGGGATTGTCTCTATCTGTTGCCGAATCGTACATTCCAAGCGCTTAGTACAGTGGTCTGCACATAGTAAGCGCTCAATAAATACTATTGAATGAATGACTTTCCGACTCCCTGTTCCATGCTCTATCCACTATGCCATGCTGCTTCTCTTTCTGGATGTAGAGCAGTGGGAGAGGTGGGAGAGCCTCCCCAACAGCTTCAGGGTGGGGTTCAGCTGCCCAGGTGAAACACTGCGGGATCCTAGACCGGACTGCCCCAACCGCAGCCGGCCCCGGGCTCCCGAGATGCTCTGAACCAAGGATTGGCTCAAGATCATCCCCCCACAGCCATTCGTCCCCAGCCGGACTGAGTTTTATTTGGATTTATTTTGTGGTCTATTCATTCATTCATTCAATAGTATTTATTGAGCGCTTACTATGTGCAGAGCACTGTACTAAGCGCTTGGAATGGACAAATCAGTAACAGATATAGTCCCTGCCCTTCGACGGGCTTACGGTCTAATCGGGGGAGACGGGCAGACAAGAACAATGGCAATAAATAGAGTCAAGGGGAAAAACATCTCATAAAAACAATGGCAAATAAATAGAATCAGGGTGATGTACATCTCATTAAACAAAATAAACAAAATAAATAGGGTGATGAAGATATATACAGTTGAGCGGACGAGTACAGTGCTGGGGGAGGCGGGGATGGGAGAGGGGGAGGAGCAGAGGGAAAGGGGGGAAAAGGGGGCTTAGCTGAGGAGAGGTCAGTGGGGGGTAGAGGGGCTAGGAGATTCCTATGTGTCAGACACTGTACTAAGTGCTGGGGTAAATACATGTTAATCAGGTTGGACACAATCCCTGTCCCACGTGGGGCTCACGGTCTTAATCCCCACTTTACAGATGAGGTAACTGAGTCACAGAGAAGCAAACTGACTTGCCCAAGTTCACCCAGTAGACAAGTGGAGAAGCTGGAATCAGAATCCAGGTCCTCCTGACGCCCAGGCCCGGCCTCCCTCCATTAAACCATGCTGCTTCTCTTCTTGGATTGAAAGAGCTTGGGCCTGGGACCTGGGTTCTAATCCCAGCTTTGCCAATTGTCTGTGTGTGACCTTGGGTGAGTCACTTAACTCCTCACGCCTCAGTTATCCCCTCTGTAAAATGGGGATCGAGACTGTGAGACCTACATGGGACGGAGACTACGTCCAACCCGGATAGCTCGGTTCTACCCCAGGTCTTAGCACAGTGCCTGACACATAATAAGCGCTTAACAAATACCATTCAGAAAGAGTAACGGAGTCACAGTTTCATTTCCTGAGAGCAGAAAAGAAAGATGAGCGATGGGATCCTGACAGAGATAGGGGTCAAAAGGGTCATCTGACCACTCCACTGGCTCCAACCCAGCCTCCCACCCAGACCCCAGCTGTGGGTCTGTTAAGTAGCCGAGTCAACTTACCTTCCTTCAGGGTGTCGCCCGCCTCAGCCCTTGGAGATTCTGCGCCTCCACCTCGTTCCACCAGCCTGTTATATAAAGCCCATTTGTTTGACCTCCTCATCCCCCACTAGGAACAAAGTGAAATCAACCATCTTATCTGGAGATAGGAAGTCCCCGGTTTCTGCCACATTAAATCCATTTTGTGCTTTGAAAATGGCCTTTCCAGGTGAGGTGTGCTAATTGGTGATTAAAGTTTGGGAACTGCCAGCTCGGGGGCTCTGGGATGGGGCACCTGGCTCTCCGAGGGGCTGGAGAGCTGAGGAGAGGCAGAGGGCTCAGGCTTATGTCTTAATCGTGGCTCAGTGGAAAGAGCCCGGGCTTGGGAGTCAGAGGTCATGGGTTCGAATCCCTGCTCTGCCCCTTGGCAGCTGGGTGACTGTGGGCAAGTCACTTCACTTCTCTGGGCCTCAGTTCCCTCAACTGTAAAATGGGGATGAAGACTGTGAGCCTCACGTGGGACAACCTGATGACCCTGTATCTACCCCAGCGCTTAGAACAGTGCTCTGCACCTAGTAAGTGCTTAACAAATACCAACATTATTATTATTATGTTTTTCGAGGCCCTCACGAAATTGTGGAGGCCAGGGCTGCTGGTAGGATGGAAGAGAGGGGAAGGACAGAGGTTTGACGCTCGGGGTGAGTGACTCGCTAAGGGTCCTTGGGCAAATAAATGAGCTTTTCTGAGCCTCGGTTACCTCATCTGAAAAATGAGGAGAAAATACCTATTCTCTCTTCCTCTTGGATTGTGAACCCTACAGGGAACAGGGACTGTGTCCCTTCTGTTGTATCTACCCCAGCACTAGCAGCATAGAGTAGTGGATAGAGCACTGGCCTGGAAGTGAAAAAGTCGTGGGTTCCAATCCCGGCTCTGCCACTTGTCTGCTGTGTGACAGTGGGCAAGTTACTTCACTTCTCTGGGCCTCAGTTACCTCATCTGGAAAATGGGGATCGAGACTGAGCCCCACGTAGGAGAGGGACTATATCCCACCTGATTTGCTTGTATCCACCCCAGTGCTTAGTACAGTGCCTGGCACTTAGTAATCACTTAACAAATACCATAATTATTATTTTTACAATGTTTAACAGATAGCTAAAAAATACTAAGTGCTTAATATCTCTATTATTGGGGAATCTCCACGGCACGTTCTCAGATTGGTAGAAGGCAGACTCCCCCAGATAATGGCATCACCTGGAATGGGTGTTATAATTCCTTATAGTTACATCCATTACCCCCTTCTATCTCACCAGCAACCCTGGGAAATAAGGAGAGGCAGGAATTTTAACCCTATTTTACAGATGAAGACACTGAGGCCCAGAGAGGTTAAAAAACTCGTCTCAGGTCCCACAGTATTTCCTGCCGCCCCTCAGCCCCATGTTCTTCCCACTAGACCAGATTGGCCTCATCTGTTCTGGTAGGTTTAGACGTCGGTGGCCTCGAGGCAGGGGGCTGGATCGGATGGCCTCTGGGGGACCCCCCGCCCCCAGCACCGTGAACCTCTGAACCGTGAACCTCTGAACCGTGAGTCCTGCGTTTCACACTCCGATGAGCCCTCTAATCAGCCATGGGCAATCCAGCCTCTGGTCAGGGGCGGGGCTCCATTAGAGCAGGGGGCCCTGGGCAGTGGAGTAGGAGCCCAGTCAGTTCCCGGTCCGGAGCAACGCCGCTTTGGAGTGTCCCCTGGGCTTGTCAGCCACCTCTCTGGGCTCTCCGGGTGGTCTCCTGGGCGGGGGTGGGCAGAAGCGGGAGTGCCAGCCAACCAACCGGCCTGTTTATTGTGCGTCAACATCGCCACTGCCAGAGTGAACTTAGGAGCTCGAACACTGGTCATTATGGAAGGGGTCTTGGCCTCCAATATCCACCCCGTGCCCCCCTGGACAGTAGTCACGTGGCAACAAGATAGTGCAGCAGCACAGCGGGAGGCTTGTGGGGCAGATGTCTGGTGTCGCAGGCCCGGACGGACTGGGTGGCGGGGATCGGGGAGGGGAGATTGAGATTTTAGGGGCTGGGCTGGGGTCTGGACTGAACTGGGATTGAGCTGGGCCTGAGCTGGGGGCTGGCCTGGATTGGGGGCTGGGGTTAGAAATGAGCTAGGACTGGCTCAGGATGGGTTTTGTTTTGTTTTTCATGGTATATGTTAAGCCCTATGTGCCAGGCACTGTACTAAGCGCTGGGAGGGGCGAGGATAGAAGCAATCAGGTTGGACTCAGTCCCGGTCCCACATGGGGCTCACAGTCTCAATCGCCATTTTACAAATGAGGTAACTGAGGCCCGAAGGAGTGAAGTGACTTGCTCTAGGTCCCAGAGCAGACGAGTGGGTTGGCCTAGACCGGTAGTTGTGGTTGAGCTGGAGCTATGGCACTGGGGTTCATTTTGGTAAAGACTGGGTCAGAGTTGGGGGCTGGCCTGAGTTGGGGGCTGTAGTTGAGCTGGGAGGACTAGATCATGGCTGGATGCTGGCCTGGACTGGGAGCTCTGGTTGACCTGGGACTGGGCCCCGGGCACTGGGGTGGGGACTAAGCTAGGACCAGAAGCAGCATGCCATAGTGGATAGAGCCCGGGCCTGGGAGTCAGGAGATCATGGGTTCTAATCCCGCCTCTGCCACTTGTCTGCTGGGTGACCTGGAGCAAGTCTCTTCACTTCTCTGGGCCTCAGTGACCTCATTTGCAAAATGGGGATTGAGACTGTGAGCCCCACATGGGCCATGGACTGTGTCCAACCCAATTTACTTGTATCCACTCCAGTGCTTAGTACAGTGCCTGGCACATAGTAATCGCTTAACGAACACCTCAATTGTAAGGGAAGCTGCTTGGCCTAGTGGCAAGAGACTGGGCTTAGGAGTCAGAGGGTGTGGGTTCTAATCCCGGCTCTGCTACTTGTCTGCTGCGTGACTGTGGGCAAGTCACTTAACTTCTCTGTTCCTCAGTTACCTCATCTGGAAAATGGGGATTAAGCATGTGAGCCCCACGTGGGATAACCTTTGTATCTACCCCAGTGCTTAGAACAGTGCTTGGCACAGAGTAAGCACTTAACAAATACCATCATTATTATTATCTGTAAAATGAGGATTTAGACTCTGAGCCCCATGTGAGACAGGGACCGTGTCCAATGGGATTTGCTTGTATCTACCCTAGCGCTTAGTACAGTGCCTGGCGCATGGTAGTGCTTAACAGATATCATTATTATTATTATTATTAGGACCGGGCCAAGGCTGGGGGTGGCCTGGGCTGGGAGCTTTGGTTGAGCTGGGAGTGGGAGCTGGGTTTGGGACTGATTTGGAAGTGACTAGGGCTAATAATTGTAGTATTCATGAAACATCTACAGTGTGCGAAGCCCTGTGCTTAAGCCCTGAGGTAGTTTCAAAATAATCTGGTCACACATGAACCCTGTCCCACAGGGGACTCCCAGTGCAAATAGGAGGGAGATCTTACCCCTCCCTGCCCCACAGCACTTATGTACATATTTTAAATTAATTTATTTGTATTCATGTCTGTCTGTCTCCTTCTAGACTATAAGCTCGTTGTGGGTAGGGAATGTGTCTGTTTATTGTTCATTCATTCATTCAATCATATTTATTAAGCACTTAACAGAGTGCAGAGCACTGTACTAAGCACTTGGGAAAGTACAATACAACAATAAACAGTGACATTCCCTGCCCACAACAGCTCACAGTCTAGAGTGGGGGAGACCAACATCCAAACAAATAAAATTACAGATAAATACGTAAGTGATGTGGGGCTGGGAGGTGGGGGAAGAGCAAAGGGAGCAAGTCAGGTTGACACAGAAGGGGGTGGGAGATGAGGAAAAGTGGGGCTTAGTCTGGGAAGGCCTCTTGGAGGAGACGTGCCTTCAACGAGGCTTTGAAGGATGAGAGAGTAATTGTCGGATTTGAGGAGGAAGGGTGCTCCAGGCCAGAGGCAGGACACGGGCCAGGGGTCGGCGTAGAGACAGGTGAAATCGAGGCACAGTGAGAAGGTTAGCACTAGAGGAACGGAGTGTGTGGCTGGGTTGTAGAAGTGAGTTGAGGTAGGAGGGGGCAAGGTGATTGAGTGCTTTAAAGCCAGTGGTGAGGAGCTTTTGTTTGATGCGATGGTGGATGGGCAACTGCTGGAAATTTTTGAGGGGGGTGACGTCCTGAACGTTTCCGTAGAAAGATGATCTGGGCAGTGGAGTGAAGTATGGACTGGAGTGGGGGAGACAAGAGGTTGAGAGGTCAGGAAGGAGGTTGATGCAGTTAACCTAGGCGGTCTGGGATGTGTGACTGTATTAATGTGGAGAGATTGGATGGAGAGGAAAGGGCGGATTTTAGCAATGTTGTGAAGGTGGGACCGACAGGATTTGGTGATGGATTGACTATGTGGGTTAAATGAGAGAGCAGAGTCAAGGATAACACCAAGGTTATAGGAAGGATAGTGGTGTCGTCTACAGTGATGGGAAAGTCAGGGAGAGGACAGGGTTTGGACGTTAAGGAGTTCTGTTTTGGATATGTTAAGTTTGAGGTGACAGGAAGACATCAAAGTAGAGATGTCTTGAAGGCAGGAGGAAATGCGAGAATGGAGAGAGGGAGAGAGATCAGGGGAGGAGATGTAGATTTGTATATCATTCATTCATTCATTCAATAGTATTTATTGAGCGCTTACTATGTGCAGAGCACTGTACTAAGCTCTTGGAATGGACAGTTCGGCAACAGACAATCCCTGCCCAATAACGGGCTCACACAGTCACAGTCCATATCATCTGCCTAGAGGTGGTAGTTGAACCCTTGGGAGTGAATGAGTTTGCCAAGGGAGTGAGTGTAGATGGAGAATAGAAGGGGGCCCAGAACTGAACCCCCACATTATTAGGGCGTGAGAGGCAGAGGAGGAGCCCGCAAAGGAGACTGGGAATGAACGGCCAGAGAGATAAGAGGAGAACCAGAAGAGGACAGAGTCAGCGCAGCCAAAGTTGGATAACGTTTCCAGGACAAGGGGATTGTATTGTACTCTCCCATGTGTTTAGTACAGTGTTCTGCACACAGTGAGTGCTCAATAAAAACGATTAAATGAAAGAATGTGTCGGGGATGTAATCCCCATTTTTGCAGATGAGGAAACTAAAGCAAAGAGAAATGAAGTAACTTACCCAAGATCACACAGCGGACTAATGATTTGGCTGAGATTAGATCCAAGACCTTTGACTTCCAGGCACAGGCTCTTTCCACTAGACTTTACTGCTTCTAAGCCCCACAAGGAACCACATCTAGTTCCCAACTGTGTAGAAGCGTGGCTCAGTGGCATGAGCACCGGGCTTGGGAGTCAGAGGCCGAGGGTTCTAATCCCGGCTCCACCGCATATCAAATGTGTGACTTTGGGCAAGTCATTTCACTTCTCTGTGCCTCAGTTCCCTCATCTGTAAAATGGGGATGAAGTCTGTGAGCCCCACCTAGGACAACCTGATTACCTTGTATCTACCCCAGAACTCGGCTCATCTTCCTGCAGAAACGTTCTGGGTATGTCACTCCCCTTCTTAAACACCTCCAGTGGTTGCCTATCAACCTCCCCTCAAAACAAAAACTCCTCACTCTAGGCTTCGAGGCTCTACATCACCTTGCCCCTTCCTACCTCTCCTCCCTTCTCTCTTTCTACCGCCCACCCTGCACGCTCCGCTCCTCTGCCGCCCACCTCCTCACCATTCCTCGGTCTCGCCTATCCCGCCGTCGACCCCCGGGCCACGTCCTCCCACGGTCCCGGAACGCCCTCCCTCCGCATCTCCGTCAATCTAATTCTCTTCCCCTCTTTAAATCCCTACTTAAAGCTCACCTCCTCCAAGAGGTCTTCCCAGACTGAGCTCCCCTTTTCCTTCTGCTCCCTCTACCCACCCCCTCACCTCTCTGCAGCTAAACCCTCTTCTCCCCCCTTTCCCTCTCCTCCTCCCACTCTCCCGTCCCACCCCCTCAGCACTGCACTCGTCCGCTCAACTGTATATATCTTCATCACCCTATTTATTTTGTTTAATGAGATGTACATCACCCTGATTCTATTTATTTGCCATTGTTTTTATGAGATGTTCTTCCCCTTGTCATTATTGCCATTGTTCTTGTCTGCCCGTCTCCCCCGACTAGACTGTAAGCCCATCAAAGGGCAGGGACTGTTTCTATCTGTTGCCGACTTGTGCGTTCCAAGCGCTTAGTACAGTGCTCTGCACATAGTAAGCGCTCAATAAATACTATTGGATGAATGAATGAATGAACTTAGAACAGTGTTTGCTACATAGTAAGCACTTAACAAATACTATCATCATCATTATTATCATTCTTTCCCAGACCATAGTACTGGGCTTTGCACTCAGTAAATATAAAAGAAATACTAAGCATGGCTCAGTGGAAAGAGCACGAGCTTGGGAGTCAGAGGTCATGAGTTCGAATCCCACCTCTGCCACTTATCAGCTGTGTGACTCTGGGCAAGTCACTTCACTTCTCTGTGCCTCAGTTCCCTCATCTGTAAAATGGAGATGAAGATTGTGAGCCTCATGTGGGACAACCTGATTACCCTGTATCTACCCCAGCGCTTAGAACAGTGCTCTGCACATAGTAAGTGCTTAACAAATACCAACATTATCATTATTATTATTATACTATAAAAATAGTAATAATGATGATGATGGTATTTGTTAAGCGCTTACTATGTGCCAAATCGTATCGGTTTGGACTCAGTCTCTGTCCCATGTGGGGCTCACAATCTCAATTCCCCGTTTTACAGATGAGGTAACTGAGCCCAAGGAAGTGAAATGACTTGCCCAAGGTCACCCAGCAGACAAGTGGCAGAACTGGGATTAGAACCCATGACTATACTTCTACTTCGAAGTTGGACCTGTGGCTGGGCCTGGGCTGGGGGCTATGGTTGAGCTGGGACAGATGGGCTTACCCTCTAGACTGTAAACTTGCCGTGGACATGGGACGTGTCAACCAACTCATTTGTACTGTACTCTCCCAAGCACTTAGTTCAGCAGTTGGTCGTCCTCCCAACACCTCAAACTTAACATATCTAAAGCAGCATTTCTTTTCTTCCCACCCAAACTCTGTCCTCTCTCTGACTTTCCCATCACTGTAGATGGCACGACCATCCTTCTTGTCTCTTGGCATTATCCTTGACTCCTCTCTCTGTCTCATTCAATTCACATATTCGATCCATCTCTAAATCCTGTCGGTTCCACCTTCACAACATCACAAAGATCCACCCTTTCTTCTCCATCCAAACTGCTACCATGTTAATATAATCACTTTTCCTCTCCCGCCTTGATTCAGCCTCCTTGCTGACCTCCCTCCCTCCTGTCACTCCACAGTCCAGACTTCAGCCTGCTTCCCAGATCATTTTTCTATAAAAAGGTTCAGGACACATTTCCCCACTCCTCAAGAAACACCAGGGATTGCTCATCCACCTCCGCGTCAAACAAAAACTCCTCACCATTGGTTTTAAAGCACTCTATTACCTTGCCCCCTCCTACAACCCAGCCCACACACTTTGCTCTGCTAATGCTAATCTTCTCTCTGTACCTCGATCTCTTCTATCTCGCCACGGACCTCTCTTCCACGTCCTGCCTCTGGGCTGGAGCTCCCTCCCTCCTCGTATCCGGCAGACAATTACTCTCCTCCACCTTCAAAGCCTTCAGGAACTGAAAGCACATCTCCTCCAAGAGGTCTTCCTTGACTAAACCCTCCTTTCCTCTTCTCTCACTCCTTTCTGTGTTGCCCTGACTTGTTCCCTTTATTCATCCCCTCTCCCAGCCCCACAGTACTTATCTGCAATTTATTTATATTAATATCTGCCTCCTCCTCTAGACTGTAAGCTCATCGTAGGCAGGGAACGTGTCTGTTTATTGTTATATTGTACTCGCCCAAATCCTTAGTACAGTACTCTGCACACAGTAATGCTCAGTTAATATGATTGAATGATTGTCTATACACAGTAAGTACTCAATAAATAGTATGGATTGATTTTTATAGGAGGTGAGGGCTCAAGTGATGCAGTAATGGAGGGTGAAGGGGGGGAGGGAGGGGAGAGATACAGCCCCCATCCCAATCCAGGGAATGAATCCCCTGCAGACAGTGTGATGTCCATGCTGCTTTCTCTACCCTGTAGGCATCAAGAGATGTTGATGAAAAGAGAATTCTTTTGCCTCATAAGAAATCATATAAATAGCAGAAGCTCCAGAGAAATTCTTTTCAGCATGCAAAGGACAGTCTGTAAGTTTGTCTGAAGGGAAGCAGCATGCCCTAATGGAAGGAGTATGGGCCTGGGACTCCAAGGACCTGGGTTTTAATTCCGGCTGTGATAATTGTTTGCAGTGGGACCATGGGCAGGTCACTGAACTACTCTGTGCTTAAGCTTCCTCAATTGTAAAATGGGGATTCAGTTCCTCTTCTCCCTCTTAGACTGTGAACTCCCCATGAGAGAAGGACTGTGACATTCTTTCATTCATTCGATCGTATTTATTAAGCGCTTACTGTTCGCAGATCACTGAACTAAGCACTTGGGAGGGTATAATACAATAATAAGCAGACACATTCCCTGCCCCAAACGAATGCCCAACCTGATAAGCTTTCTACCCATCCCAGCGTTTAGAACAGGGCTTGACAAATACCATGATAATAATAGCAACGCATACGTACAACAACCAAAGGCATTTCGTTTCTTCAATTATTTATCTTGATTATTCCGTTTGAAAATACTTTTTATATTTGTTTTATATATATAACAAGAGCGTAGCCTCCTTGGGAGCAGAGAATGTATCACTTTTTTTGTTTTGTACAAAACAAAAACACGATCAAACATTTAGTTCAGTGTATTGCTTCCAGTGGGCATTCAATATATACAATTTCTACTGCTACTGCTAGGCACTGTACTAAGTTCTTGGGAGAGTTCAACTGTAGCAAGGCACAGGCACCATGGTTCCTGCCCTCGAGAAGTTTACAATATAATGGAGGAGACAGACAAAAATGACATCCAGAGAGAAAAACTCAGAGAAAGAAGGAACATACAGCAGAAAGCCTACTGACTGTATTGTACTCTCCCAAGTGCTTAGTAGAGTGCTCTGCACAAAATGAGCACTCAGTGAATACTAGTGCTTGATTGATAGGAAGCAGTACACATTCGAGAGGAAGAGGACAAAACATCTGAACAAATAATCAAAAGCTTTGTAAAAGTTTGCTCAGCACACGCCTCTCTGCTTCTCAAAAACCTCCGGGGACTCCCTGTTCCCCTCTGAATCAAGCAAAAATTCCTCATGATCGGCTTTGAGGCTCTCTCATCTTACAGAGTGGCTTTCTTCATCAGCTATTCTCCAGCTATTTGTTCCTCTCAACCTCACCACCTCCCTACCCTCACTCACATTATTCCCCTGGCTTGGACTCCTTTCCCACATTCAACAGACCACATCTCTCTCCACGTTCAAAACAAAAATCCCACCTCCTCCAACTAAGGCTTTCCCGTTCAATTCCCAAAATTCCCAATATGTATCATCTCGCCACCCATCTCTAACAGTCTTGAAAGTATTTTCACCTTTTCTCATCACTTGTGTACAGAGTTATTCAATGTACCCTTCCCTCACTGATTCTGAGGGCTCTAATTGTGAATATTTCTATGTCCAACTCCCAGATTAGAATGGAAACTCCTCGTGGGCAGGGAATGGGTCTCTTTCCTTTTGTTGTTGTTCTTTGGAACTTTCCCAGATGTTCGGTACAGTGGGAGCTAAATAAATGCTCTTGCTATCACAAGCAATTTAGTACAAGAGCCAAGAGGAAAATGCCCAATTTCATCCCCAAACGAAATTCCTAATATTTTCTACCCCTACCCCTGCCCCACTCTCACTTTCTAGACAATGTGAACCCAAGATGTCGGTGACATAATCCTATGCATTAGTTATGTTCAGCCATCCATTGGGCAACTTGAAACTTTTCCCTACTAGATGGGGGTGGGGGGGACTTGATAACGAACAAAAGTGACTGAGATGACTTGAAATAACAAGTCTCCACCCATGTGTACGGCCATGGTTTCTGGGTTACTTTTGCACTCTTAGCTTCTGGTCTGCTCCTCTGTTCTTTAGCTCATCCTCCTATTAAGAGTGGGAGCTCCTTGAGGCAAGCACTGTGCCCTTCTAGTCTCCAAATGATCTCAGCGACTAGTTCAGTGCTCTGCATCCTTAAATCACTCGGGATTTAAGTCACTGACAACAAGGGGAGGGCTAGAAAGAAACATTAGGGCAAATTTTCTTGGCACTGGGGGGACTGAGAGACAGGAAGAGGGAAAAGTAGAGGAGAGAAAATGTAATGTGGAGGTGAAAGGACCAACAGGAGAAAGGCAGGAGGGTTGTTGAAGAGAAAGAAAACGAAAGGTAGGAATATAGAGAGAGAACTGGGAGTGGGGAAGGCACTGCGGATTGGTAGATTACGAGACAGAATGGAAGGAGTGAGAGGAAGAACAGAAGGATGAGGAAAAGGAGAGGGCGGAATAGTAATAATTAATGGTGGTACTTCAGTGCTCACTGTGTGTCGAGCACTGGGGAAGTGAAGATCATCAGGCCAGACACAGTCCCTGACCCTCACGGGGCTTTCAGCTGAAGAGAGTCGAAGGATCAAGATAGGAAGAGAAGGGAGGAAAAGGGAGAATCAGTTTGTCTAGAAAAACAGGGCAACAGGCAGAGTACAGACCAGCTCGCCGGAGGCAAGCTTCCCTGGGTTTGAATCAATCAGTCAATCAGCAGTATTTACTGAACACTTTTTGTGGGCAGAGCACTAGATTAAACCCTTGGGGGAGTACAGGACAACAGAGTTGGAAGACACATTCCCTGCCCACAGTGAACTTAATGTCTAGAAGATCCTCTTATATCCAGTACTTAAGACTCTGTTTGGCACACAGTGGAATAAATATAATAATAATAATAATTATTATTATTATTATTATGGCAGTCACAAGTCTACAAGAGACCGTGGCAGAGAGCCCTGAGAAGTTCAGAGGAGTTTGGAGTTAACAGCCCCAGGGGAGAGAGCAGGAAAGGGAACAACAGCTCAGTTTTACCCTCTTTGCTCTCAGGGGAGCACCAGAAAACCCTTTCCACGTGGGCTTTAGGCTCCTCAGTGTTAGCTGCACTGGGAATTAGGGTTTTCCACCAAAATAAGTCACTGATGGTAATCTCTCAGCCAGGTCCTTTGCAGAATTTCAGTGGGAAACACTTTCTTCTGTTTTAACCAACAACTTCCCTCCAGAGCTGCAAACTCCAGGGTCCAGGCGGCCCCCAAGAAAGGGTCCTGGGGCCAGGCGGAATCTTCCTGTGGGAAAGGCCAAGAGTAAACAAAGGGCAGAAATGTGCAGCTCACACTAGCCGGAGACAAGTTCTCTGAGACTTCCAAATCTAAGGGGCAGTTAGCCGAACGTGGCACCAACTCAGGAACAAAGATGATGTTAGCCCTGGCTTCACTTTCTTTACCCAAACCAAGGAAATGCTCAAAAAATGGTTAGATGCCCAAGGAGAAACCATCTCTGCCTTAGACAATGGTTCTGTTTTTGCCAGAAAGGTTTCCTTGTTTCCTCCATTCTTCCCCTCTTTTTTTTTTCCAAGCAGCACTGAGACATTCCCATCCTCCTGCTTTTCTGACCGATAAGACTGGTCATTTGGCAAAACAGGAATTGGAATTTTATTTACAACACGTAGAGGACAGCGCAGCCAGGGTAGGAGTGGGATACTCCATGCGATTTTTAAAAAGCATTTATTAACAGTGGCCGGGGTGAAATGACCTGCTCTTTGGACGATAAAATGAATTTTGAGTCACCTCTGACAAGATCTTCATTAAACGAATTTATCTCTCTGCCACCCTAAAAGCCTTTCCTTGCCAAACAGATCATCTTTGTACACTGCATCTCACTCTGTACCAAAGAATCATTTTTAGATAATTATGTCACCCGCAGAAAAACAAACTCCCGAACGATTAAAGTGCTCCTTTTTTTTTTTGGTTTAGTTTCTCAAGAGCCCCTTTGCCGAATCAACACATATTTCACTCTTCAGTTTTATATAGTGGAAATGGATAAATTATAGTTTCTTTGGGTGGGGGGGGGAGTAGGGAGAAGTTTTTTCTCTTTCAGGAGTTTACATTTTCAGAGTTTTCCCAATCACATAGACACCCATTCGCAAGTGGCAGGAAGAAAGGGGGGGCTTTCTAAACTGTCCCCATCTGACCCCTTTTTGAGGTTTCTGAGTGGGATTTTTAAAAAAACCCGGTCAGACTCCCCGGGCGGCAGGCCTCGACACCCCAACAGCGAGAACAATGGGGAAAGAAAGAGCAGCGAGCTTATTTCCAAACGAGTCTGCAAAACCCCAGTTGATCGGTATTCTGGGAGTAACCGATGCTGTCGGTGGGAAGTGGAGAAAGCCATTCCCACCCCCTCCTGCCCCCCCGATCGGCTCCCGGACGCCCCGGGTTCGGATCCGGGTCCGCACAGGTGACTCGGGAGAGGGGGGTGGAGACGACCCCCGACCCAAATCTCAGGGGCAGGAAAGTCGCCCCGCGTGTAGAGCTGGAGGCTTGCACAACTCAGCGCAACGGTCTCCGAAGGAGGAGCGAATGGGGCCGAGCTTTTGCAAAGCAAACCCAGCGCCATGTGCACGGCTCACCTAGGGGCTGGGGCAAATCCAGGGGGGAGGTCGAAGACCCCCGCCCGCGGGGAGCCGGGGGGGAAACTTTGTTAACGAAGGCGACCCCAGGGGGGCTTCGGAATGATCCATGCGGGGCTCGGCACCGGTTTATCTGGAGGTCCCGGACGACGGTTCGATCTGGGGCTAGGGACTGGTCGATCCGGGGGTCCCAAAGGGTCGACCCGGGGTTAGGGACTGGTCGATCCTGGGCTCCGGGCCGGCCTATTTGGGGGTCCCGGGCGGGCCGACCCGGGGCTAGGGACTGGTCGATCCGAGGGTCCCGGGCGGGTCGACCCGGAGTTAGGGACTGGTCGATCCGAGGGTCCCGGGCTGGTCTATCTGGGGGCCCCGGGCGCGCCGACCCGGGGCTAGGGAATGATCGATCCGAGGCTCCCGGGCTGGTCGACTCGGGGTTAGGGACTGGTCGTTCCGGGGGTCCCGGGAGGGTCGATCCGGAGCTCCAGACCGTCCATTTGGGGGTCCCGAGTGGGTCCACCGGAGGTTAGGAACTGGTCGAACAGGGGGTTCCGGGAGGGTCGACCCGGGCTTGGGGACTGGTCGATCCGGGGGTCCCGAGAGGGTCGATCCGGTCTATCTGGGGGTCCCGGGCGGGCCGACCCGGGCTTAGGGACTGGTCGATCCGGGGGCGCCGGGTGGGTCGATCCGGAGCTCCGGACCGGTCTATTTGGGGGTCCCGGACGGGTCGATCGGGGGCTCCGGACCGGTCGATCCGCCCAGGCCGATGAGGGGGTCCCGAGCGGGTAGATGGGGCCTTCCGGACCGGTCAGTCCCCGGCAGCGGCGGAGCCAACACGGCGTCTCCAAGCCAGTGGCCGTTCCGGAGGCGGCGGCCCCGGGCCGGGGAAGGAAAGGGAGGGGGTGGGAGGGTCTTCGGGAGCCCGGGGGGCGGGGGCGGGCAGGGGAGGGTCCCACCGACATGCCACTCCAACATTTCGATCCTCAGACCCTGGGCCGAGCGGAAACAAAGAGCAGCCGAGGCCCCTCCCGGAGGCGGCTCTCCACGGGGGACGTGGCCTTTCGGCTCTCTGCGAAGGGACCCCTCCCCATCCCTTTTCACCCCCTCACCAACGAGGGGCTGGGGCCCTCGGTCGCTGGGGTCCCGGGGCCCCCACGTCGGAGCCGGGATGGGCAGAGGTACCCGGACTCCCACCTCTGACCCCTTGACCCCCAAGCCGGGGATTGCAGCCCCCCAAAACCCCCGAGGGGTCGACGACCCCCTCCTCGGGAGGACCAGGAGGCGCCTCAGCCAGAGTCGGGGTCCCACGGGAGTCCGGGTCACTCGTGGGGCGGGAAGAGGAGGGAGAGAAGCTCGCCGTGGTGTCCGAGGAAAAGTCCTAGAGGAAGGGGGAAAAAAACAACCCGGGCGGGAGTCGTGCTGGATTTTTGAGTGGGCTGTTTTTAAAGCAGGAAAATCGGACTTTTTTGGGTACCTCCTTACGCGTTCGTATGTTTTTAGTGCAGAAAACACCGTGTGGATCGGTCCTTGTGGGCGCTCAGGGGTCCGGGCGTTTTTGTTATCACCGCAAAGTTGTGTTTGTGCTTTGGTGTGTTTTGCTTCTGGTCCTCACGTCAGCCCTCCCGGTCCGGGGGAGAAAACGAGGCCGGGGGGTCGGGCAGGGCGAGGGGCTCGGGACCCCCCCCAAGTCCCCCGGGCCCTAACGGTCGAAAACCTGATGTCGAACGAAATCAGGGGCAAGGAAGAAAAGGGGTGGGGTCCCCCCAAACCCACCCGCGGCCGGAGGCAGAGGAGGCCCCGTCCCCCTCTCCCCGAGCACGTGGGGCGCGTTGGCCCCCTCCCCAAATTCCGTGGGTAGAAAAGGGGCCGAGGCCCTCACCTCGCAAGTGGGATTTTTCTGTCCGGCTCCCGGGCGGGTCGGAGGTGGGGATCGCCCCCCGCCCGCCCCCCGGATCTGGACGAGGAGGGGTCGGTCCTCTTCCCTCCGCGCCCACCCAGCCCGGTCCCCGCCTCCAGCGCAGAACGGAAATTGGGGAGGGGGGCGGGGCCCTGCTCCCTGCCGACGCCCCCTCCCCAATCCCGCCCCCTCCGGGGGGGGGGGTCCCCCGAAGCCCCCTCCTCAATCCCCGCAACGGCCACCGTCCCGCCAAGGCGACGAAACCCCTCCCCACCCCGCCCCGGGCAGGGAGACCACCTTTCCGCCCCCAATTCCCTCCATGGAGACCCCGAATAATAATAATAATGTTGGTATCCGTTAAGCGCTTACTATGTGCCGAGCACTGGGCTAAGCGCTGGGGGAGATACGAGGTCATCAGGTGGTCCCGCGTGGGGCTCACATTTTTTAATCCCCATTTTCACAGATGAGGGAACTGAGGCACAGAGAAGTGAAGCGACTTGCCCAAGGTCACCCAGCAGGCAAGTGACGGAACCGGGATTAGAACCCACGACCTCTGAGTCCCCAGCCCGTGCTCTCGCCACTAAGCCACGCGGTGAGAAGCAGCATGGCGTAGTGGCTCCAGCACGGGCCTGGGAGACGGAAGGTCGTGGGTTCTAATTCCGGCTCCTCTGCTGTGCGACCTTGGGCAAGTCACTTCACTTCTCTCGGCCTCACTGATCTCATCTGTAAAATGGGGATTAAGACTGTGAGCCCCACGCGGGACCACCTGATGACCGCGTATCTACCCCAGCGGTTAGAGCAGTGCTTGGCACCTAGTAAGCGCTGAGCAAATACCGTTATTCTTCTTCACTTCTCTTTGCCTCGGTTATCTCGTCTGTAAAATGGGGAGCGAGACCGTGAGCCCCACACGGGACGGGGACCGGGTCCAACCCGATTGGCTTGGATCCACCCCAGCGCTTAGTTCGGTGCCTGGCACATAGCACTTAACAAATACCGTTTTTCTTCTTCTTCTCTTCTCTGTGCCTCAGTTATCTCGTCTGTAAAATGGAGAGCGAGACCGCGAGCCCCACACGGGACGGGGACTGCGTCCAACCCCATTGGCTTGGATCCAGCCCAGCGCTTAGTACGGTGCCTGGCACATAGTAAGCGCTTAACAGATATGATCATTATCCTGATTATGCGGTTTCCTCTGTCCCGAGGGGAGCCGTCCCCCTCGCCGGGTTTTCTTCATTCACGGTCGAACCGATCCAATTCCCGCCGCGGTGGGGGGGATTCCCTCCCCCTTCCCCCCCTCCCGGACCTCCCACTTTCTCTCCGCTCAACTCTCCGCAAACTCTCCGTACGGAGGTCCCCGATCCAATCCCTTTTTTCTCCGGGAGCCCCCCTCGAGGGAATCCCAAAGGGGACCCAGGCTCGGGAAAACGGGGCTCCTCCGCTCAGGAGTCAAGCGCTCGGTACGGTGCCAAACGCTCAGCCCAGTGCCCCGCACACAGGCAGGGCTCGATAGATACGATTGAACGAATGAATGAATGAGTCCTCCCCTCCTCTCCCTGGCGGGGGGCGGGTGGGCGAGCCCCTGGGGGCGGGGCAGCCCCCCGAGTGGGACGGGCCGGGGGTGGGGGGGAAGGTGGTGCCCCGAGCCCCATCCAGAGAGCCGAGGGTCGACACGCCTGGGTCCCCAGGCCGGCTGGCACGCGGGGGGGGTCCCCCCCGGGTGGGCTTTTGGGGGGCTAGGGGAGACCCTGGGCTGGGGTGGCGTCGAGGCCTCCCCCTCCTGGGTGGGTGGGGGCCGCTACCACGTGGCTTCCCCCTTTTTTTTTCCGCTCCATTTTCCCAGTCGATTTTATTTAGAGGCGGCGCCAGAGAAACGTGACCCACCCGGGCCCGGGAGCGAGGGGGCTTGGGGCCCGGACCGAAGGAAGCCCGTGGCACCCCCGGGACCACCCTCCCTCCGCCCCCCGAAAACTTTGGGGGGGGGCGGAAAAGTTGTCCCCCTCCCCCGGCCCCCCTCCCACCCACCCACCCCGCCTTCTGCCGGGGCCTGCCCTCGCCCTCCCTCGCTTCCTTCGGGCTCGGAGATCCGGGGCTGGGGGCGGTGGTCTTTTCCCCCCGGCCCTCCGGCCCTCGGCCCCGAGCCGCCACCATGAACAAGCTGTACATCGGGAATCTGAACGAGGGCGTTACAGCGGGGGACCTGGAGAGGGTCTTCGCCGACCACAAGATCGCCTACAGCGGCCAGTTTCTGGTCAAGTCCGGCTACGCGTTTGTGGATTGTCCCAACGAGCAGTGGGCCATGCGGGCCATCGAAACTTTCTCCGGTAAGACCCCCCCCCCCCCCAATTCCACCGGATCAGGGCCGACACCCCAAACTGAGGAAGCCCCTCCCTCCCACCCACCCCCCCCCTTTTGAGCGACTCCCCCTCGTAAGCGCTCCCACCCAACTCTCCTTTACAGGCCTTAGGGGCGGGAAGGAAGATTCCGGGGGCCCAGATCCCAAGTGGGTGGGCCCCCCCCATTTATTTTTCTCCCCCACGCAGCCCCAGGCTGGGTGGCAGGATGGGGAGGGGGTTCGAGGCCGGAGGAAGGGGAAAGGGAAGGGACTTGGCCATTTTGACTCGGAGCCGGGTGGTGGGATGGAGCGGGGGAAACAGCGAGGACCGCCATGCCGCTGCCTTCGCAGAGAGGCAGGCCAGAGCCTGGGGACCCCCACCCCCTTCCCCACTCCCCCCAGAATCTTTTGCCCCTCCGGTGCCCCCCCGGCCCCCACCACGACAACATACCCCCCCCAAAAAAAACAACAACAACAAAAAACCTCCTCAACCCCCGGGGAAAAGGACTAGATCCCTGAAGCGCTGAAAGATCAACCTTCCCCGCCACCAGACTGAAAGACATTTTGGATTTTCAGAAACTTTAAGAGACCCACCCTTCGAGACCCAGCTCGCTCCCACCCACCCACCGGGAATCTACCGGGAAGATCGACTGATTTTTCCCTCCCTTGATCCCCCAGCGCCCTCTTCTCCTCGGGAGCCCCCCACCCTAGCCAGCCCCTCTCCATCCACCTCTCTTTCTCTCTCCCTCCAGGGAAAGTGGAGCTGCAGGGGAAACGTCTGGAGATTGAACATTCGGTCCCCAAAAAGCAAAGGTATATCGCTTCCCCTCCCTCTTCCTGGGGCGCGGGGGCGGGAGAGTTTCGGGGAATCCGTTGGGATTGGGAGGGGAGAGAGGTTTGGCTTCGGCTGGCGTTTCTTTCTTGGACAAAGCCGAGGTGTGGAGGGTGGAAAAGTGATGCGACGTCATCTGGAAAAGGTAAAGGACCAACTTAGGAGTGTTTCGTGAGAAGGAGTCTTGCCGAGGGGAGTTTGCTCAAGGTGTGGATCCGGCAGGGGGAGGGGGGAGGGGGGCTTTGGGGCCTCTGTGACCCTGGAGTTCAAAGAGTTCGGGATAGCAGGATGACTTGTGCAACTTCGAAACCTCCTCCCTGGCCCTGGCCCCTCTCCTGAGGAGTTAAAGAAGACCCCCTCCCCCACCAAAGGAGCCCCCCCCCCATTTATCGGCCTGGACGTCCCCCGCCCCTCCCTCTTCTTCACCGACAGGTCCAAGCCCCTTTGCTCCCCCTTCCCCACCCCACCACCATCTTTCATTCATTCAAAAGTATTTCATTCATTCATTCAATCGTATTTACTAAGCGCTTACTGTGTGCAGAGCATTGGACTAAGCGTTTGGAAAATACAGTGCAGCAATAAAGAGAGACAATCCCTGCCCACGACGGGCTTAATGGGTGCAGAGCACTGTACTAAGCCTTGGGAAAGTACAAAACAGCAATAAAAAGAGACAATCCCGGCCCACAACGTGCTTTAAGCGCTTACTGTGTGCAGAGCACCGTACTAAGCGCTTGGGAAAGTACAGTACAGCAATAAAGAGTGACAATCCCTGCCCACAACGAGCTCGCAGTCTAGAGGGATGTTTTTAGGGTTGTCACTCCAAGCCCCTTCCTCCTCCTCTTCCTCCCACCCCGTTGTGCCCAGGGCCGGTTGAATTCTCCTATGGGGATGAGCAAAGAGAGTCCCGCAGGGCATCAGTTTTTTTTTGGGGGGGGGGCGTTGGGGTCTGGGGGGAGGGGAAGGAAAGGGACTGGGGGGGTGGGCGACTTCCCTGGCTGGAATAAGGGATCTGTCCTGGAAAACTTTCTCCCTCTTCCTCTCGACCCTCTCCATCCACCCTGGCTTCCAGAGAGGGGGAACTGGGGATCCTGGTTCAAACCAGAAGAGTCTGCGAAGAGCTGGGGGAGGGGGACTGAGTTGGGGTGGGGTGGGAGCGGAGGGCTCAGTCTCCCCTCTCTCTCGAGACCTGGACTTCCCTTTATCTTGGTGATGGAGGGAATGGCCCCCGGATCTGATAATTCTTCTCGTGGCCAGGAAGGACTTTTAGACTGTGAGCCCGTTGTTGGGTAGGGATTGTCTCTATCTGTGGGTGATTGTACTTTCCAAGCGCTTAGTACAGTGCTTTGCACACCGTAAGCGCTCAATAAATACGATTGAATGAATGCATGACTTAATCCAGTCCCCAGACTGGCTAGGTGGAGACTGGTTTGGGGGAGTAGAAGATTATTTTGCTCTTTCTGGGCCAGAGATCTAACCCTATTGACTCTGTTAATTGTGCTCTCCCAAGCGCTTAGTACGGGGCTCTGGACACCGTAAGCGCTCAATAAATACGATTGCTCGATTGGCTTTCGTTCAGATATTTAAGTAAAAGAATCCACCCTTTTTTGGGTGGTGAGAATTACCATGTTTACAGAGCGGTTTGGGGAGGCTGAAACATCGGGGATCGGAAAGAGTCAGGGGAAAAGACGGAGTAAAATGGAAAAGGAGGAGACGAAAATCTTTTTTTAAAATTATTACTATTTAACAATCTCTACCGGGCGGGGGGCGGGCGGCGGAGGAAAGTCCGTGGCTGTCTGGGGGGCGGAGCGGATTGAAGAGGACGGGGCTGGAAGTTTGAAATGTGCGCGGATAAATGGTTAAAGCAACCGGAATCCTGCAGTGTGGACGTGTTTTTCTTTTTTTGGTTGGTTATTTTATTTTCTTTTTTTGGTGGGGTGGGGGCGGGAGAGAAAAGGACACTATTTAACTTCCAAGAGGTTGATTCGAAACCCAAGAACTACAAGATGTGGAGACATAAATTCACCAATTGAGTTTTGTAATTTTCATGGGCAGCTCTCTTTCTAAAGCCGGCGCCTGACACCTTTGAAGCCATTTGGAGGCTGCCTTTGCCCCCACCAAAATGTGTGTTGAAATCTTTAAAGGGGTTGGGGGTGGGGGGGGGCGGCAGGGAAAAACCTCGTTGACTCCCCCCTCCCCAATTTTGACTGATCTGATTACCTCTATTGTGCCTTTTTTTTCTGAAATGGGCTTCTAGATCCTAGAGCCTTGGGTGTGTGTTAGAAGGGAGTCTCGGTCCTCCCAGAATAAACACTCTTTGGAAGTTGCTGGTTTGAAAAAAAAATGGTTTCAATACTTTCTATACTTTCTGCTCTCTGAGGGAGGCTGCGGTGGTTATGTTTCAGGCTGTGTTTGAAAGTATTTCTTCAGTTGGTTTGTTACTGGATTTTCCAGTCTCATGGATATATAGAACAGGAACTAGTTAATTAAGTATGACTAACGTGTTCTAGACAAAATGTACAACCATGTATATACTTTGTGTGCGTGTGTGTGTGTGTGTTTTCAAAAAGAAAAACTTTCATTTTGAGATTCAGGAAAATAAAGCCACATTCCTTCAAAATCAACTTAAATGTAAAAATATAAATACTGCTTCTAAGTGAACGCAGAACCCCACGTTTTTTTCCCCCCTCTTTTTGAGGAAACAAAACTCCAAAGATAAAAAGTTGTCTGTGCTGAACTGGTGCCTAGGATTGCTGGTGTCTTTTTGATTTCATCTAGGGCTCATGGTTAAACTTTTTGCTTTATTTGAAAACTAGAATTTACATCCTTTTAAATTCCAATACTGAACAGCGGTTAAAGGGAAACAATAATTGATTTGTTTCCTCTTTTGCCAATCTTAAAATGTGTATTACACATATATGTGTATATAGGTAAATATTCCATATATATGGAAGAATTAAGTTGCTTTCCCAGACATTTTTGCGATTTTTGTGTTTGTGTAAAGCCAGAGTTAAAAGTGTTGCTATAAAATTGGTGTTATGTTTAGCCCCTCACATGGTTCCTGCCCAAAACTGGAATGAAAGAAAAAAATAAAACCATAAGACTTTCTAACAGTTGAGAAAAGGTGTGTGGCTTTAAAAAAAACACAAAACAAAAAAACATTTAAAGACCATTTAAATGTAAAAGCCGTCTTAGGAAAGCTGTGCGTTTATTTTGGGAAATGGTATGTTTTTAGGAAATTAAACATTTGTTATCTTTGCCAAGGAGACTGTCTTTGCTGTAGGACTGTGAATTTAAGATGTTATACAGAGTTATCCTTAACGTCATGGTGCTATAAAAATACTGTACGAGGTACATCTAGGCTACTATTTTACAATAAAATGGATTTTGTTTTTTATAGCATGAACTGTTATGTGTTTGTGTACTTAACTAACTGGAAGTTATAAGACACTGAAATGTGTGTGTTCCCCAGGCAGATTAAAGCTTGATGGTTCTCAAGATTTATTTTAAAACAGCCTATCAAATTATTTTTTTTTAAAGCTACTAGCAACATGTTTGAAACTACCCTTTTAAACCAATCACGAAGCCATTCAGAGGAAAGAGGAGAAACCTTTGAGGGAAAATATTTTGCACAGTGAAAAAGTATTTCGAAATCATTCTCATTAATTTTAGTAGTTTAAAAGCCTATCTTGTGCCACCCTGATGCTCAGTGAAGTTCCGTTCAAGGAAGATTTTGCCAATAGGGTTTATTTTTTAAAAAAGATCGAGAATGATCCAAAAGAAATAATTAGCTCAACAAATGATTTCCAAACAAGCCCAAGAATGTTAACCTTGCGAAATGGTCTTTCTTTAATGAAAGGCTTGTGGCAGGGTCGGAGAGTGAATGAATGACGGAATGAATGAATGACTGAAGGAATGAAAAAAAAAAAGAGCCCAGAAAGTGAAAAGAACAGGAGGGGGGAAAAAAAAGGTGAAATTCCCAGGCAAACTTTGTTCCAGTTTTGCTGTTTGTAAACCGGAGTCCCAAAGCAGAGCGAGATTTAGCAACTTCAACATCTCCCGTGTAGGGGAAATACCCCATCGGATTGATGAGGGTGCAGATAACCTTAAAATAGCAACAGTTTAACAAGGTATTTTCGGGAAAGACTGCGTTAAAATCGGATTCAACTGGGGCTTGGGGGCTCTGAGCAAACGCGAACGAAGCGATGAAGCCACAGACCCTTCTAGAACGGTATTCTCTATTGATCTTTGTTTTTCAAGTCAGATAACTTTTCCTCCAACGGATTTCCCATTTTAAACCCGTTTCTCTAATTCCTCCATTTGTCTGTAGCAGAGACCCGGGTTTCTCTTACGCGTCGAGTAATGTTTTTCTTATTTCCCTGTTACTCGAGAGACCCATCCTGGGTTCCCCCGATGACTTTTCTGTCCCAATTCAACTTTTTGTCTTTTTCCAAAAGCCCCCCCCCCCCCCCCGAAAAAAAAAACCCAGCGATGGTTCCTCGCAAGGTTCCCCTGCCCTCGGTAGGCAGGGAACGCGTCTTCCGTCTCTGTTGCCCCGCACTTCCCCCAGCGCTGGGCACAGGGCTCCGCGCACAGTTAGAGTTCCGTCGATCGATGGATTGGGATCCGTCCTCAGCCCGCGTCGACTTCCCGAAGTCTAAAGACTTCGGGGTGTGCTTCCTTCCTGACAGATCGTCGGTGGTTGGGAGTCCGGAGGATGGAGAGAGGTCGTGACCACCTGGGCTAGGAGGAGCCGGTCCTTGCTGGCCATTTTTCGTTGCCCCCCTCGCCCCACCGGGCCTGGGAGGGACAAGACAGCGCCGGGGTGGGTTGATGCTTCAACGGAAAAGATGAAAAAACGAGGCACGGGCCGGGTAAACCGCCCCTCCCCGCCGACAGACTTCAAACCCGAGGCGGTTGGGCTGGGGGGTGGACGGTGGGCGTGGGCAACAGGGGGTGGGGGGTCCCTAGGCCCCGCCGGCGCCCGGGGGAGGGGACTCGAGGACCGGTTTGCCAGCAGGATTTTCCTGGAGAGGCTCGTGTGGGCTTGTCCTCCGTCCCCCTCCCCCTCCCCGACTTTGGGGGTGGGCGGGGGACCAGGGGGAAAAAAATGGATTTAAGGAGACAAAAAGCAAAATCCTAACTAAAAGCATGCCCATCCAGGCCCGTTGGGGATGCCAACCCCGTCCAGAGAGCCGGCCCGGTTTGAGAGGTTCGGGGGGTGGGGGCTGCAAATTCCAGACCCCCACCAAAAAAAAAAGGGGGGAAGGGGGGTGCTGGGACGAGATCGTGCGCCCCCGGGGAGGGAGAGTCTCTCCCACCCTTCCGGCCCGGTCCGGAGCGGGAAGACTGATTCTGTCTTCGAGAATTCTCTGCTCCGGAAGGGGGAGAAATTTCCGCGCTTTTTTCCTTCAAAAGTCGTGTGGCGACCGAGAGCTTCTTTGGCGATTGCAGCCCCTCCCCCACTTTCCCTTCCCTTCCCCCTCCCATCTCCGCCCCGACTCCCCTCCCCCTTCCCTCCCGGCCCCCTTCCCCCTCCGGCCCATCTCCCCTCCCCCTCGGCTTCAGCTCCTTTCCTATCTCCCCAGCTCCACCTTACTTACCCCCTGACTCCCCTTCCCCCCCTCCACCCCAGCTCCCTTCCCCCCTCCCCCCGGCTCCCTTCCTCCATCCACCCGGCTCCCATCCCCCATCCTCCAAGCTCCCTTCCCCCATCCTCCCAGCTCTCCTTCTCTCTCCACCCCAGCTCCCCTCCCCTTCGCTACAACTCCTATCCCATCCCAGCTCCCTTCCCACCCCAGTTTCCCTTCCCACCAGATCCCTTCCCACCCCAGCTCTCTCCTCCATCCCCATCACCCCATCCCTTTCCACCAGCTCCCTTCCCACCCCTGGCCCCCTTCACCCCATCTCCCTTCCCCTTTTCCCTACAATTCCTTTCCCACCCCAGCTCTCTCCTCCACCCCAGCTCCCCTGCCCTTTCCTTACAAGCTCCCTTCCCACCCCAGCGCTCCTTCACCCCAGCTCCCTTCCCCGTGGCTCCCTTCCCCCATCTTCCTTCTGCCCTGGCTCTCCTGCTCTCCCACCCCCAGCCCCCCTCCCCTACAGATCCCCACCCCCATCTTTAAATATTCCAACTGGCCTTGTGCGCCTGGCTTCCCCTCCTCTCCTCCCAGCCTGCGGGAGCGGAGTGAGAGGAGACAGACAAAAGACTCTCCTTTTCATTCATGCTCCTTCCGAGCTGCTTCTTTCCCGGGGGTCTTGAGGCTTCAAGGACAGCCCAGTCGCTTCTGACTTCAAAATGGGATGGCACAGGGGTGGCCCGGGGCCTGCTTCTGGACGGCCCGGAGGCTCCCAGAGAGGCCTCTCCCGCCCAGCGAGGACTTTCCCGCCAGCCGCTCCACGAGGAGCTTGGTTTGGCCCCGCTTCCCCCCACCCCGGGGACTCCTGCTGGACTCCGCACCTCCGGTCAGCCCCCAGCTGCCGGTGGCAAGAAGAAGCCAGAGTCAATCCCGGTTAGCAGGGTCAGTTAGGTGGCCTCTCTGGTCCTAAGCAATCGGATAGGCCCGGCCCCGTGACCTGAAAGCTGATGAAAACCCCCACAGAAATGGGCCAGGACTTTGAAAACTGGTAGGACGGAGGCCGGGACAGGGGCTTGAAGACCTTTCGAGGACTCTTCCCAGCCCTAGGATGCCATGTTTTTATCCACGGGTTCTTCGACAGACCCCAGAGTTCGGGGCCCCTCTCCTCCTTCCCCCAACACCTCACAGATTCCCCAAAGTACATTCACATTCCCTCAAAATCCCCAACGAAAATCCCAATCTCTGACCCCAGGAGACCAGGTGTGTGTTTGATTCTTTTTCAAACTGCCTCTGTTGCCATGAGTTGGAGTTGCATTGGTTGGATGTGAGGCTGCGGCTGAATCGATCGCGTGTGAGGTTGTAGCTGCCTCGATTGGGTATGAGGTTGTAACTGAGTAGATTGGGTGGCGAGACTGTAGCGATGCTAGCCGGGCACGAGGTTGTAGCAATGTTGGTTGTGTGTGAGGTTGGAGCTTTGTGGGTTGGTGTGAGATCGTAGCGGTGTGAAGCTGTAGCTGTCTTTGTGTGAGATTGTAGTTATCTTGTTGAGTAAGAGGTTGTAGTGGTGTGAAGGTTGGAGCTGTGATGGTTGGCTGTGAGGTTGTCACTGTGTTGGCTGGTATGAGGTTCTAGCTTTGTTGGATGGGTGTTAGGTTGTAGCCGTGTTGCTTTGTGTGAGGTTGTAACTATGTCGTTTGAGTGTGAGGTTGTAGCTGCTTCCGTCGGGTAGAAGTGGAAAGAGCCCGGGCTTGGGAGTCAGAGGATGTGGGTTCTAATCCCAGTTCCACCTCTTGTCTGCTGGGTGATCTTGGGCAAGTCACTTCACTTTTCTGTGTCCCAGTTCCCTCATCCATAAAACGGGGATTAAGACTGTGAGCCCCAGGCGGGACAACCTGATTACCTTGTCTCTACCCCAGTGCTTAGAACAGGGCTTGGCACATAGTAAGCGCTTAACAAAATGCCACAATTATTATTAAGGGCTTAGTACAGTGCTCTGCACAGAGTAAGCGCTCAATAAATACGATTGAATGAATAAGCTTGAGGCTGTGTAGGATGAGAATGAAGTTGGAACTGCGTTGGTTGGGTGGGAGGGTGTAACTGCCTCCATCGGATATGAGGTTGTCCTGAGAATCAGGTGAAACCTGGAAGAGAAAGATCCAGATGCCGTGCTGGGTCCAGATTCTCCTCCTACAGCCAAACCAGAGGTGGGAGCTTGGGGTACAGCCTCCAGGGGATACAGCGGGTCAGGAAAGATCTGGGAAAACGGGGATAGAGGGTAGAGGCGAGGCTAGGCAAAGAAGGGTCTGTAAACCAGTCAATCAGTGGTATCTATTGAGGGCTGACTGTGCAGAGCATTCTGCTAAGTGTTTGGAAGAGTACAATACAGTAGAATTGGTAGACACAAGGAGCTTTTGGCAAAATTATGGTGAGGGGGTTCTTCCTACTTCTTTTCACCATCTGTCCTGGTAAATTGTCTCCAAGCCTTTTAGCTGTGGCAATAATAGTATTTATTAAGCACGGACTGTGAACAGAGCACTGTTCTGCATGACAGGAGAGAATACACAAGGGGAGAATTAGACATGTCCCTGTTCCTCGGGGGGTCACAAACCTTGTGCCTGGAGGACTTAATTTTCAGAGATGATGATGATGATGATGATGTGATGATAATAATAATGATAATATAGAAGCAGCATGGCTTAGTGGAAAGAGCAGGGGCTTGGGAGTCGGAGATCGTGGGTTCTAATCCCGGCTCTGCCACTTATCAGCTGTGTGACTTTGGGCAAGTTAATTCACTGCTCTGTACCACAGTTACCTCAATGGGGATTAACACTGTGAGCCCCACTTGGGACAACCTAATTACCTTGTGTCTCCCCCAGCGCTTACAACAGTGCTTGGTGCATAGTAAGCGCTTGACAAATACCATTCTTCTTCTTCTTCTTCTTCTTCTTCTTCTTGTTTATGTGCTTACTGTGCACCAAACACTGTACGAAACACTTACAGTCTCTGCTACGGCGTAAACTCGTTTTGGGCAGGGAATATGACTGCCAACTCCATTGTATTTTACTCTACCAAGTGCTTAGTGCTCTGCACATAGTAAGTGCTCAATAAATACCACTGATGATGATGTTGATGATTAAGAGGTAGATAGAAGGTAATTAGGTTGGACACAGTCCTTAGCCCACGTGGGGCTCACAGTCTAAATCCCCATTTTACAGACTGAGGCGCAGAGAAGTTAAAGTGACTTGCCCGAGACAAGTACAAGTACACAAAGACACAGCCCCTGTCCCACAAGGGACTCACAGTCCAAGAAGGTGGGGGAACACGGATTAAATCCCCATTTTACAGATGAGAGAATTGAGGCCCAGAGCTGTTAAGGGACTTTCCCAAGGTCACGCAGCAGAAGCTTTGCAGAAGGGTCTGGGAAAGGCTGCAGGTGTTCTGCGGTGGAGGTTAGCTCTGGCAGCCCTGAGTCATTCTGCTCTCAGCAAGAAAGCTTTAGAGTCAAACCCTGGGGTGTTTTGTCCTGGGTATGAATCCAGAGGGGGGGGGTGGGGACCCTGGGAGTCATTTGACAACTCCCTCCCAGACCCCCTGACCTCCTCCCTTCTGGTGGCCGGTACAGCTTGGCTCCTGCCTAAGCGTCCTCTGGCTTGGTCGCAGCCGTTTGGGAGCATCTCGTGGACCCCTGTCATCTACCATGTCTTCTCCCTCCTGCTTTGTTCTCCTCTTAATAAGTTTTAAGTGCTTACCGTGTGCCAAATACTTTACTAAGCGCTGGAGTAAATACAAGATCATCGGGTCCCCCATGGAGTTCACAGTCCAGGAAGTAGAACAAGTATTGAGTCCCCATTTGCAGTTGAGGAAACTGAGGTCCAGTGAAGTGACTTGCCCCCCTTTGCAGCCTGCCCTGGGGTGGAAGGAGGTAGGGCAGTCCTGCCTTAGTCACCATAGCCTCTTGCACCTAGCTGTCATTCTAGACTGAGAAGGAAACTAATAATAATGATCATAATAACAATTATAATAATAATTGTGGTATTTGTAAAGCCTTACTTTGTGCCGGGCACTGTGCTAAAGTTCTGCGGCAAGGATAAGTTAAACAGATCTGACACAGTCCCTCTCCCACAAAGAAGTCTGTCTAAATATTGAATTCCTGTCCTACAGATGAGGAAATGGAGGCATAGAGAAGTTAAGTGACTAGCCGAAGGTCATTCAGTCAGTCAGTCAATCGTATTATTGAGTGATTACGGTGTGCAGAGCACTGTACTAAGTGCTTGGGAGAGTAGTAAATACAACAATAAATAGACACATTCACACAGCAATCAAGGAGTGGAGCTGGGATTAGAAGCCAGGTCACAGGTATGTGTCTGTCTCCATTTGTGTACTTTGTAGGGGTAGGTGTGGGTGTGTTTTGAATGGATCTGTGTGTTTGTGAACAGTGGTTTGTGGTTTGTATAGCAGACCGATATGTGAATCTATAGGAGAGGAGCTGTGTGTGAGTGTATCTTTGTGGAAAGTGCGCGTGGTTTCCAGGGTGTGTGGTGAAGAGTGGACTTGCGTGCTTGTACGGAGGGGTGGAGGTGATGTGTTTGCAGGGTGGAGAAATGGAACTGGGAGTATGTTGGCAGGGTAGAAAGAGTGTGTGTGTGTGAGTACTCGGACAGCAGCGTGGACACCTCCAAAGCCAGCCCACAGGCAGGGCTGCACACTCGCTCGGATTGTTGCAGTCCTGGGACAACCCCCTCCTCCACCAAAGGGAGGGGGTGTGGAATTCCTGGGAAACTCCCCCCTCTCCCTCCGCTCCTTCGGGAAACGGGCCAGTGATTTGTTCCATCGTCGCCTGGCTGGCCGTGGTTGAAATTTCACACTCGGGGCTACCGGGGTGTGGGGGAGAGATGGGCAGGGACAGGATGGTGGGGAAGGGTGGGGAGCAGGGTCTATGAAGCCTCTACTTTCCCCTTCCAAATATGGAGGCTAAGCATCGAGCCCATAAGCACTTCTGATGGAAAGATGGATGGATGGAGGGAGAAACTTTCAGTCAGTCTGTCAATTGTATTTTTTGAGTGCTTACTGTATGCAGAGCACTGTACTTCAGGCTTGGGAGAGTGCAATATAACAGACACATTCCCCGGCCACAGTGAGCTTAGAGCCTAGAAGGAAGCTTAATAATAATAATAATTGTGGTATTTGTTCATTCATTCAATATTATTTATTGAGTGCTTACTATGTGCAGAGCACTGTACTAAGTGCTTGGAATGTACAAATTGGTAACAGATAGAGACAGTCCCTGCCTTTTGATGGGCTTACAGTCTAATGGGGGGAGACAGACAGACAAGAACAATAGCAATAAATAGGATCAAGGGGATGAACATCTCATTAAAATAATAGCAAATAAATAGAATCAAGGTGATGTACATCTCATTAACAAAATAAATAGCGCTTACTATGTGCCGGGCACTGTACTAAGCGCTGGGGTGGATGCAAATTAGGTCGGATGCAGTCCCTGTCCCACATGGGGCTCGCAGTCTCGATCCCCATTTGACAGGCGAGGGAATAGAGGCACAGAGAATTGAAGCGACTTGCCCAGGTCACACAGCAGACAAGTGACAGAGTTCAAGATTAGAACCCAGGACCTTCTGACACCCAGGCCAGGGATGAGCTAGCGTATGTGGCCCCCAGGGGCAGCTCAGGACTCTGGGTGGTCCCCAGACCCTGCCTCTCTAACCGCTCCAGTCCTCGGACAGCCAGGGGATCCCCGACTCCTGTCTAGCAAAAGTCTCCCAGACAAGTACCCCTCTCTTCCCCCCCCCCACCCGCCTCAGTGGCCCTGAGCCAGCGGGGTCAGGCCCCGAGGCCCCCGTGTCCCCGCGTTCAGCGGACCCGGAGATGAACGGAAGTGACCCAGGACCTTCCCCCCTTCCCACCCGGGAGAGACCAGAGTCCAGGTGGATGTGGTTTTCAGCCATTTGACAGGCGTATGACTTTAATCAGCTCCCATAAAGGGTTTTACATTTGGGTTAAGGGGAGTTGTCTAAGAGGGGTTGCCGGGGGCCTCCCAGGCAAACCCCGATCCCAGGTGTCTTCTAGGCGGGTCCGGCCTTGTGTGATGTGACCTTCCGGGGCCCGCGCCTCTCCGGGAGCGGGACGGTTTAAAACCGTCACGATTTTGAATGGGTTTTCCAGTGCGTAAAATGCTCTGCTGGTCTCCCAGAGCTCAAACCAGCTTCGTTTTCTTAAACGCATTTTTACAGTCTCCAGTCTGTAACGGAGAGAGGTTGCTGGGCTAGCTTGGTGGGGGGTGGGCTGGGGGTGGGCTGGACTGAGCTGGGGCAGGAAGTCAAACCATAAAAATAATAATAGTTAACTGGGGTATTCGTTAAGCGCTTACTACTGTACTCTCCCAAGCGCTTAGTACATTGCTCTGCGCACAGTAATTGCTCAATATGATTGAATGAATGATTACTTCCCAAGACTGTTCTAAGCGCTGGGGTACATACAAAGTAATCAGGTTGGACACAGTCCTTAGCCCACGTGGGGCTCACAGTCTAAATCCCCATTTTACAGACTGAGGCGCAGAGAAGTTAAAGTGACTTGCCCGAGATCACACAGATGGAATTAGAACCCACATCCTCTGACTCCCAGGCCCGTGCTCTTTCCACCAGGCCATCCTAGGGGATGTCTTGGCCCCCAACTCTTCACTCCCGCCAAATAGGGACCTGAGGGAGAATGGCTGGATCTTTATATTACTTGATTCTGGAGGATCTTGTGCCTGGAGAAGTAGGAAATGCAAGCGAGGAAAGCAACCTGCCTTAAACCCTCTGCCTTGCTCTTCTTGCATGCAGCACTGTGGAAAGTCAACAGGAGAGGTGGCTGGAGGCACCCGGCTGCTGAAGCAGGGGGTCTGGGCGACCACAGTAACCTCAGTGGTGGTATTTGTTCAGCTCTTACTATGGGCAAGCATTGTGCTGATCGCTGGGGTAGATGCAAGACATTCAGCTGAGGTTGGTGACTTGAAGGACGCATCTGGGCTGGGAAATACCTTATCTCCCTTCTACTTCATTCATTCATTCAATTGTATTTATTGAGTGCTTACTATGTGCAGAGCACTGTACTAAGTGCTTGGAAAGTACAATTAGGCAAGGGATAGAAAAATCCCTGCCCAACAATGGGCTCACAGTCTAGAATGGGGGAAACAGACATCAAAATAAGTAAACAGGCATCAATACTTAGACTGTGAGCCCTGTATGGGACAGGGGTTTTAATAATGGTGGTATTTGTTAAGCGCTTACTATGTGCAAAGCACTGTTCTAAGTGCTGGAGTAGATACAGGGTAATCAAGTTGTCCCACGTGAGGCTCACAGTCTTAATCCCCATTTTACAGATGAGGTAACCGAGGCACCGAGAAGTTAAGTGACTTGCCCAAAGTCACACAGCTGGCAAGCGGCAGAGCCGGGATTAGAACCCATGACCTCTGACTCCCAAGTCCAGGCTCTTTCTACTGAGCCACGCTGCTTCTCTATCCAACCTGATCAACTTTGTACCTTTCCCAGCCCTCAGAACAGTGCTTGGGACATAGTAAGCGCCTAACAACATCCTGGCTCCACCGCTTGTCTGTTGTGTGACCTTGGGCAAGTCGCTTAACTCCTCTGTGCCTTAGTTCGCTCATCTGTAAAATAGGGGGTGAGATGTGAGCCCTCTGTGTACAGGGACTGCATTCAGCCTGATTAGCCTGAATCTACCCCAGCGCCTAGTACAGTGCCTGGCACATAGTAAACACTTAACAAATACCATTAAACACGAACACACACACACACAAAAGAAAAGTAAAAGAATTTAACTGATAGAGCACGAGCCTGGGAGTCAGGAGATCATGGGTTCTAATGCCAGCTCTGCTAATTGTCTGCTGTGTTCCTTTGGGCAAGTCACTTCACTTCTCTGTGCCTCAGTTCCCTCATCTGTAAAATGGGGATTAAGACTGTGACCCCTTGGTAGGACAGGGACTGTGTCCAACCCAACTATCTTGTATCTACTCCAGCACATAGAACAGTGCCTGGCACCTATTAAGCAATTAACAAATACCTTTATTATTTTTATTATTATTATTGTTAAAATGGAGATTAAGACTGTCAGCCCATGTGGGACATGGACTGTGTCCAATCTGATTGGCTTGTATCTAACCCAGCGCTTAGTACAGTGCCTGACACATAGTAAGTGATTAACAAATGCCATTCAAAAAACCAAAAACAAACAAAAAACCACAATCACAATAATATTAATAATGACCATAGAAATTTGATGTACTGTTTTCCTCATCCCACAGTTCCTACTCCAAGTTGACTTCTGCCCCAGTTCCGCCAGCCTGGTCAGCCTGTCTTTGATCTCCAGATTAACTAAGTGAAAAGAGCATGGGTTGGGAGTCTGGAGTCCTGGGTTCTAGTCCCACCTCCACCAGTGCCCTGCTATGTCCCCTTGAGCAAGCCATTTAATTTCTCTTTACCTCGTTTCCTCATTTGTAAAAGGGAGATGAAATAACCGTTCTTCTTTCCCTTAGACTGTGAGTCCAGGTGGGATGGGATCTGTGTCCACTCTGCTTATACTGTATCAACCCATCCATTTAATATAATACGTAGTACATAGTAAGTGCATTATTATTATTATTATCTGCCTCCATTTTGGGCTAGCCTACAGGGCCCCATGAAGAGAGTTGCAGGAGCTCAGAGGAGGCAGGGCCTGTCTTAGGTCAACCAGCCCTGTCCTCTGTCCTGTGGATTCAGTTTCCCCATCCGGAGGAGCAAGTCTTCCTGCAGGCCCCATCCCTAAATAATCCTGGGGATTTTTGGGTGGGTGGGAGTGGGTGAAGGGGGCAAAAGGGGTGATGTGGGTAGGAGAAAAGCAGCTTTCTTGATTCCAGAGGGTCTGGAGACCACGCCAGCTGCATCGGCCGGGCCGAGACCCTGCCCGCTACGAGCCGCCAGCCCCTCGCCCGGGCTCTCTCCACTCGGGCCAGCCGAGCCGCCTGCTCCTCCTGCCATTTTCTCCCTGGCAGCTCGCTCCAGGCTGTGACGTTTCCCGCCACTCAGCTGCCCCACCCCCACCCCGTGGCCCCAATTTCCCACTTAAATGTTCACAGGCGCCCGGCCCCAGCCCCCTCTCCTCGTCCCCCCCCCACCAGCCCCAGACCACCTCTGTCAAGATGCTGGCTGTGGGGGAGGGGCTGGATTCCAGGAAGGACCCCAAGTTGGGGGAGGGGATTATGGTGGGTCAGATTTCTGACCAGGGGCGGCCAGACAAAGAGCAAAGTCCCCCGCCCTTTGTGGCTCTGAGAGCAGGGCCTGGGCCAACGATTAACCCACCTGGACCCACCTGGACCCAAGAGCCACCTTCCGGAGTCTAAGGAAGGAGGGTGGGAGGGTCTCCCCTGCCCCCCTACTCCTGCCCTGCTGAGCGGGCGAGGGGGGGGCTCCTCCAGGGGCAAAGGGGAGAATCATCACTGTGGAATTTGTTAATTCTATGTGCGAAGGAGCGGGGAAGATACGAGTTAATCGGCTCAGACACAGTTCCTGCCCCACAAGGGGCTCTGAGTCAAAGTAATAATAATAATAATGATAATAGTAATTGTAGTGTTTGTTAAGCGCTTACTTGTGCCAGGCACTGTACTAAGCCCTGGGGTGGATACAAGCAAATCGGGTTGGACACAGTACCTGTCCCACGTGGGGCTCGCAATCTCAATCTCTATTTTACAAATGAGGGAAGTGACTTGCCCAAGGTCACACAGCTGATAAGTGGGGGAGTCGGGATTAGAATCCATGGTCTCCTGATGCCCAAGCCTGTGCTCTAGCCGCTACGCCATGCTGCTTTTCTAAGTAGGAGGGACAATGGGGATTCAATCCCCATTTTATAAATGAGGACCGGAAGCCCCCCAAAATTCAGTGACTTGCCCAGGTTCACCCAAGCAGTCAATCAATTAATCAATCATATTTATTGAGTGCTTACTGATCCCAGCTCTCCCACTTGTCTGCTTTGTGACCTTGGGCAAGTCATTTCACTTCTCTGTGCCTCAATTACCTCATCTGTAAAATGGGGATTGAGACTCTGAGCCCTACACAGACAGGGACTGTGTCCAACCCGATTTGCTTGTGTCCAACCCAATGCTTAGTACAGTGCCTGGCACATAGTAAGCGCTTAACAAATATTACAATAATAATTGGTATTATTACGTGCAGAGCACTGTATTAAGTACTTCAGAGAGTATAATGCAACAGATTTAGCGGGCATGTTGCCTGCTCTTAACGAGCTTACGGTCTAGAGGGGGAGACAGACATTAATATGAACAAATACATAATTTATAATTTGCATTTTACATAAGGAGGAAAGTGCTCTTTCCATTAGGCCAAACTGTTTCCAAGTGGACTACTCCATTCCTCCTGCACTCACTCCATGCCCTCCCCTTCCATTTCGTTCCCTTCCGTTCCTTCCAACCCATTTGTTGCCGAATTGTACTTTCCAAGTGCTTAGTACAGTGCTCTGCACACAGTAAGTGCTTGATAAATATGATTGAAAAAATGAATTCTACCTTGTCCCCTGTCACCTCCTCTCACCCTTGGGGTCCCCCTGACTGCCTGACCCTGTGCTCCCTATTCCACGCCCCTTTGGACACCCCAAACTTCCCGGGACCACCATCTCCCTCCTGGGAGATGCAGCACCACCAGACCCTCTTAGTAGGTTCCAAAGACTTGAGAGGCCTTGAGCAGTCAACCAATCCTTGTCCCCCCACACAGAGAAGTTAAACGATTTGCCCCCAAGGTCACCCAACAGGCAAGGGGTTAGGGAAGCAGCATGGCCTAGTGGCAAGAACATGGGCTTGGGAGACAGAGGTCGTGGGTTCTAATCCTGACTCAGCCCCATGTCTGCTTTGTGACCTTCTAATAATTCATACATTCAATTATATTTATTGAGGGCTTACTGTGTGCAGAGCACTGTACTAAGCGCTTGGGATGGACAGTTCGGCAAAAAAATAGAGACAATCCCTACCCAACATCGGGCTCACAGTCTTATTATGGTATTTCTTAAATGTTTGCTATGAGCTAAGCACTGTTCTAAGCACTGGGGTAGATACAAGGCCATCAGGCCTTCTCATGTGGGGCTCCCAGTCTTAATCCCCATTTTACAGGTGAGGTAACTGAGATACAGAGAAGTTAAGTGGCATGCCCAAGGTCACACAGCAGTTGAGTGGCAGAGCTGGGGTTAGAACCTATGTTCTCCGACTCCCAAGCCCATGCTCTTGCCACTAAGCCACATCACTCCACTTTCCTGGCCTCAGTTACCTCATCTGTAAAATGGGGATTGAAACTGTGAGCCCCCTGGGGGACAGGTACTGTGTCCAACCTGATTACCTTGTATCTAACCTAGTGCTTGAACAGTGCTTGGCACATAGTAAGTGCTTAATAAGCACCAATATTATTATTATTATTATTAAGGGGTGGAGTCAGGATTGGAACCCAGGTCCACCCATTCTTAGTCCTGAGCCCTTTCCACAAGACCGCCCTGCTTTAATACCTCCTTATGCCTACTCTCAGTCCCCAAGAATAATAATATTGGTATTTGTTAAGCACTTACTATGTGCTGAGCACTGTTCTAAGCACTGGGGTAGATACAAGGTAATCACTTTGTTCCACGTGAGGCTCACAGTCTTAAGCCCCATTTTACAGCTGAGGTAATTTTACAGGTGAGGTAACTGAGGCACCAAGAAGTTAAGTGACTTGCCCAAAGTCATACAGCTGATAGGTGGCAGAGCTGGGATTAGAACCCATGACCTCTGACTTCTAAATCCATGCTCTTTCCGCTGAGCCACGCTGCTTCTCTATAATAATTGTAGTACTGGTTAAGCCTTACTACGTGCCAGACACTGTACAAAGGGCTGGAGTAGACACAAGCTAATCGGATTGGACAGGGTGGAATATATCGCTGGCTTCCCACCACCACGGCCCGGGACGTTGTCTGAAGTGCTGCTGAGGTTAAGTAGGTGCAGGGCTGGGGTGGATTTTGTTGTTTGCCGTTTTCTGCCCCTTGCGCTATGCCCAGCCTCAGCTGCCTTGCCCCCGAGGGCAGCGGCTCAACCAGTGGTCTGGGCTGGGTCTGGAGGGCAATGCTCAACTGTGCCCTCGGGGCCATCCGCCGGGCAGAGGCCCCCACCCCCGGGGGCATTCCCGCCCGGGCCCACTGCCGGGCTGGCTGCCCGCCCGGAAAGGCCATGCCCAGTGACTGGGGAATACCCTCCTACCGCCGGCCACTTCTCTGGGAATTCCCTGAGCAGAGAACTGGCCTCTGTCCCCCGAAGGCATGGCGTGGGGCATGGTCCAGGGCATAGCCGAGAGCACTGTCTCTGGCACTGCGGAGAGCAAATCTGGAGCACTGTCTCTTGTACTGCTGCGAGTATCACTGAAGGTACCGCACTCTGCAGCTCTGGTCTGCCTCCCCTCTGTGTCTTTTGCCACCCCTGTCTCCTTTCTGCACCCTGCACCCCCAGCCTGTCCCCCCTCTTCGAGAGGTCACTAGGAGTGAGGGAGAGGGGGATTTCCTGAAACGGGGCCCTGGGGGGGGTCAGCCGCTCTCCTGGCCGCCGGACTGGTCAGCGGGAATGCCAAGGACTGGGGCTGAGGGAGGAGAGCGAGAGCTCACGAGCTCCGAGAAGTCATCCCGGGCATGGGGGAGTGCGCATGGATCCGTGTGAACGCGAGCGTGCCTGCCCGTGTGTTTATGGGAACACGTGTGTGTCTGTTTATGTGAGCACGTGTGCGTCTGTGTTTGTGTGAACAGGTCACGCTTCTTCCAGCAGTGCCCGTCGAGCTCCCCTTCCGGTTCGGAGATGAGCCTCTTTCCTTCCCTGCCTTATTTTTCCCCTTGTTCCTCTTTCCCGTCTCCCCTCTGCACCCCCGGCCAGTCTCCTCTCTGCACTCTCCACCCCTGGCAGCCCGTGCTCCCCATCCCCCGGCCCGCAGCCGCCCAGCCCTACGTCCTGCTCGCCAGCCCCAACCCGTGCTCCCCAGTCTGCCAGGCGGCTGCTGCTGTGAAGGTCTGGGTTGGCACCTGGCCAGCCCCTCCGTTGCCATCTGCAGAACCCGAGCTGGGTTTATCCCACTCTGCCCAGCCCCACCCTAACCCTTCCCACCCCACCCAGCCCCTCTCCTTCCTGCACGACCCCTCATCCCACCCCATCCCACCCAGCCTGCCCCTCAGAGAGGCCATCTTCAAAGCCTCCTTCAAAGTGAAGGAGGAGAGCATGGCTTAGTGGCTTGAGCACGGGCCTGGGAGTCAGAAGACCATGGGTTCTAATGCCATCTCTGCCACTTGTCTGCTGTGTGACCTTGGGCAAGTCACTTAACTTCTCTGGGCCTCAGTTCCCTCATATGTAGAATGGGGATGAAGACTCTGAGCCTTATATAGGACAGGGACTGTGTCCAACCCTATTATCTTGTATCTACCTCAGCGCTTAGTACAGTGCCTGGCACATAGTAAGTGCTTAACAAGTACCATTAATATTATTATTGTTGTTATGGAGAAGATGGGGAGGATCCCAGAGGAAGAACCAGGAGGATTTGATCTCAGGCAGAAGACAGCATGCAGCTGGCAAATGGTAGTGCTTGTGTGTGGCCGGGAAAGAGAAGGCCGAGGTGGCCATTTACTATCCCACCTGCAACAAGTGTGTTGGGGCCAGAGCCGCCGCTCCCCATTTTCACTTTGAATTGCAGCAGGAGGGATTTAAGCCAGACTGTGCAACTCTGTATGTAGCACGACCTATTGGGTGGAACACAGGCCTGGGAATCAGAAGGACCTGTGTTCTAATTCCTGCTCTGCCACCTGTCTGCTGTGTGACCTTGGACACGCACTTCTCTGTGCCTCGGTTACCTCATCTGTAAAATGGGGATTGAGATGGAGAGCCCCATGGGGGACAGTGACTGTGTCCAACCTGATTATCTTATATCTACCCCAGCAGTGTCTGGCACATAATAGGCACTGAACAAATACCACTAAAAAAACCCCAAACAAATAAAAAACTCTTCCAGTCCTGGGTATGGAAGGACCAGGCAGGGGTCGTCTAAAAGAAGCAAACAGGCTTACTGAAATCAGGCAGCGGAGTTCACTGAAACCAGGCAGAAGGTGAAAAAGAAACAGCTGGATTTACTGAAATCAGGCAGTGGAGTTCAAGGAAATCAGGCAGAAAGCATAAAAGAAACAGGTGGGTTTATTGAAATCAGGCAGGGGAGTTAATGGAAATCAGGCAGAAGGGCTAGGAGAAACAGGTGGCCTTATTGAAATCAGGCAGCAGGGTTGGTGGAAATCAGGCAGAAGGCCTAAAAGAAACATGTGGGCTTATTGAAACCAGGTTTTGGGGTTAATGGAATTCAGGCTGAAGGCCTAAGAGAAATCAGGTTGGGCTATCGGAACTGAGTCTGAGAAACTGAATGTTTTTTTACCTTGGCCTTGCAAACTGGGGTCTCTGGGGCAGGGGGGAATAGGTGATAGCGGCCAGTGGTTGTTGGTGGTCGCTGATACCGAGGAAATGGGTGGCAGGAAGGCAGGGAGGAAGGGCATTTGATATTCACCCCACAGCATTTATGTACATATCTGTAAATTATATACCAAAAATTATTTATTTTTATTAATGTCGGTCTCCCCCTCTAGACTGTAAGCTCGATGTGGGCAGGGAACGTGTCTACCGACTCTGTTGTATTGTACTCTCCTAAGAGCTTGGTACAGTGTTGTGCACCCAGTAAGCGTTCAGTAAATTCCACTGATGATGAAGGGGCGTGTGACGGCGAGTCCCCCAGCCCACCCGACTCTCCCCCTGCAGGCAGCCCTGGACTCGGGCTACCCTTCCCAGGGGTGGGGCGGATGGACCGACAGACAGGCCAGCAGGTAGGGAAAGGGGGCCGAGTGGAGCGGATCCTTTATCGGTTAAATCCCTCTGACCCCTCCCGGGGCTGGTACATTCCACACATTCCCGCCCGGAATTTCCCTGCCATTCCTTTCCGTGGGGATCTGGATTAACATCCCAGTCACGGATCCAGTTTCAACGGCCCCCCCACCCGGCTCCCACCTCCGCCAAAGAAAGGCCCCTGAGGTAGAGGGTGCCGCCACTGATGTGAGCCAGATTCCTGACCTTTGACCTGCGACCCCAAAATGGGAGGTGTTGGGACTTCCACCCGCCCCTCGAAATCCCATTTCCGGCCCTCTGGGCCCCGGCCTGCCGATGACTTCTGTCTGGGCTGGAGATCCTGGAACCTTGAGAGTCCAATTAGTCCAGCCCCCTGCTCTCCAGGCCGGTCAGTCGTATTTATTGAGTGCCTACTGTGCAGAGAAGCAGCGTGGCTCAGGGGAAAGAGCCCGGGCTTGGGAGTCAGAGGTCATGGGCTCGAATCCCGGCTCTGCCACTTGGCAGTTGTGTGACTGTGGGCAAGTCACTTCACTTCTCTGGGCCTCTGTTACCTCATCTTTAAAATGGGGATTAAGACTGTGAGCCCCCCATGGGACAACCTGATGACCCTCCATCTACCCCAGCGCTTAGAACAGTGCTCTGCGTTTAATAAATGCCAACATTATTATTATTATTACAGACCACTGTACTAAGTACTTGGGAGAGTACAATAGAACAATATAACAGACATATTCCCTGCCCACAACAAGCTTACTGTCTAGAGGAAGAGGCAGGTGTTAATATGCCTTCCCTCCTCATATTTATTCATTCATTCAGTCTTATTTATTGAGTGCTTACTATGTGTTCTAAGTGCTTGTGAAGTACAATTTAGCAATGAATAACTGTCTGTCAATATCTCCCCACCTTCAAAGCCTTATTAAAGACACATCTCCAAGACTAAGGCTCCTTTCCTCTTCTCCAACTCCCTTCTGCATCACCCTGACTTACTCCCTTCATTCATCTTCCCTCCCAGCCCCCAAACGCTTAGGTACATATCTTTATTTATTTATTTGCTTACTTATATTAATGCCTGGCTCCCCCCCATACTGTGAGCTCACGGTGGACAGAGAATGTGTCTGTTTATTGTCATATCGTACTCTCCCAAGCGGTTGGTAAGGTGCTTTGCACAGAGTGAGCACTCAATAAATAGCACCGAAAGAATGAACGAATGGATGAATGAATCAAGCTGTCGAGGTGGGTATCCAGCGGGATCAGAGGGGAAACCCCCTTCTCCCAGGGAAACTCTCGCTGTGCCTGTTTGGAGCGGTCTCCTGCCGTTCGCTTGTGAGATGGTGGCTCAGTGGGTGGGGGCATTGGCACAAGGGGTTAGCTGAAGATAGTGGGCAGGGGGTCTGGTTGAGATTAAGGAAGGGGGTGTGAGTGCGACAATAATAATAATTGTGATATTGGTATTTGGGAGACAGCATGGTGTAGTGGATAGAGCACGGCCTGGGGGGTCAGAAGATCGTGGGTTCTAATCCTGGCTCCACCACTTGTCTGATGTGTGACCTGAAGTAAGTCGCTTCACTTCTCTGTACCTCAGTTTCCTCATCTGTAAAATGGACATCGAGACTGTGAACCCCACATGGGATAGGGGCTGTGTGCAAGCCGATTTGCTTGTATCCATCCCAGAGGTTGGTGCAGTGCCTGGCACACAGTAAGCATTTAACACATACAAGAATTATTATTATTTGTTGAGAACTAACTATGTGCCGGGCACCGTACTAAGCGCTGGGGTGGGTACAAAATAATTGGGTTGGACACAGTCCTTGCGCTTCACTGGGCTCACAGTCTTAACCCCCATTTAATAGATGAGGTAACTGAGGCCCAGGGACCGCATGTCCTGTCTCCACCCCTGGCCTGGCAGAAGTCCCCTCTTCCAGCCCCACCCCCTGCTGGCCCTGGGGGGCAGTGGGCTGGGGGTTTTTGGGGGGAAATGTCAAGAAGAAAGGGGCAGAGCTTTATATTAGGGTAAGCTTGATTGGCACCCGTGTCAGCCTCAGCTATAACAGGAGTCAGACTCCGTAGACACTGGGAAGTTCAGCTCGATCCAGCTGTGAACCAGTGAGCAGCTCATGTTCCCAGCCAGCTTTTGAGAGGGGGTTGCCTTGTAGGGGTGCTCCTTGCCCCGCCCTTTCCACCCTCCCTTCCCAGGAAGACACAGGACTCTTCCTCCTCCCCTTCTGGCTGATGGAGTCAAACCAAGTCCCAGAGAGGGTAAGCAGTTTGCCTAAAGACACACAGCCCCCGAGTCAGAGCTGGGATTAGAACCCAGCTCCCCTGGCTCTAAGTCCAGTCTACCTGCCCGTGGCAACCCACCCTCGACTTCCCCCTATCCTTGGCCTCTGAGCTGACTTTATAAGGACCTCAGGTTTTCAGGTACAGGATTGCAGGGAGAGCAGGCTGCCGACAGCCCCCAGCCCGGGTGCTAATGGAGGAGTGTCTAGAAAATGATTTTTCCAGCCTTAGTCTCCTGATGCCTTTATTCAGGCTATTTCTGTGGAGACTGAGGAGCAACATGGCCTAGTGGGAAGAGCACAGACCTGGGAGTCAGAGGACCTAGGTTCAAATCCTGTCGCTGCTGCTTGTCTGCAGGGTGACCTTGGGCAAAACACTAAACTCTCTGGGCCTCAGTTTCCTCATCTGTAAAATAGGGATTAAAATCCGACTTCCTCCTACTAAAACTGTGAGCCCCACATGGATGGGGACTGTGTCCAACCTGATTATTTTATATCTACCTCAGTGGGTATTACAGTGCTTGGCACAAGGTAAGCACATAACAAGTACCATTATTATTAGGCTGGCTCTGCTGAACCTGGGTAGTCTTAGCATCCTCGAGGTCACTGGGGTCACAGGAGTCCCTGAGCCAGCTTCTCTTTGCTGCCCCTTCTTCTTCTGCAGCTTCTCTACTCCTTCCCAGCTGCCCCTCACCCTGGGCCGGGGGACAGGGATGGTCAGCTCCTGGTCAGCCCCTGCTAATGTCCGTGCCGTCTGACCGTTTCCCCCGAGGGACAGGGCGGGACTGGTGGCCGAGCCAGCCTGGGGGAGGTCCATCGGCTTTCCGTGGAAACCCCCCAGACTACGTAGTGTTCACTGACCCAAGGGAACAAGCCCGCCCCATGGCCTTTGCCCCATGACCTTCGTCCCCTAGGCCCATCGGGATAAGAACAGTGCCCCCTGCTTTCTCCGAATTCCCGGTGTACCAAGCGTTCCCGGTGCTCCACGTGTTCCCGGTGCTCCTGGCTTTCCCAGCGCTCTCAACATTGTTGGCGCTCCCAGGGTTCCCAGTGCTCCCAGCTCGGACCAGGGATTGGAGCCACCAGGAGCAAACCCCTGGTTTCAGGCAGACCCACTGTAGTCTCACTCCGAGTTAACATCAGTTCTGTCCTTTGCCCTCATTCTTTCATTCAGTCGTATTTTTTGAGCGCTTATGGTGTGCAAAGCAGTGTATCAAGCAACTTGGAGAGTACAACAACAGACACATTTCCTGTCCAACATGCTCAAAGTCACAGCGGACTGCCCTAGACTCGCCACTTCTGACCCACTGGGCACCCGGCACTCCCTTCTTGCTAAGTACCATCAAACCACACCCCCCAGGGTCCTGCCTCACCTCCAAAAGACCCACTCCCCCCCCCCCAAGGAGGCCTTCCCTGACTGATTCCTGCAGCCCTGCTCTGCCCTCATCTCCTTATTGATTTGGACCGAACCAGTTACTCCCTCAGTTTCTTGTTTATTATTTACATCCACTTTCACCGGTTTTTAACTTCTCTGGGCCTCATTTTCCTCATCTGTAAAATGTGGATTCAGTGCCTAGTCTCCCTTCCCCTTAGACTGTGAGCCCTATGTGGGATCGGGACTGTATCCAACCTGATTATTTGGGACCGACCCCAGCACTTAGTCAATTGCATTTATCGTGCGCTTACCGTGTGCAAAACACTGTACTGAGCGCTTGGGAGAGTACAATGTAACAATAAACAGACACATTCCATGTCCAAAATGAGTTTACAGTCTAGAGGACTGCCCTCTGGTCAACCTCAGCCCCTTCCCTCAGCCGCCTCTACCACCATTATTATTTATTATTACCACTATTTATTCTTCAACAGTTTCCCCCATTAGATTACAAGCTCCTAGGGGACAGATACTCTTTCTTCTAAGTGTGTTGCGGTCTCTGAAGTGCCTAATCCAGGGTTCTGGCCTGAGGAGGTTTTCTTGGGAGTGGATAGAGAAGGAATGCGGCCTAGTGGAAAGAGCACGGAATTGGGAGTCAGGGAACCTGGGTTCTAATCCAGGCTTCTCCACTTGTCTGCTGTGTGGTCTTGGGTTAATCACACTATTTACGCCTCATTTCCCTTATCTGTAAAATGGGGATTAAGACTGTGAACCCTCTGTGGGATTGGGACTGTGAGTCTGCTGGATTATCTTGCATCTACCCTAGTGCTTAGTACAGTGCCTGGCACCTAGTAAGTGCTTAGCAAATGCGATTGAAAAAAATAGATGGAGAGGGGGCAGGAAGGAGGGGTCTGGGGCTGCATGTTGAGGCGGGACCATAGACGCAGGGGGTATTGTTGCCTCTCCCTGATTAGTCTGGGGAAGCAGAATGGCGTAGTGCATAGAGCATGGGCTGGGGAGTCAGAAGGTCATGGGTTCGAATCCCAACTCTGCCACCTGCCTGCCGTGTGGCTTTGGGCGAGTCGGTTCACTTCTCAGTGCCTCAGTTACTTCATCTGGAAAATGGGGATTAAGACGGTGAGCCCAGTGCGAGGCAGGGACTGTGTCCAACCTGAATTGCTTGTATCCCCCCCAGCACTTAGTACAGCATCTGGCATGTAGTAAGCGCTAAACAAATGCCACAGTTATAAATTATTGCCTCCAGAGGAGGCAGGTGGAGGGAGTTCCAGAAGAAAGGGGCAATTTGGGGATGGGGTAGTGGGGTAAGAAGGCAGCAACTTTTTGCAAGACTCATTCTGGTTTGTTGTTGGCTACCTCATGCCTAGCTGATTCTAATTCAATAACTTTTCCCCTCCCTTCTGCAAACCCACCCTGGTGGTTCCTCCCCTTGGCCTCCCTGGGCACTCCCCTCCTGTGCCCCCTCCCCATACCCTCTCCAGAAGCCCTCCCTGGTGCCCCGGATCCACACCCTCCCTGGACCCCCCCCCCCACCTTCCCCGGGGTCCCCTTCGGCCCCCACCGTCCCTGGGACGGACAGGTCGGGACCAGCCTGCCAGGTGAGGGCATGGGCACTGACCTGCGCTCCAACCTCTTCTCCCTTGATTTCAGGAGTCGGAAAATTCAGATCCGAAATATTCCCCCCCAGCTCCGGTGGGAGGTAAGTGTCCCAGGCCCTGAGGGGGTCAGGGGGTGTGCTGGATGGGGGTGGTGGAGCCAGTTGGTGGGGGAGGGGGCTGTAGGGCAGCCGAGACATGAACCAAACTGGGTGGTGCTTGGTCTGGGGCATTAGCCCCCTCATGTGGGTTTCTGGGCCCAGGGGGCTCCCCTGCACCAGCCTCTGATCGCTTGTGGGGCAGGGGCTGGAACTGGGCTAGGACTGGGTGGAGCTCCATCTCTGGGTCTGGACTGAATCTCTGTGACCACCAGAATACCTGACCAGCAGGTCAGGAGTCCGGCCCTGGATCCCCTTGGGGGTTTGGGGTTGCTATTTCTCTAGTCCAGCATGGGGGCCGAGGTGATGGCACCAAAGCTATCCAGAAGCCTCCGGGTGTGCTCTTCACCCACCTGGGGGAGGGGACTTAAGAAAGGGAACATTATAGCGTGATTCCGCTCCTCGGGGGCCCCAATCCAGCCCACAGTTCCCTGTAGACTTCCTTAGGCCTGCCCCCCGCCCCTCGACACCTTCTTTAGCCCTCTCCCGGCAAGTCATTCTTCATTCTCCTAAGCCACCGGCAAGCTGCCAATTGTGAGTGGCCCGGGGTGGGCAGACGTAGGCACCAAGCCTGGGGCTAGCCAGGCGTGGCAGGGAGTGGGGGTTGCCGGAGGGCGGGGGAAGAGATCCGACCCCAAGCATTTGGAAGAACGTTTCCCTCCCGGCTTTCCTAGGTGCTGGACAGTTTGCTGGCTCAGTACGGGACCGTGGAGAACTGTGAACAAGGTGGGCCCTGCGCGGGCTGAGGATTGGGGGGGATGAGGGAAGAGTGAAGGGAGAGACGGGAAGTGAAGATGGAGGAAGGGAGAGTGTGGAAGATCAATTGATCATGTGGGCATACTCCCTGTGGGCATGAATGTGTCTGCCAACTCTTCTGTCCTCTCCCAAGCACTTAGTACAGTACTGTGCACACAGTAAACACTCAATAAATTTGGTTGATTGATTTATTGACTGATTGAGTGAGCACTTACTGTATGCAGAGCACTGTATCAAATGCTTGGGAGAGATCAAGGAGGGCGGGAAAAGGAGGACAGAAGGGGAGGATGAGTGGGCAGGAGAGTAGAGGATGGGGGGAGGAAGGTGGATAGAGGATAGAATGGGTGTGGGGAGGGGAGGGAAAGGGGGCACGGGGAGCGGGCAGTGGGGGAGATTCTCTGGGTAGTTCATCTCTTGGCCTCACCCTCACTGGGGTTTGAATGACCTCTTAGCCTAGAGGCTGGGGCTCCCGGGGTCAGTCTTGCCAGCTCTCTCTATGCAGCTTAGAGAGCTATGGTAGAAGATCTGTGGATTTTTTAGTCATTGTTGTTCTCCAACCCGATCTGACCCCCAAATCTTTCCTGAGCCACTTTTGAGGATGATACTTAACAATGGGCAGCCAAATGATGGGAGCCCCAGCGGAGTTTACGATGTCTCGGAGACGTTCCGTCCCGGGAGTAGGACCGTACCTGTTCCCCCACCAGTCGCCTGGCCGGGCACGGGGGACTGGGTGAGAGATTGGGGATGGTTCGGTGCACACCCTCACCGCTACTGCAGAAACAACTCAAGTACATAACCTGCTGCCTATAGGTCTTACCTTTCCCCTCTTAATCCTTGCTGTCTGAGCAGTGCTCATCTAGAAAGGTGCACAACTTTTCCATCGTGGATAAAAAGCAGTGTGCACACTCATGAGAGGCAGTCTCACCATCATCTTTAGCCCGAATGACCGCTCAACACAAAATGTACACATTTGTCCTATGTGCTTGACATCACCCCTCTTAGGGTCACACCTGAGAGTTTCCTGTACTCTACCAGTCTCGACTATGGGAGGGGGAGTCAAGCAGAGGCAGATCTATTTCATTCCTAGCTTGGACAGTGGCTAGTGAGTGGAAAACAATCTGCTACAAGTCAAAACTCACCTGTGCTCCTCAGCAGCAGCATAGGAGAGAGTCAAGGGCAGAGACTCATGTTTATTGCATGGAAGGAGGTGATGGTCAACCACTTAGGATTTTTACCCAAGAAAACTCTATGGATCCACTACCAGAATGATTGCAGATGGAGGTGGGAGATTGGGAGATTTGTGTACATGGCGTCACTATGGGTTGGAGACTACTCGACAGCATAGGACAAGATGAACTTGACATCACCGAGGGTGAAACAGAGCTGTGGTCGCACCTCTGGCTAAGATCCACAGACACGGCTACACTGCAGACACAAAAAGATCGTCTTTTGTTGTGCTGTTGTGTTTGCAGTACCTGATGCTGTGTGCACGTTGGCCTCCTTGTCACACAAACCTTAAGAAGCTTCTGCTTCTTATTAGACGGTAGTGCGTCCTTAGCAGTTGACCCCCAGTTTTCAATTGGGATGCAGTATCACCTCAGTCTTTGTTTTATCTTGTCCCTAAAGTGTTTCTTCTGCCCTCCTTGCTTTTATTTCCCCATTTCAGCTCACCATTCAGCACTTGTTTGGGTCCCCCGCTGTCATCCAGTCTCTTCATCTAGTGCAGCCATGTGGAGGAGAGCATAGCTACAAAGCCAGGCGACTGACTTCATTCTAGATCTTCGTTGCTTGGGAGGCTGTCTTGCCATTCGATGTTCAGTCTAACCCATGAGTGACACTGTTGGAAAAGCTCAAGAAACCAATATGGTGTCTGTCGATATCCCAGCCAGGAAGAAGGCTGGACAGGTCTACAGTTCTATGCTACACTCTTCCAGTCTTCTCAAAGATGTGCTGGCCTTTCTGATTCAGTTCTCTATTTTTCTGGTCTGTCGGAGTATCACTGCCCAGGTAGCAGAATTCGTTGCCCGCCTTTAGCTCTGCTGCCAATACACATTTTAGGTTGTTCTGTAAGGCTTCCCTGGTTCTGGCTGATATATCGCCTCGGTATTCTTTAGGCATCTTATCAGCCTGTAGCGGCCAGCTGATTTGGCGAAGCCGGTCACAATCATTTGCACGTCTTTTCTGGTGTGGGCCTCGGGGGTAAGCTTATCTGCTTATGGCAGGTCTTGAATGGTTGTCAGGAGGATGATGTTCTAACTCTGTTGAGTTGGAAGAGATTCCCGGAGGAGCGGAAGCGTTGTTAACCACCTGCATCCAGGTCTCTGGTTGTATCCTCCAGCATGGGGGCGAAGGATGAGTCCAACAGGACTGGATCCACTCCACTCCACATCTCTGCTTTATCCCATCAGCGATGGGGGACGGTTAGGACAGAGCACCCCCCAGTTTGGATCCGGCCGGCCGGACCGCCGGCAAGGAACTTAGAATCTTGATGAAGTTTTCGGGGCAGCTCAATGTGCGTGGGAATTTCCAGAGCCTGAATCTGCTGCTGATGTCAGATGCTCCTGAGAGATCTGGGAAAACCAGGCAGAGGTCCTGGTGCTGCTCTCTGCACTTCCCTGGAATCTGCAGCACTTTAAAGACCACGTCCATTGGGTAACACCAGGATTTGAAGCCACACTAGGACTCTGGAAGTGTCCTGTCAGTGAAGCTCTTCAGGTGCTGATCCCAGAGAAAAAACTCTGCGTAGGGTTCTCTGCTTCTCCGCTGGTTCTCTGGCTGACAAACAGCATAGCCCAGTGGAAGGAGCCCGGGCCTGAAAGTCAAAGGATCTGGGTTCTAATACCAGTTCTGCGACTTGCCTGCTGTGTGACCTTGGGCAAGTCACTTCACTTCTCTGTGGCTCAGTTCCATCATCTGCAAAATGGAGATTCAATATCACTTCTCCCTTGTATTTAGACATGAGCTTCATGTGCAACCTGATGATCTTGGATTTACCTCAGCTTTTATTACAGTGCTTGGCACACAGTAAGCGCTTAACAAATTCCAGAGTTATTATTATTATTATTAGGGTCTTGCCATCAATAGAAAGCAAGGAGATTATGCCTCTACAATGGCCACAATCTGATCTTTCAACCTATTCCCTGAAGATGGAGCCTTTGGGGATGTGCCCTCCTCCTCCTTCTCTTTTTTCTTTTCCTCCTTCTCTTCCTCCTCCTCCTCCTCCGTGGTTCATTGGTTGAGGAAGAGCAAGGGGTTCTCTCAGGGTTGGCAGTTCTCAGAGTGGGGTTCAGCAGTAGGTCCAGGTGGGAGGTTTTCTAAGAGACGCAGGGCCTCATCTTCAGTAAGAGAAGGTTTGTTAAGGAGAATATTGAAATGTTGGCTAATGAAGCTGCAAGGCATAGTAGATAAAGCATAGGCCTGGGAGTCAGGAGGTCATGGGTTCTAATCCCGGCTCTGCCACTTGTCTGCCGTCTGAGCGTGGACAAGTCACTCCACTTCTCTCTGCCTCAGTTACCTCATCTGTAAAATGGGGATTAAGACTGTGAGCGCCGTATGAAACAGGGACTGTGTTCTTGTTAAGCACTTACTATGTGCCAAGCACTGTTCTAAACACGGAACTAGATCCAAGTTAATCAGGTTGGATATAGTCCCGGTCCCACATGGGGCTCACACACTTAACAGTAGAGGTAACTGTTGCCCAGAGAAGTGAAGTGACTTCCCCAAGACGTGTCACATAGCAGACACGTAGCAGAAGCACTCAACAGATGCCCCCATTATCATTTATTGTTATTCCCAGGCAGGACACTGGGGAGTCGGAAGGGGCCGGAGGGGAACGGTCAGAGGCCTCCCTTGGCCGGCATCTTGACCCTGGATGGTTTCTCTTTGCAGTGAACACGGAGAGCGAGACAGCTGTAGTCAACGTCACCTATTCCAACCGGGAACAAACGCGGCAGTGAGTGGGGAATGGGCCGGGAGGCGTGGAATACTTGTCCCCCTGTGGGGGGAGTTTTAGTCTTGGTACAAGGAGTGCCCGGTGTTGCCCACTGTAATAAGCGCTTAACGAACACCATAATGATAATTATTAATGTAATGATAATTATTATTATCACACCATGGGTCAGTGTGAGCTGTCAGGGAGGGGATGGGGGCTAACCTAGGGTGGGGGGAGCGTGGCAACCTCCCCGCCCCCCCCACTAGTCCCTGGGTGGGAGCTATGACTTCTCTGTGGCCTTGATGATGGCGCCACCTTTTGGGCGCTCTGGGGAACTCCAGGGCCCGGCCTTGGGCCTTGAGCGTGTACCTGGATGGCACCGGATCATTCAATAGTATTTATTTGTATTTATTGAGCGCTTACTATGTGCAGAGCACTGTACTAAGCGCTTGGAATGTACTGGGTCCCGAGGGAACCATGGTACACGAGTGGGGGTCGGGGTGCGGGGCGTCGGAGTCCCCCGGCACTCGGCCCGTCACCCGCCGCGCCCTCCTGATGGTGGTTTCCGAAGCTTCGGGGTCTGGGGTCGCTTGGGGGCCCGGGGGCTGGACTGACCTTTCTTGTGGCTGCAGGGCCATCTCCAAGTTGAACGGCCACCAGCTGGAGAGCCACGCCCTGAAGGTCTCCTACATCCCCGACGACCAGCCGGCCCAGGGCTCGGAGGGCGGGCGCCGGGGAGGCCTCGGCTCCCGGGGCGGGCCCGGGCGGGGGTCTCCCGGGGCGGCCGGGACCCCGGCAAAGCAGCAGGCGGCCGACGTCCCCCTGCGCCTGCTGGTGCCCACCCAGTACGTGGGCGCCATCATTGGCAAGGAAGGGGCCACCATCCGCAACATCACCAAGCAGACCCAATCCAAGTGAGCTCGACTTGGGGGGCGGGTACGGGAAGCGGGCACGGGAAGCGGGCCAGGTTGGTGGGTGGGGTGGGGCCGGCTGGACTGGAGAACAACTAATTAATCAATTGGTGGTATTTACCGAGTGCCTTCCGTGGGCAGAGCACTGTACGAAGCGCTTTGGAAAGAAAATCAGCACAGCCTAGTGGAAAGAACACAGGCTCGGGAGTCAGAGGACCTGGGTTCTAATTCCAGTTCTGCCAACTCACATGGCCTTGTAGAAAGAGGACGGGCCTGGAGTCAGAGGACATGGATTCTAATGCCGGCTCCACCGCGTGACATTCTTTCATTCATCCTGTCTGCTGTGTGACCTTGGGCAAGTCACTTCGCTTCTCTGGGATTCAGTTCCTCCATCTGTAAAATGGGGATTAAGACTGTGACCTCCATGTGGGACAGGGACTGTGAACAACCTGCTTACCTTTTATCTACTCCAGCGCTTAGAACACTGATTAACACAAAATAAGCTCTTAACAAATGCCACAACTATTATTACTATTATTTTTATTATTAACTGCTTGCTGTGTGACCTTGGGTGGGTCACTTTACTTCTCTGTGCCTCAGTTTCCTCAACTGTAAAATGGGGGCTCAATTCTCCCTCCTATTTAGGCTGCGAGTCCCTGCGAGACCGTGTCCAACCTGATTAACTCGTATCTATCTCAGGGCTTAGAACGGTGTTTGACACATAGTAAACACTTAACAAATGCCATTAAAAAATAGCACATCACCTTCCCTGCCTACAAAGGAACTTTACAGTCTATAGGGGGAAACAGACATTAAGGTAAATTACAGACAGTGGAAATGGCAGGTTATAAAAACGTCTAAGTGTTGCGGGAGTAGGATGAAGATCAAATGTTTAAGAAGTACAGATTCAAGTGAATAGGCGATGTAGAAGATAGGTGAATGGAGAAAACGAGGACTTAGGCTTTCCAGGACTTAATACAGTGCTCTGCACATACTAAGCACTCAATAAATACTACTGATGGATTGACTGTTTAGGGACGGTGTCTTTGAGGTGTGATTTTCGGAGAGCTTTGAAAATGGGCAAGTGGTGGTCTGTAGGATATGAAAGAGGAGGGGAATTCCAGGTCAGTGGGAGGAGGTGGGCAAGGGGTCGTCATCAGCGGGGTAGATGAGCTCGAGGTAAGAGAACAGGTTGGCACTGGAGGAGCAAAGTGTGCGGGCTGGGTTGTGTTGTAGTAGGGGATCAGCGAGGTAAGGTAGGAAGCTGACCGAGTGCCTTGAAGTTGATACTAAGGAGTTTCTGTTGGTTGTGGAAATGGATAGGCAACCACTGGAGGATTTTGAGGAGAGGGGAGATGTGGAGTGAGCGGTCTTCAAGAAAAATGATTCACGCAGCAGGGTGAAGTAAGGGCTAGAGAGAAGAGAGATAGGAGGCAGGATTTCTGATGGCAGAAACCCGGACCTCAGGACCCCAGCTCGGAGCCCAGAAACTCCAGTGTGATTTCAAAAAGATGGCAGCCCCTATGGGGAACCCTCTCTATTGGGCGTGATGGAGACTCCTGCAGCCTCAGGCCGAGACGGGGTGAAGCTGGCTTGATTGGGAGGGGGCAAGAAAAGGGGGAAATCCAGCCAGCGGGGCAGCTGCGGGGGAAGCGGCTGCAGGCAGAGAAGAAGCGTCTAGACAGGCTGGGGACAGAAGCGGCTCGGAGGGCCGGGGACAGAAGCATCTAGACGCCGAGAAGCAGCATGGCGTCGCGGATAGAGCACGGGCATGGGAGTTTGAAGGTCATGGGTTTTAATCCCAGCTCCACCACTAGTCTGCTGTGTGACCTTGGACAAGTCACTTCATTTCTCTGTGTCTCGCTCACCTCGTCTGTAAAATGGGGATTGAGACTGAGAGCCCCACATAGGAAAGGGACCGTGTCCAACTTGATTTGCTTGTATCCACCCCGGCACTTAGTACAGTGACTAGCACTGTAGCACTGCTTAACAAATACCATCATTATCCTTATTATTATCAGATGGACCAGAGGCAGGATTGGGAAGCAGCTGGCTAGGGTTGGCAGACGGAGGCCTCCGATCGGCAGAGTGATTTTGGGACCGCTGCTCTTCTCCCTTGACAATGGGATGAGTGTCGCTCACAAAAGTGTGTAAGCCTATTTACGTGTCAGATCGCAAGCTTCTGGAAGGCAAGGATTATGTCTGCCAACTCTGCTGGGATCTCCCGAGTACCTTTTCCAGGGCTCTGCCCCCCACGGGAGTTGCTCGATCAATACTAAATCAAGGATTGATTGATAATAATAACAATAATAATTATGGTACTTAAATGCTTACTGTGTGCCAGGCACTGTATTAAGCCCTGGGGTAGATACAAGGAAATCGGGTTGGACACAGTCTCTGCCCTACAAAGCGCTCACGGTCTTAGTCCCCATTTTACAGGTGAGGTAACTGAGGCCCAGAGAGGTGAAGTGACTTGCCCAAGGTCACACAGCAGACAAGTGGCAGAACAGGGATTAGAAACCTTGACCGTTTGACTTCCAGGTCCGTGCTCTACCCACTATGCCATGCTGCTTCCCCACTATGCCATGCTGAGAGGCCCAGCATGGGGGAGGGAGCGGGAAGGAGCCTCCGATCCAGTGGGAGGGGGTTGCGGGTGGGCGGGCAGAGAAGCATTCCGGGAGGGTGAGCTGGCCTCGGGTGTGCCCGCAGGATCGACGTGCACAGGAAGGAGAACTCGGGGGCGGCGGAGAAGGCCATCAGCATCCAGTCCAGCCCCGGGGGCTGCTCTTCCGCCTGCAGGATGATCCTGGAAATCATGCACAAGGAAGCCAAGGACACCAAGACGTGAGACCTCACCCACCTCGGCGAGACCCCGGTCTAGTGGGAGGGAGGGCCGGATGCCATCTGGTCCTCGGGGACCCCTGGTACTGGGGCAAGGAGGGATGGACGCAGTCCTGTCTTCATGCAGCGTGGCTCAGTGGAAAGAACCCAGGCTTGGGAGTCAAAGGTCACAGGTTCGAATCCCGGCTCTGCCACTTGTCAGCTGTGTGACTGTGGGCAAGTCACTTCACTTCTCTTTGCCTCAGTTACCTCATCTGTAAAATGGGGATTAACTGTGAGCCTTATGTGGGTCAACCTGATGACCCTGTATCTACCCCAGCGCTTAGAACAGTGCTGTGCATATAGTAAGCGCTTAATAAATACCAACATTATTATTATTATTATGTGACTTCAGGACCATAGTGGGGGAGAGGAGGGTGCAGACCTGTCCTTGGAGGACCCTCATGGTCTAGTGGGAAATAGGGGTGGATGCCTTCCTATCCTTGGGGGACCCCCAGTTGGACAGGATCTTCTGTGCCTCGGGCCACGGTCTGGGCTAACAGCCTAACGGTCTTCGCTGTCAGTAGCCGAGAGGGTCGGGGAACCCTGGAGGGGGGCAGACCCGGAGATCCCACCTGTGCAGCCCCTTCAGAGCCCCCCGACTGCCCTCTCCCCCCAGAGCTGACGAGGTGCCCCTGAAGGTCCTGGCACACAACAACTTCGTGGGCCGGCTGATCGGGAAGGAGGGACGAAACCTGAAAAAGGTGGAGCAGGACACCGATACCAAGATCACCATCTCCTCGTAAGGACCCTGCGCCCCGCTTCCTCTACCTCAACCTGCCCCCCATCTCCCGGCCCCGCTTCCCCATCCCATCTCACCTCGTGCGAATCATCACCCGTCTTGGAGAGCTTGGGGCTCAGCACCCCCAGGCTCCTGGACCTGACTTGCCTTCCTGCCCCCTCCCCCAGCCAGTTGAAAACACATGGATCTGGGGGTCCAAGCGGGGGCAGAGCAAGGGGTCTCCAGATTGTAAACTCCCAGAGGCAGGGAGCGTATTTACCTATTGTACTATACTGTATTCTCCCCCGTGCTCGTACGGGGCTCTGCACACTATAAACGCTCCAGCATGAAGTAGTAAGAAACAGCACGGCATAGTGAGAAGCAGCCTGGCATAGAAGCATAGACCTGGAAGTCAAGTGGTCGTGGGTTCTAATCCTAACTCAGCCACACCCCTGCTGTGTGACCTTGGGCAAGTCGCTTCACTTCTCTGTGCCTCAGTTACCCCATCTATAAAATGGGGATCCAGACTGTAAGCCCCACATGGGACAGAGACCGTGCCCAACCCGATTTGTTTGCATTCACTCCAGTGCCCAGCACAGTACTTGGTACATAGTAATTGCTTAGCGAATATGATCGTTATTATAATTACTGATTAATTGATTGGGTATGTGGTGGGGACCTCAGGGGAGGCTGCCCGGTGAACTCATTTGCAGCATAGCTTAGTGGAAAGAGCCTGGGCTTGGGAGTCAGAGGTCATGGGTTCTAATCCCGCCTCTGCCATTTGTCTGCTGTGTGACCTAGGGCAAGTCACTTAACTTCTCTGTGCCTCAGTTCCCTCATCTGTAAAATGGGGATGAAGACTGTGAGCCCCATGTGGGACAACCTGATTACCTGGTATCTACCCCAGTGCTTAAAACAGTGCAGGGCACATAGTAAATGCTTAACAAATACCATCATTATTATTTGCCCATTCACCCCTCTCTGGGTCCTCCCGAGGTCCTCGGGGCTCAAGCGGGGGCTCGGCCGGGGCCCCGGGGGGGTCACCTCGCTCCGCTCCCTCTCTCCCGTCCAGCCTTCAGGATCTGACCCTGTACAACCCCGAGAGGACCATCACGGTCAAGGGCTCCATCGAGAACTGCAGCAGGGCCGAGCAGGAGATCATGAAGAAAGTACGTGAGGCCTATGAGAACGACGTGGCGGCCATGAGCGTGAGTATCGGGGGTTCGTTCATTCATTCGTTCCCTCAATCGTATTCATTGAGTGCTTACTGTGTGCAAAGCACTGTACTAAGCGCTTGGGAGAGGACAATAGAACAGTCAACAGACACATTCCCTGCCCTCTGTTCCTACCCGCCCCACCTCGCTCGTCAGCCTCAGTCCATCAGGCAACAAGCCCCTCCCTCTACCCCCATTTGGGGCAGGGCTCTAGACCAGGCAGCCGTGACTTTGACAGAGATTATGATTATGATTATTATGGTAGTTGTTAATAATAATAATAATGACATTTGTTAAGTGCTTACTATGTTCGAAGCGCTGGGGTAGATACAACGTTATCAGATTGTCCCACCTGGAGCTCACAGTCTTAATCCCCATTTTACAGACGAGGGAAAGGAGGCACAGAGAAGTGAAGTGATTTGCCCAAAGTCACACCGCTGACAAGTAGTGGAGCTAGGATTAGAACCCACCACTGCTGACTCCCAAGCCCGAGCTCTTTCCACTAAGCCATGTTGCTTCTCGTGCTTACTGTGTTAAGTGCTTACCATCTGCCAAGCACTGTTCTAAGCACTGGGATGGACACAGCCCCTCTCACCGGGGGCTCCCGGTCTGATGGGAATACCGAACAGTCAAATGGATCATTCCTGCCTCCACTGCGGAGAGACAGAAAGCATGGTCTAGTGCCTAGAGCCCGGGCCTGGGAGTCAGAAGGTCATGGGTTCTAATCCCAGCTCAACCACTTATCCGCTGTGTGATCTTGGGTAAGTCACCTCACTTCTCTGTGCCTCGGTTCCCGAAACTGTAAAATGGGGATTAAGACTGTGAGCCCTGTGTGGGACAGGAACTCTGTGTCTAACCCAATTATCTTGTGTCTACCACAGCACTTAGAACACTGTTTGGTACACAGTAGGCGCTTTAGAAATACCATAACTATTATTGTAATTATTATATGGCCTATTGGGAAGAGCCTGGGCCTGAGAGTCAGAGGACCTAGGTTCTAATCCTGACTCCGCCTCTGTGTGATCTTGAGCAAGTTACTTAACTTTTCTGAGCCTCAGTTTCCTCATCTGTAAAATGAGGATTCACTACCTGTTCTCCCTCCACTTCACTTAGATTTTGAGCCTCATGTGGGACAGAGACTGTGTCCAACCTGATTATCTTGTATTTACTCCAGCGCTTAGAACAGTTACATAACAAGCATAATTATTAATTATTATTATTTAGGCTGGGAGTCCCACTTGGAACAGGGATTGTGTCCTATCTTGTGCTTAACCCTGTGCTTAGTACTGTGATTGATACATAGATATATAATGGAGAAACAATGTGGCTTAGTGGATAGAGCATGGACCTGGGAATCAGAAGGTCATGGGTTCTAATCCTGGTTCCGCCTCCTGTCTGCTGTGTGACTTTGGGCAAGTCACTTCACTTCTCCAGGCCTCAGTTACCCCATCTGTAAAACGGAGATTAAGAGTGTGAGCCCAATGTGGGACAGGCACTGTGTCCAACCTGACTAACTTGTATCTACCCCGGCACTTAAGACAGTGCTTAACACATAGCAAGTGCTTAACAAGGGCCATAATTATTATATTAATTCATCCATTCAGTCGTATTTATTGAGCGCTTATGGTGTGCTCCCAATAAGCGCTTGGGAGAGTACGATACAACAATAAACAGACATTCCCTGCCCACGATGAGCTTCCATTGCCGGTCCTTTACTCAATCCCTTTTTAACTACTAAACTCCCCCATCTCCTCCATACCCCTGCTTCCCCTAAAAAATACCTCAAATATTCTTATTGCTATGGTTAATATTATTATTAATAAAGGCCCAGCCGGGCTGAGGAGGGGTACGGGTCAGTGCTGACTGGGAAGACGGCCTTGAACAGGGTCTTGAAGCTGGCCTGGGGCTGACTGGGGTCGGGAATGTGAGGGGGAACCCGCCCCCCTCAGATGCTCTGAAGGAGGAGGAGAGAGGGTGAGGCAAGATCCCTCTTATCTGCTCTGCCACTGTCGTACTGAGCCACCTCGAGCAAGTCACTTAACCTCTCTGGGCCCAAAGAAGAGATCGTCTTTGCTCTCGGCTCCACGCCCATCCTGCTCCTTTTCCCGCTCCCTATTGTATGCCCTGTCCTAGTCTGCCCGATTCCAGGCCCGCTCCCTATCCCATGCCTTGTCAGGCAGTCATTCAGTTGCATTTATTGAGCGCTTACTATGGGCAGAGCACTGTACTAAGCGCTGGGAAGAGTATGATACAACAATAAACAGACACATTCCCTGCCCACAGTGAGCTTGCAGTCTAGAGGGGTCTCACTCTCTGCCCCATTGCCTATCAGTTATTTATTGATTCATTCATTCAATCGTATTTATTGAGCGCTGTGTGCACAACACTGGCCTAAATGCTCGGGAGAGTGCAATACAGCAATAAACAGCCACATTCTCTGCCCACAAGAAGCTTACAGTCTAAAGTGGGGGATCAGACATCATAACGTAATCCCCGATTAGACTGTAAACCCGTGAAAGGGCAGGGTCTGTCTCTATCTGTTACTGATTTGTCCACATTCCAACCGCTTAGTACAGTGCTCTGCAGATAGTAAGCACTCAATAAATACTATTGAATGAATGAATAACAAATAAATAAAATGAGAGATATGAACATAGGTGATGTGGGGCTGAGAGGGGGGAAGAGCAAAGGGAGCGACTCAGGGAAACGTGGAAGGGAGTGGGAGATGAACCCGCTCCCTGCCCCATGCCGTGTCCCACTTTCTGCCCTGTGCCCTGTTCTGCTCCCTATCCTGCTCTCTGCCCTGAGACATTCTCTGTCTCACTCTCTGTCCCCCACCTTGTCCCGCTTCCTACCCTGTGCCCTGTCGAGCCCTCTACCCATACGCTGCCCGGTCGCCAGCCCTGAGTGCTAGAGGAAGCAGAGGGAGCGGGCCTTTTTCCTGACCCCTTCCTATCTCTTCTTCCTCAGCTGCAGTCTCACCTGATCCCTGGCCTCAACCTGGCTGCCGTCGGCCTCTTCCCAGCCTCCTCCAGCACCGTCCCGCCTCCTCCCAGCGGCGGTTCGGGGGCGGCCCCTTACAGCTCCTTCACGGTATGGTGGTCAGGTGGGAGGGTCAGGGAGGGGTGGGACGGAGGCTCCCACAATCTCTCCATCTGGAGCTTGGTTCCGAAGGTCTTCACTGCTGGGGCGGGTCCCCCTGGGGTCACCCAAGGGTGGTGGCCGGGCAAACCCCTCTCAAGAAACATCACTGTCCTCCAGCGCTGGAGTTGAAAGGAAGGGAATCAGTCAATCAATGCTATTTATTGAGTGCTTACTATGCGCAGAGCACTCTACTAAGCACTTGGGAGACTACAATACAGGCGAGGGAACGTGTCTCCTGACTTTGTTATATTGTACTCTTCCAAGCGCTTAGTACAGTGCTCTGCACACAGTAAGCACTCGATAAATTCCACTGATTGATAAGGAGTTTCCAGTCTAGAGGGGGAGACGCGCATTAGAATAAATTCTAGGTACGTACATAGGTGCTGTGGGGTTGAGGATGGGGTTGAAGCATAGTGGAGAGAGCCCAGGCCTGGGAGTCAGGAGGTCATGGGTTCTAATCCCAGCTCTGCAACTTGTTTGCCGTATGACTGTGGGCAAGTCACTTCACTTCTCTGTGCCACAGTTACCTCACCTGTAAAATGGGGATTGAGACTGTGAGCCCCACCTGAGACGGGGACTGCGTCCACCCCGATTTGCTTGTGTCCACCCCAGTGCTTAATACAGTGCCTGGCACACAGTAAGCGCTCAATGAATACCACGGTTATTGTTATTATTGAATATCAAGTGCCTAAGAGGTGGAAAACAGACTGTGAGCCCGTTTTTGGGTAGGGATTTTCTCTATCTGCTGCTGAATTATACTTTCCAAGCACTTAGCACAGTCCTCTAGACACAGTAAACACTCGATAAACACGATTGAATTATTGAATGAAAATGCAAAATGCATAGGTGACCCAGAAGGGAAAAGAGAGTAGGGGAAATGAAGGTTGTTGAGGGAGGCCTCTTGGAGGAGATATGGCTTTAGGAAGGCTTTGAAGATGGGGAGAGTGGTGGTATTTAGGACATGTGATTCAGTCCCCTGCCTCCAGGCTGGGGATTCCACACCCTACTTTGGCCTCCTGAACTGGTGTCCTTTGTGCCTCGGCGTTCGGGAAGTTCGTCTTTAAGTCTAACCCTGCTCTCTCTTGTTGCAGCCTCCAGAACAAGAGATGGTGCAGGTGTTCATCCCGGCTCAGGCCGTGGGTGCCATCATCGGCAAGAAGGGGCAGCACATTAAGCAGCTCTCTCGCTTTGCCAGCGCCTCCATCAAGGTGACTTCTGTGGGGGAAGGAGGAGAGCACCCTTTGAGGGTTATTCATTCATCCAATCGTATTTATTGAGCGCTTACTGTGTGCAGAGCACTATACTAAGTGCTTATAAGGCACAATACTGCAGTAATCAATACAGACAATCCCTGGCCACAACGGGCTTACAATCTAGAAGGGGGAGAAAGACATCCAAACCAGTAACTAGGCAGCAATATAAATAAATAGAATTATAGATATATACGTATATACATAAGTGCTGTGGGGCGGGGAGAGAGGGGGCAGAGCGAAGGGAGCAAGTCGAGGTGATGCGGAAGGGAGCGGGAGCTGAGGAAGAGGGGGCTTAGTCTGGGAAGGCCCCTTGGAGGAGATCTTCAATCGTATTTCATTCCATTTATATATTGAGTGCTTACTGTGTGCAGAGTATTGTACTAAGCGCTTGGGAGAGTTCAATACAACACGTTCCCTATCCACAACGAGCTTACAGTCTAGAGGGGGAGACAGGCATTAATACAAATTTTAAAAAATTGCAGATATGGATATAAGGGCTGTGGGGCTGGGAGGGAGGATGAATAAAGGGAGCAAAGGGGACGCTGAAGAGAGTGGGAGAAGAGGAAAGGAGGGCTTAGTCAGGGAAGGCCTCTTGGAGGAGATGGGACTTCGATAAGGCTTTGAAGTTGAGGGGGAGTAATTGTCGGATATGAAGAAAGAGGGTGTTGGAGACCAGAGGCAGACATGGGCAAGAGGTCGGCGCTTATATAGATGAGGCCGAGGTACAGTGATTAAGTCTGCATTAGAGGAGCGAAGTATGCCAGATAGGTTGTAGTAAGAAAGTAGCGAGGTAAGTAGCAGGGGACAAGGTGATGGAGTGCTTTAAAGCCAATGGTAAGGAGTTCTTGAGGAGTGGGGAAACATGGCCCGAACATTTTTGCAGAAAAATGATCTGGGCAGTAGTGTGAAGTGTGGACTACGGTGGGGAGAGACAAAAGGCAGGGAGGTCAGCAAGGAGGCTGATACCGTAATCAAGGCAGGTGAGGATAAGTGATTGGATTAACATGGGAGCAGTTTGGATGGAGAGGAAAGGGCAGATTTTAGCTGTGCTGCGAAGGTCGAACCCACAGGATTTAGTGATGGATTGAATGTGTGGCTTGAATGAGAGAGAGGAGTCAAAGATAATGCCAAGATTACGAGCTAGTGAGGCAGGAAGGATGGTGGTGCCATCTACAGTGATGGGAAAGTCATAGGGAGGACAGGGTTTCAGTGGGAAGTTTTGTTTTAGGCATGTTAAGTTTGAAGTGACAGCGGGATATCCTCAGGAACGGCCTTGAGCTCAAGGCAGGGAAGCCTGTCCTCCGTCCCACCCCACCCTCGCTCATTGTCTGTCTGATTTTTAGATCGCTCCCCCAGAGACCCCGGACTCCAAAGTGCGTACGGTCATCATCTCCGGTCCCCCGGAGGCTCAGTTCAAGGTACCGTCTTCCCCGTGGCCGGCTGGCAGGGTGGGATGGGGTCAGGCGGGGAGAGGAGGAGCCTCTCGTCATCCAGAGAGACAATGAGCTCAAGGTCCTTAGTGGTCTTTCGGCCCTTCCTGCCCCTGGGTGGAAAGATGGGTCCGGAAAGATGGGAAGCCAGCATTATTTGACAATCATCTGGCCGTAGCCTGGGGCAAGAGCTGAAGAGCCGGCCAGGGGCCGAGAGCCTGGCCCACCCCAGACTCTGACGTGACCCTTCCCCACCCTGGTGAGGCCTGAGAGAGCTCAACACTCCCTGTACGGTGAGGCTTGTGGGACTGCCCCGACCCCCGATCCCCGGCAAAGTCTGAAGGAGTTCACCCTCCTTCCCTGCCTCAGGCACAGGGCCGGATCTACGGCAAGCTCAAGGAGGAGAACTTCTTCAGCCCCAAGGAGGAAGTGAAGCTGGAGACGCACATTCGGGTCCCAGCCTCCGCGGCCGGACGCGTCATCGGCAAAGGCGGCAAAACTGTGAGCGGGGTCTGCGGGGCGTCAGGAGGTGGGATGGGGGTGGGACCTCCCCTCCCTTCCCCTCTCCTCCCCGGTTGGGGTCTTCGAAGGTTGGGGCCTTTGAAGACGAGGCGGCCCCAGGGCCGGGGCTGGGGGAAGGGGATCAAGCAGAAGATGACGGAACTGAGGCACGGAGAAGTGAAGTGACTTGCCCAAGATCACATAGCAGACAGGTGGCAGAGCCGGGATTAGAACCCAGTCCTTGGGACTTTCAGGTCAATGCTCTGTAATTTATTTATATTAATGTCTGTCTCCCCTCCTAGACTCTAAACTCGCTATGGGCAGGGAATGTGACTGTTTATTGTTGTATTCTCCCAAATACTTAGTACACTTCTCTGCGTACAGTAAGCACTCAGTAAATACGAGTAAATCGTCATGGCCAAGGTGTTAATGTAGCGCTCTCTGAGTGCAGAGCACTGTACTGAGCATTGGCAAGGAATATGAGCGTTAGTTGGGGTCCCTGGCCCTCAGGGGGCTCACAAATAATAATAATAATGATGATGGTATTTGTAAAGTGCTCTCTATGTGCCAAGCACTGTTCTAAGTACTGGGGTAGATACAAGGTAATCAGGTTCTCTAACGTGGGGCTCCAAGTCTTAATCCCCATTTTACAGATGGCACATAAAAGTGATTTGCCCCAAATCACACAGCTGACAAGTGGCGGAGCGAAGATTAGAACCCACGATCTCCGACTCCCAAGCCTGTGCTCTTTCCATTAAGCCACAGTATTTGTTCACGTATTCAATTGTATTTATTGAGCACTTATGGTGTGCAGAGCACTGTACTAGGTACTGAGAGATTACAGTATAACAGTAAACAGTCACATTCCCTGCCCACAATGAGCTCACAGTCTGGGAGGGGGGAAACAGATATTAATATAAATCAGCAAATTAATAAACTAGGTGGGAATGAGGAGGAGGTGGGCTCAGATCTCAACAAAAAACTCAAACTCCAATCCAACGAAATAGGCAACGCCTGGGGAAATTAGTCCCCTGCCCCGCCCACTCTGCCAGTAAAAGCAGGTGGGATTGAAGGAGTTTACAGTCTAGAGGAACAAATTTACAATCTAGACTCCTCCCCTCAATCTCCTGGTTCCACCTGCTGATATCAGCCCCTCCCGCCGATAGCAACCCCTCCCTCCAATTTCACTGTTCTGCTTCTCTGGCCTCAATTCCTCCCCCCAATCTCACAGCCCCTTCCTCTGTTGCAACTCCCCACGATCTCATATCTCCATTCTGTTCTCAAAGGCTCCTTCTCCTCCTAATCTCGTAGCTCTGCCCCTTTGACATCAACACCACCCCCTCCTATTTCACTGTTCCATCAATTCCTCCCCGGAAGGACTTGGGTTCTAATCCCAGCTCTGCCACTGGTCTGCTGTGTGACCTTGGGCAAAACACTTCACTTTTCTGTGCCTGTTACCTCATCTATAAAATTCATTGATCCACTCATTCACTTGGTTGTATTTATCGAGCGCTTACTCTGTGCAGAGCACTGTACTAAGCACTTGGGAGAGTACAATACAACAATAAACAGACATTCGCTGTCCACAATGAATTTACAGTCTAGAGGAGACAGACATTAATATAAATAAATAAATTACAGATATGTACAAAATGGGGATTAAGACTGTGAGCCCCAAGTGGGACAAGGACTGTTTCCAACCTGATTTGCTTTTATCAATTCCAGAACTTAGAACAGCGCCTGGCACACAGTAAGTCCTTAACAAATACCCTCATTATTATTATTACAGTCTCACGGCCTGTACTCCGCACACAGTAAGCGCTCAGTAAATACGACTGAATGAATGGTGTGACTCCTTCCCCATTTCATAGCTAAAAATAATAATAATTATTATGGTATTTGTTAGGCACTTTCTATGTGCCAGGCACCGTTTGGATACAAGTAAATCTGATAGGACACAGTCCCTGTCCCACATGGGGCTAACGGTCTCGATCCCCATTTTACAGAGAAGGTAACTGAGGCAAAGAGAAGTGGAAAGACTTGCCCAAGGTCACACAGCAGACATACGGTGGAGCCAGGACTAGAATCAGGTCCTTTCAACTCCAAAGCTGTGCTCTATCCACTACACCATGCTGCTTTTCAGCCTCCACCCATTAATAATAATAATGATGGCACCTCCCCCTTGATCTCATAGCCATCTGCACCAATCTCTGCTCCCATAATGCGACTTCTCCCCCTAATCTTATCGCTCTGCCCTCTGGCTCTTCCCCTTAATCTCACTGCTCTGTTCCCCCCACCCCCTGACCCCAGTTCCTTCTCCCGTCCCCTCATTCCCCCCTGCCCGCCTCTGTGCCCGCCCGCCCACCCCCCCCTCCCCGGCACTGCCCCCTGAGCCCAGTTCCCACCTCCGTGCAGGTCAATGAGCTCCAAAACCTGACCGCAGCTGAGGTGGTGGTGCCGAGAGACCAGACGCCCGATGAGAATGAACAAGTCATCGTCAAGATCATCGGACACTTCTACGCCAGTCAGGTACATTGTCGCGGGCGGGGCCAGGAATTTGGAAGGGTCTGGCAGAGTAAGCAGAGGTCCCAGGCCCAGACTTCCTCGCTATCCTTACGCAAGTCCTGCCTCTGGCCTGGAACATCCTCCCTCCTCATATCGGACAGACAGTGACTCTCCCCAACCTTCAGAGCCTTACTGAAGGCACTTCTCCGAGAGGCCTTCCCTGACTCCCCTCCTTTCCTCTTCTCCCACTCCCCTCAGTGTAGCCCTGACTTGCTCCCTTTATTCATCCCACCGCCCAGTCCCACAGCACTTATGGCCATAGCTGTGGTTTATTTATATTAAAGTCTGTCTCCTAGTCTAGACGGTAAGATCGTTGTGGGCAGGGAATGTATATTGTACTCTCCTAAGTGGTTAGTATAGGTGCTCTGTAGACAGTAAGTGGTCAATAAATGCAATTGACTGACTGACCTGTCATCTATGGTGAAGGGATCTCCCTGCCCCCCGGGGAGGTGACAATCAATCAGTGAATCAGTCAATCAATGATATTTATGGGGCCTATTATGTACAGACTTTGGGCAAGTCACTTAGCTTCTCAGTGCCTCAGTTACCTCATCTGTAAAATGGGAATTAAGACTGTGAGCCTCACGTAGGACAACCTGATTACCCTGTATCTACCCCAGTGCTTAGAACAGTGCTCGGCACATAGTAAGTGTTTAACAAATACCAACATTATTATTATTACAGGTAACTATACTAATAATACTAAATTGTGGTATTTGTTAAGTGTTTACTATATGCCAGGTACTGTACTAAGCACTGGGTAGATACAAAATAATCAGGTGGGTTACAGTCCCTGTCCCACATGGGGCTCACAGTCTTAATCTCCACTTTACAGCTGAGGTAACTGAGGCACAGAGAAGTAAAGTGATTTGCCCAAAGTCACACAGCAGACAAAGGGCAGAGCTGGGATTAGAACCCATGTCCTTCTGACTCCCAGGCTTGTGCTGTATTCATTGGGCCACCCTGCTTTTCCTCAAGGAGCTTTCAGTAAAGTCAGGAAAACAGACACAACCGACCCATCAGTGGTATTTGTAGTGTCGACTGTGTGCAGAGCACTGTAATAAGCCCTTTGGAGAGTACATTACAGTAGTTGGTAAACATGATCCCTGCCCTCCAGGAACTTAAAATTAATGGGGGAGAGAGACACAGCCGAGGAAGTGCTTAAGTAGTAGGGTGCGTAAGAAAAGATGTACAGAAGACCTCAGTCGCTCAACCGGACTCCTCAGTCCTGCCTTGGCCCTGGTCCAAGTGGGGTTAGACTGCTCCCAGAAAGAGGGTAGGAGCTGAAGTCCCAGATATTTGAGACTCAGTCCCAGAGCACGTGTACTGCCATCCTTCTGAGCTCCCAGCTTCTCTGCTCTGACCCCCGGGCCTCAAGAGGCCTGAGCCCGCCTTCTGCTCACCCCTTCTGCTACTCAAAGCCGTGGCGCTGTTTAGAACTCCACGGGGACCTCTGGCCCCCAGCTTCTGTGGGCCAGACTGCGCTCCCCCTCACCACCATCACCCTCTCTGTGTCCCCCCCAACCCCTCCGGTCCCCATCAGATGGCCCAGCGGAAGATCCGGGACATCCTCGCCCAGGCGAAACAGCAGCACCACAAGGGGCAGAGCGGCCAGACCCAAGCCCGGAGGAAATGAGCCAAGATTCCCGACCCCCGACCCCCGACCCCGTCCGCCCCAGAAGCGGTGTGGAAGCCAAGCGAGACCTTCCGGGGCCCCAGCGCCAGGCCCTCAGAGAGCGTGGGAACCAGGTTGGGCTAGGTGCCATTCCGGGCCCATCCGGCCTGCCCGCTTGTTGATGTTCCGATGACAAAAGCTGTCCCCGACCCCTAACCCCGTCCCCTCCCCTTCCCGGTCTGCCCTGCCCCTCAGAGGAGCACCCCCACCCCCCACCCCTCATCCCCACCCGAGCCAAGACACTCTTAGACAAGGATTTCCAGCCTCTGCCACTCGCAGCGGGGCCCGAGCTGGGTCTCCCGGAGCCCAGGTCACTCCTGACAGGAACGCGGTGGGAGGGGGAGGTGCCGAACCCTCCGTGTACCAACCGCCTCCCTCGGCACGTGTGCTCTCGTGTGCCCGGTTGTGCGGAGGCACGAGTATGGGGCCGTGGTCATGGCTGCTTCCTGTCCCTAGGTGGATCTCTGTGATGGAGTTTAAGGGTTGGATGTGTGTCCCCGGGGAGGACGGTAACACCTATTGGCCCAGTGTCCACAGCAGCGAGGCCAGTGGCTCCCAGAGGCCCCCAGAAACCCGCCGCGGCCTTCCAGTGGGATTGGGCTAGAGAGCGGGGGTAAGGAGGGAGGGGCCGGAGGGGGAGATCTCAGGGTTTAGGGGCAGACGGGGGACGGGGCAGAGGCCACGCATTCCCTCCAGCCTCTAGGAGAGGAGACTGGGCCCTAAGCTGGGCTCTGGGGTGGCTGGGGGTGGGGCCAGGGGCAGGGTTTGGGCCCGAGGGGGTGGGCCATCAACCCCGCTCCCCCCGCCCCCCAACTTTCTCGCAGCAGCCAAGGCCGGAGAGCAGGGCCAAGGGGGAACAGCTGGCATGTTTAGTAAAACTACCTCAAGGTATGAAGTTACCTCAGCGATTCCTCCTTATCGTCCCTCTTTTGCTTCCCCCTTTTGGCTTACTGATATTTTATATAAAAGAGAAAAAAAGAGAGAAGCCGATAGTCTTGAATATTTTATTTTTTTAATGAAAAAGAAGAAAGTTACATTTCACAATCTCCTAGGTAGCCGGGGGCATTGCGAGCAGGGAGCCGGGTTAGGGACGCTGTGGAGAGGGCCAGGACCTGCCCCAAGGCCTCTCCTCCTGGCCATATGCTGTAGCCACACCCCAGGGCCACGGGCCACATGTCTCAGGCTCTCTCCCCTACTCTCCCCCTCTGCTCTACCTTTCCACTTCTCCTTCCCGTATTCTACCTCTGCTCCCTCTCCCCTTGGCTTCCTTCCCTGCTCTCCCCGTGCACTCTTCCTTAACCTGCCTCTATTCTCTCCCCCATCCCACTTCTCCTCTCTTCCCCGTCCTACCTCTGTCCCTTTCCCCCTCCAAACCTCTGCTTTCCCCGACTCCCCGCCTCTGCTCCCTCGCCCCTCGGCTTCCTTCCCTGCTCCCCCGTGCTCTGTTCCTTAACCTGCCTCGATTCCCTCGCCACACCGCCTCTCCTCTGTCCCCCTGCCCTGCCTCTTCCCCCTCCCCCCATCACACCTCTGCTCCCTTCCCTTCCCTGCTTCTTTTCCCTGCTCCACCCCACCTCTGCTCCCTCCCCTGCCTGCCTCTGCTCCCTCCCCCTGCCCTGCCTCTGCTCCGTCCCTCCTCAGGGCCAGGAAAGGTGTTAGGTTGTCACCCCTCCCCTGCTGTCCCGCAGAGCCCAGAGCAACTCCCGCAGTGCCCTGTCCGAATCTGGAGTGAGGTGGAGGGACTTCATCCCCGGCCTAGTCCAGGGGACGGCTCTCAGTTTCTGATCGGTTTTCTCATTTCCGCCTGGGCTGAGCCCCCAGGCTGCCGTTCCTGTCGGACCCCGGCCACCTCCCACCTCCCCGTGGAGTAGAGCCGCCCCATCCCACAGCTGTGGCTGCCATGACAAGCTGCTAGGTTCCCAGCAGCGATGCCTTGGGGCAGATAATAGGGCGGCCACAAAGCATTGGGTAGCCCTCAGTGTACCACATCCCCGACAGATCACCGGTAGGTTGTCGCGTACCACATCCCTGTCAGCTCGCCGACCTGGCTCCCCTGGCCTTAGGGCAGGTTTGGTCAGCCTAAACTGGCCACAACTGCCTCTTGTTTCCGGGCTCTGCAGGGGACTGGGCTTGGCCTGCACACTGAAGCCACCCAACCACCGACTCAATCCTCTGGCTGCCTCGAGAGGCCGTCGAGGGCCCCCGTCCCGCTCTTCTGGGGTTTCTCTAGACAGCTGCCATCAGTGGCTGGTTTGGTCCCTCCGTGACTCAGTGAGAGTTTCCAGTCTTTGTTGCCTCTAGGTCCACAGAGCCATGGCCCCGGCCCCGAGGACCAGCACGGCCACGTGGTCCCTTCCTCCGGCCAATGGGGTGGGGAGGTCAGGGAGAGGCCTGAGGCCCGGGAGCCATGGGGAGAGGCGTCCGAGATCTTTCAGGCCGCCCGGGACTCGGGCCGTCAGATCGGCTCGCCCGCTTCTCCTAGACCCCCCGGATGGCGGGGGACGTTTGGTTGTCGGTCACCTGGACCCGAGGACTTTTCGACGGCAAGCATTTCCCGTTCCTCGCCCCAACGGTCTCGGTGGAGAGGGCGCCCACGGAGTCTGACGTCACGTTGTTGCAGCCTCCTGCCCTGTGACCCATCCCTGGCTGGACTCAACCCTCTGAGTTTCACATCACACTTCTCTCCGCCCCACCCAGTTCATCCCAGCAGTTGGAGGTGACCTCCGTCCGGACTCCACAGCCAGTTCCCTAGCGAGAGCTCTCCAGGCCAAGGCAGGAAAGTCAACTGAATGGAAATGGTCCTGGGGTCAGGGCAAGGAGCAAGACTTCATCTCCCATCCTCCCCGGGCCTTACTTCCCCTCTCCCTTGGGCCTCGTTTCCCGGCCTGGATCAGAGACCCATTGACCAGCTCTGAGGACAGCCAGAACTCCGACTCCGGGCTGAGGAGGCCTCGAGGCAAGGAAGGCTTGAAAGGAGATGTGACGAACCAACCGCTCATTGAGCAAGATCACAAAATTGCATTTTCAGAAAGAGCTTTTCTTTTAGGATTCCTTTTTTTTTTTTGCTTCCTGTAAACAAAGGCCCGGTTCTAACCCTGGGCGGGAGGGGGCGGCTGCAGTTTTAAACCCCTTCCTTCCCTCTCCCCCCCACAGTCGGCTCCAATCCTAGGAGCCCTGGAAGTGCAGGGAATCCAGTTCCCAACCTCTCAGGCCCAGAACTGCTGGCTTTAACACCCTTTCGAGCACAGGCCAAAGCTGCTCAACTTGGCTTATTGGAGGAACCTGCTCTACCCCGGATGCCTGTGGGCCTCAACTGTTCTGGAGGGAGAGGGCAAAGACCTTGCCAAGAGGCAGAATCTGGGATGTCAGAGCCAAGAGCACACCCCATCTTTTGCCAGTCACCGAGGGCCATGACGAGGGTGGGGGGGCTATGCTATCAGTGGGGCGGCGATGTCCTGAGGCCTGGTCACCTCTCTTGGGCCCCCGGTCCTCTCCTGGATTGGCCGGCGGCAGAATCTGGATGGAACCCCCCTTTTTGGCTCCCACCGGTCCCATCTCCCCATCTGGACCATGGGGAAATTGTGATGCTACAAACTACCTCACTGAGCTGCTGCCCCGGAGCCTCCTGGGAGAATCTCAGCCCCTAGCTGAGGGCAGCTGCATCTTCCAGGGCTCCTGGGGATGGAGGCAGGGAGCAGGGGGCCCCAGATCCTCCCTGTCCATCCACTGGAAGGGCCGGGGGGAGGTTTCAGGACTCCCCGAGGGCCCGTTTTGCCCCTCCACCTCACCCCGGCAAGATCTTTTTTCCTATCAGCTGGCTCAGGGTCGGAGCCCAGCCTGCATGCTGCTCTGTCGTCAGGGGTAAAAAGGAGACAGATTATAGGCTGGTAAGCAGAAGGGAAGGAGAGAAGGGGATCTGGATCGGGCTCCCGGCCAAATCCACCCGTGAGCCCCACAGTTCTCCCAGTCTGGAGTTTCGGGATCCAGAGAAACCTGAGCTCCGGCTTGGAGGGATGTGGATGGCTTGGCTCTCTTTCTCTCCTGCCTCCACGGGTCCAGGCGCACCTGCCACTCTTGCTCACAGAGTGAATTTAGCCGTTTCTTCAGTGAACTGGCAAGCGCCTCCGGCCTGGAACCAGGTGACCCTGCTCCCTGAACTCCCGCTCTGATGCCTAGCCAATTCCAGACTGCCCACCGTCACTGGGCATCATGGGGGAGGAAGGGAAGGAATGAAGCAAGCCCTCAGGGCAGGGGAAGAGGTGAGGCTGAAGAGATTTAAGAAGGAAGCCAGGGCAGGAGAAGCTAGTATAAACAGAATTGTTACCTCAGACCTCACAGAGGCAGCGGGATCACTAGCAGGGGCCGTGTCACACACCCCAGGAAGCCATCCCCTCATCCGCAAAATCAATCCTGGCCTCTGGAGCGTTCCGTTATTGCTCCCTCGCACTTGTTTCCCTCCTAGGGTGGGGCTCCTGGACCCCCACCGTCTTCTCCCAACTTGGACCTGTCTAAGCAACTGGAACTTGAAACCAGAGCTGACCCTTCTCACTACAAATTAATCTGCATCCAACTTCCAGCTTGCACTTGAGCTTGTAGTCCTGCTGGCCCCAAGTGGAGCCCCGGGGCCTAGAGTCAGGGTTGTTCATGGAGGATGAGGGGAGGCTACAGCCCCCATCCCCACCTCAGACCCTAGCCCTCTCTGCCTAGGGCAGGGGTGCCCAGAGGCCGGGAGAACAGAGAGACCTTTAGGATGGCAGATACCAATCACTGCCCGGAGAAACAGCCCTCCCCATCCCCTTCAACTCAGCCTCTGGCTCCCGAAGAAATCTCCCGGCCTCTCACGGGGCCTAGCCTAGTCTGAAACAGTCTCCTTTTTGTGTGTCTACCTCTTAGCCAACAGTAGGGAAGGGTGGGGAGTAGCCACTCCAATCGCCGAAGTATCCGAGGGAAACACGCTTTTCCAAAGAAACTCCGCGCTACCCTGAACAACGACCCAAAGCAGCTTCTACCCGAACCAAAACAGGAAGCCCCATCCAGAGTCTGCCGAATCAGCCCACGCTGTCGAATTCACCAGTCGGAATCGTGTCCTTGGGACTCTGCCCCTCTAATGTGTTCTGATCTTCCAAGAAGCCTCTCTCTGTTCTCTGAAGAAATGGGGTTTTCCCACAGCCCTTCCCCGGACCATAGCAGGGACACGGCCCACCTCACCTCCCTGACGGTTGTCTGCCTGAAACCAGCCAACGGGGTGCGTGGAAGTTGCCCGGGAGGCCCGGACGCTCGAGCCTCCACAAGAATCTGGTCCCCAAATCCAGTCTCAGTCAGCGTCCCCAGGAAAGGTAATCGCCAAGCCCCCTCCGTTGCCCACCCACTCACACTTGGCCCGGCCGGGGACCGAGTCAGCGTGGATGTCTCGGGCAGAGCGATAGGCAAAGACCTCGGATGTTCCTAAGCAGAAAGAAATTAAGATCATCCGGACCACGTTCTACTCTCTCCCCTAGGTGATGCTTCTGGTTCAAATTCTTGTCATTGTACTTGACTGTAACAGTGTGATTGTGTCCTCTCTGTATCCCCTCTGTCTCCTGTCCTCTGGGTGGGGATGAGGGGTGGAGGGGGGGAACTGGTGCAGACCGTTAGCCCCCTTGCTTGGACCGATACAGGCTCGAGTTTTCCTCCAACGAAGGTTGTATTGTACTCTCCCAAGTGCTTAGTCCAGTGCTCTGCACACAGTAAGCACTCGGTAAATACCATTGATTAATTGGTCGATCGATTGTTTTCAGCCACCAACCGCTTACTCCAACGTCCCCTCTCTGAAATAAAAGGAGCAAAGTATCCCCACTGCTGGTTGGTTGCCTGTGTTATTTGTCGTCGGGGGTTGCGGGGAGCTAGACTTGGGGGAGGGTGGCAGGTTTGGTGATCGGTTTGGCCTCAGCTGACTTTCTTTTTTAATTGTATTCGTTAAGTGGTTATTACGTGCCAAGCTCTGTATTAAACACTGGGGTCGATACAAGATACTCATTTGGACACAGCCCCTATCCCACTTGGAGCTCACACTCTTAAGTAGGTGGCAAGAGGATATAATCCTCATTTTACAGCTGAGGAAACAGAGGCACAGAGAAGCGAAGTAACTTGACCAAAGTCACACAGCAGAGAAGTGGCAGAGGTGGGATTAGAACCCAGGTCCTTCGACTCCCAGGCCTGACTCTAACCACAAGGCCACGTTGCTTCTCTTCTCAGCACCTGCTCCGGGTATCCCCATCCTTTAGCTGCACAGCTTGATTGCAACGGTCAAGCCGGGCACTGGGAGCATGGGAGGGTGGATGCCCTTCACCGTCCGTGAGGTGACTGGAAGAGATGGGCAGAAGAGCGGCAAGAGGACCACGAGGTGGGGGATGGAGAAATCTCAAGTGTTCGGCCCGGGGATGACCGGAAGGGTTGGACCGCCCTGACCAACAAGACGGCAGATTCCGTGCCCCCCAGAGCTACTTGTGGGTGTAAGAAGGCTGGACCCGGTGAGAGACTTGGTGAGGGACCGTTAGGTCACTAGGGGACGGGGCAGAGATGAAGCGAGGCAGTGGGTCATCGCTCCCCTCGCCGCCATGGACACCACCCACGGTTTCAGAGTGGCAACCAGGGGCCATCTTGGCCCCCCAGCAGGCCCTAAATCCTCCCCACTGTAGGCAGGACACCCACTCACAACACCTCAGTCATGGCAGCTCCAGCCAGGTTGGGGACTGGGGAAGGTATCTAGAGGTATCAACCTGTACCCACCTGTGAAAAGTTGGGAAAGGAAGAGAGGAGCTGTGATTAGTCTATTCCATCCAACTCCTTCCCCTTATGGACAGGTCTGTTCCACACTGCCTTACACACTCATGGGTTGGTCTATTTCATCCAACCCCTCCTCTTCATGAATCTATTCCATGCATCCCTACCCACTCGTGGATTGGTTTGCTCCATCTGACCGATTTTCTCTCCACCAGCCTTTCCCTTCTTCAAGCCACACGTCATTTTGTTGCTTTCACCTTAAGAGGTAATTCTGCAAGCACCATTCCTCAAAAATGCATTCATTCGTTCAATAGTATTTATTGAGCGCTTACTATGTGCAGAGCACAGTACTAAGCGCTTGGAATGGACAATTCAGCAACAGATAGAGACAATCCCTGCCCATTGATGGGCTTACAGTCTAATCCGGGGAGACAGTCAAAAACAAGACAACCTAATAGCAATAAATAGAATCAAGGGGATGTACACCTCATTAACAAAATAAATAGGGTAATAAAAATATATACAATTGAGCAAATGAGCACATTGCTGAGGGGAAGGAGCAGAGGGAAACGGGGGGAAAGGGAGCTTAGCTGAGGGGCGGTGAAGGGGGGTGCAGAGAGGCAGCAGAGGGAGCAGAGGGAAAAGGGGAAGCTCAGTCTGGGAAGGCCTCTCGGAGGAGGTGAGCTCTCAGTAGGACTTTGAAGAGGGGAAGAGAGTTAGTTTGGCGGAAGTGAGGAGGGAGGGCATTCCAGGACAGCAGGAGGACGTAAAAATGGCAATCCATCCATCTCCCATTAGACAGAAACTCCTGATGGTTGACTTTAAGGCACTCCATCAGTTTCCTCCCTCATAATTAACCACTCTCTCTTCACACTACTCTCCAGCTCACCCTCTAAAATATTGTTCTGCACACATCTCCAGACACCAAAAACTTCCAGTCATCACCCATTCCTCTGCGTCAAGCAGGGACTCTTAACAATAGACTTTAAAGTATTTGGCTTTACCTTGTTCTCAACTCCCCCACGTCCGACTCCTGTATTCTACCTTTCTTCCTGATTCAGACTCCCTCACCCTTGAAATCCACCAGGTCTCAGCTTTCAAAGCTTTTCTCCCACCTCCTCCAGGAGGAGGCTTCCCTAATTTTGTTTTTCTCCCTATCACACTTTCTCAACAATCCTAATAGCAATAATGGCTTTTGTTCAGTGCTTACTATGTGCTAAGCACTGTACTAATTGCTGAGGTAGACACAAGCTAATCAGGCGGGACACAGTCCCTGTCCCTGATGGAGTTCACAGTTTAAGTAGGTCTCACCTCCTCAGTTCTCTTCTGACACCACGTCCACATTCTTCTCAGTCTTTTTGTTCCCACAGCCTCTCACCTCACTTTTTCATATATCCATTTACCCACGCTACTGTTTGAACATTTATTCTTCCTAGCGTAAATTATTTTATGTCTGCCTCCCCTACTAGACTATAAACTCCTTGAGGACAGGGACCCTAGCTTCTATCTCAATTGTATTAATAATAATAATTGAGGTATTTGTTAAACTCTTACTATGTGCCAGACTCTCTATTACATGCTGAGGTGGGTGCAAAAGAAACAGCATGGCCTAGTGGCAAGAGCACAGGCTAGGGAATCAGAGGTCATGGGTTCTAATTCTGTCTCTGCCACTTTGCTGTCTGAACTTGTGCAAGTCACAACTTCTCAGTGCCTCAGTTACCTCATCTGTAAAATGGGGATTGAGACTGTGACCCCCCTGTGGGACAGTGATTATGTCCAACCTGATTACCTTGTATCTATCCTGTTGCTTAAAACAGTGCTTGGCACACAGTAAGCACTTACCAATATCATAATTATTATTATACAAGCAAATCAGGTTGGACACAGTCCCTGTTCCACTTGGGGCTCACGGTCTTAATCCCCATTTTAAAGAGGAGGTAACTGAGGCCCAGGGAAGTGAAGTGAGTTTCCCAAGGCCCCATGGCAGACAAGGGGCGGAACCAGGATTAGAATCCATATCCTTCTGACTCCCAGGGCCGTGCTCTACCCACTACACTCTGCTGTTTCCCACTATGCCATGGTGCTTCCCTTGTATTCCTCTAAACGCCTAATACAGTGTTCTGCATCCGGTAGGCACTCCCTAAATACTATTTCTTGATTGGTTGAGCTCAACTGAAGAGCAGGTGGGAGGCCCCTTCTGAGAGACAGCTAGGCAAGCTAGGGAAGCAGCATGGCTTAGTGGAAAGAGCTCGGCCTTGGGAGTCAGAGGACGTGGGTTCTAATCCCGGCTCCGCCACTACTCTGCTGTGTGACCTTGGTCACTTCACTTCTCTATGCCTCAGTTACCTCATTTGTAAAATGGGGATTAAGACTGTGAGTCCCAAGTAGGACGACCTGATGACCTTGTATCTACCCCAGAGCTTAGAACAGTGCTTGGCACATAGGAAGCGCTTAACAAATACTATTATTATTACTATTATTAGGCAGAAGGAAGAGGAGGAAGGTGGTAAAGCAGGTAGAAGGGGCCGGGAGGGAACCAAGCAGCCCAGAGACGGTTCCTAAGAGAGGCCTGTAGAGGGAGCCCGGGAGCCACAGAGGAGCCGCTGCTGACCATTCATTCATTCATTCACCGTCCCTGTCCCACATGGGGCTTCATTCATTCATTCGTTCATTCATTCATTCATAATAACTTGGTATTTGTTAAGCGCTTCCTACGTGCCAAGCACTGTTCTAAGCGCTGGGTAGATACAAGGCCATCAGGTTGACCTACAGTTTTAATCCCCATTTTCCAGATGAGGAAACTGAGGCATAGAGAAGGGAAGTCACTTGCCCCAAGTCACACAGCTGATAAGTGGCGGAGTCGGGATTAGAACCCACGATCTCTGACTACCAAGCCCGGGCTCTTGCCACTGAGCCACGCTGCTTCTCTTCAATCGTATTTATTATTAATAATAATAATGTTGGGGTTTGTTAAGCGCTTACTATGTGCAGAGCACTGTTCTAAGCGCTGGGAGAGACACAGGGTAATCAGGTGGTCCCACGTAGGGCTCACAATCTTCATCTCCATTTTAATAATTGTGGTATTTTTAAGCGCTTACTGTGTGCCAAGCACTGTTCTAAGCGCTGCCTCCCGGCTCTGCCACTTGTCGGCTGGGAAGATTATTATTATTATTACAAACTAATCGCATGTCCCACATGGGGCTCACAGACGAGGTAACCCATGACCTCTGATTCCCAAGCCCATGCTCTTTCCACTAAGCCACGCAGCTTATTGAGCGCTTACTCAGTGCAGAACACTGTACTAAGCGCTTAGAAAGTACACTTCAGCAACAGAGACAATCCCTGCCAACAATGGGCTCACAGTCTAGAAGAGGGAAGATGGACATCAAAACAAGTAAACAGGCATTGATAGCATCAATATAAATAGAATTATAGATATATATATCATTACTAAAAGAAATAGAATTATAATACTAATAATGTTGGTATTTGTTAAGCGCTTACTATGTGCAGAGCACTGTTCTAAGCGCTGGGGGAGATACAGGGTCATCAGGTTGTCCCACATGAGGCTCACAATCTTAATCTCCATTTTCAGATGAGGTAACTGAGGCACAGAGAAGTTAAGTAACTTGCCCAAGGTCACACAGCCGACAAGCGGCGGAACCTGGATTCGAACCCATGAGCGATGACTCCCAAGCCCAGGCTCTTTCCACTGAGCCACGCTGCTTCTCTAGGCACGCTGCTTCTCTATAAATATGTACATATATACACACAAGTGCTGTGGGGCAGAGAGGGGGGTAGAGCAGAGGGAGCGAGTGGGGGAGATGAGGAGGGGGAGCAGAGGAAAAGAGGTGGGGGGGGTCATCTGCCCAACTGACCTCACCCCCTGCCAGGACCTGAGTCTGGCCCTGAGTATCAAGGGATAAGAGTCTGTTTTGGGGGGATTCGGCTTCTCTCCCAGGGGACCCACAGAGTGCCAAGTGAGTAATAATAGTAATAATTGTGGTGGTTTTTAATCACTTATTATGTGACAGGCACTGTACTAAATGCTGGGGTGGATACCAGCAAATCGGGTTGGATTCAGTCCACGTCCCACATAGGGCTCACATTCTTATTCCCCATTTTACAGATGAGGTGACTAAGGCGCAGAGAAACAAAATGACTTGTCCAAGCTGGTTATGGGAAGGGAGTCTGTCTGTTATATTGTTGTGCTCTCCCAAACGCTTAGCACTTTCATTTCCCCATTCTATATCCCCCCAAATGGTCTCATCACCCTTTCTGTGTACTCACACACCCTCTTCCAACGGAGCGCTTATGTACATATCCTTATACTCTATCGCTTCCTCCCACTCTTAACTTGTTTTAGCATTTATCTCCCTGGTCGAAGGTCAAAGTCAAATCTCACTAAGACCTTAAGATTCAGAAGCAGCGTGGCCTAGTAGAAAGAGCACAGGCCTGGCAGTCAGAGGAGCTGGGTTCCAATCCCAGATCTGTCACATGTCTGCTGTGTGACCTCGGACAAGTCACTTCACGTCTTTGGGCCTCAGTTATCTCATAATAATAATAATGATAGCATTTGTTAAGTGCTTACTATGTGCAAAGCATTGTTCTAAGTGCTGGGGAGGATACAACTTGTCCCACGTGGGGCTCACAGTCTTAATCCCCATTTTAAAAATGAGGGAACTGAGGCACAGAGAAGTTAAGTGACTTGCCCAAAGTCACACAGCTGACATGCGGCAGAGCTGGGATTTGAACCCATGACCGCTGAGTCCCCAGCCAGTGCTCTTTCCACTGAGCCACGCTGCTGAACAACATAATCAGGGTGGACAAAGTTCCTGCCCCACATGGTTCTTAGTCTAAGTATGAAAGAGAAGAGGTATTGTGTTCCCTTGTTAAAGACAGGCAATGTTACTATCCTGTCGGTCATAATGTCCTCTCCCAAGCGCTTAGTACAGTGTTCTGCACAGAGTAACAAATAAATTATGATGAGTAACAAATAATAAATGATGAGAAGCAGCGTGGCGCAGTGGAAAGAGCACGGGCTTTGGAGTCAGGGCTCATGAGTTCGAATCCCAGCTCTGCCACTTGTCAGCTGTGTGACTGTGGGCAAGTCACTTAACTTCTCTGTGCCTCAGTTCCCTCATCTGTAAAATGGGGATTAAGACTGTGAGCCCTACGTGGGACAACCTGATTCCCCTGTGTCTACCCCAGCGCTTAGAACAGTGCTCTGCACATAGTAAGCGCTTAACAAATACCAACATTATTAAATTATGGATTTATACGTAAATTCTGAGGGGCTGGGTGACACAGCATGGGAAAGGAGGAAATGAGGGCTTAGTCAGGGAAGGCCTCTCGGTTTTGAAGGTTTTGAAGGTTTTGAAGGTGGGGAGAGAGGTGGTCTGTTGAATATGAAGGGGGAGGGAGTTCCAGGCCAGGGGCAGGAGGTGAGCGAGGGGTCAGCAGTGAAATAGTCGAGACAAAATTACAGTGACAAGGTTGGCTTCAGCTCCGAGAAACTGATTCCTTTTTTTTCTCCTCATCACCCTCTCTTAACTATTATAATAATAAAAGTGAATTTGTTCAATAATAGTAATAAGTTATTTAAGTGCTTACTATGTTCCAGGCACTGTACTAAGCACTGGAGTGAATACAAGCAAATCAGGTCGGACACCGTCCCTGTCCCACATGGGGCTCAAAATCTTAAACCCCATATAACAGATGAAGTAACTGAGGCACAGAGAAGTTAAGTGACTTGTTCAAGGGCCACAGAGCAGACAAATGGCAGAGTCAGGATTAGAACCCATGACCTTCTGACTCCCAGACCCGTGTTTATCCACTAGGCTATGCTGCTTCTCTAGTTCAGTACTTACTATGTGCCAACCGCTGTAGTAAGTGCTTAGTATTTTGTACTGAGGCACAAGATAATTAGGTCGGACATAGTCCCTGTCCCTGATGGGGCTGAGAGACCAAGTAGGTGGGAAAACAGGTGTTAAATCCCCATTTTAGAGTTGAGAAATCTGAGGCAAAGAAAAGTTAAATGATTTGCCCAAGGTCACCCCTACTGTGTGCAGGATACTGAACTAAGTGGAGAGGTAGCATGGCCTAGCAGAGAGAGCACAGGCCTGGGAGTCAGAAGACCTGGGTTCTAATCCCAGCTCTGCAATAGGCCTCCTGTGTGACCTTGAGCAAGCCGCCTAACTTCTCTGTGCCTCAGTTACTTCTTCTGTAATACAGGAATTAAATCCTATTCCCTCCTACTTAGACTGTGAGCCCCATGTGGGACACGGACTGTGTCCAACCTGATGAAATTGTATCTACCCCAGCACTTACTACAGTGCTCGGCACATGTAAGTATCTAACAAGTACTATTATTATTATTACTAAGCGCTTGGGAAAGTACAACAGAACTGTGCACAGAAATGTGCTAGGTAGGTGGGTAAGTACAACAGAATAAGTAAATACTGGGGAGATAGACACTAAAGAAAATTACACTTGGGAGAAAATAACAGTAAAAAATATGTACATAAGGATTACGCTGGAAGAGGGTGTGTGAGTACATAGAAGGGCTGATGAAGTCACTTGAGGGGGGGATATGATGAAAGAATAATCAAGCTCCGAATACAACTGAAAGGGGACAGAGATGCAGGTCCGCCCGACCCTCTCTACAGCTGTAAGACCCCGACTCCTCAAAGAGACCCTATCTGCTCCACTCTCAAAACCTTATGTAAAAAGCCCACCTCCTCCAAGAAGCCTTCCCTGGCTAAACCCCCATTTCCCCCACTTACTCTCCCTTCTGTATCCCCTTGCACTTTCATTCATTCAGTTGTATTTACGGAGTAATTACTGTGTGCAGAGCACTGTACAAATCACTTAGGAAAGTTCAATACAACACAGACACATTCCCTGTCTACAACAATCTTACAGTCTAGAGGATTTGTATCCTTTATTCATTCTACCCTCAGCCCTGCAGCACTTATAATAATATAATTGTGTATATATATACATATTTATTATTCTACTTATTTTATTAATGATGTGTATATATCTATAATTCTATTTATATTGATTCTATTGATGCCTGCCTTCTTGTTTTATTTTGTTGTCTGTTTCCCCCCTTCTAGACTGTGAGCCCACTGTTGGGTAGGAATTGTCTCTATTTGTTGCCGAATTGTACTTTCCAAGCGTACAGTGCTCTGCACACAGTAAACAATAAATATGACTGAACAAATGAATTGAAAGAATGGAATTCTCATCATTGGTGGTATTTACTGAGTGCTTACTTCATGCAGAGCATTATGCTAAGTACTTGGGACAGTACAGTACAATAGAGTTGGGAGACACGTTCCCTGCACACAACAAGCTTACAGTCTAGAGGGGGAGACAGACATTAATATGAATAAATAATTTATAATATATATTTATAGATATGTACACAAGTGCTGTCAGTGAATTGTATTTACTGAGCACTTCCTGTGTGCAGAACACTAAACTAAGAGTTTAAAAGAGCACAATACAACATTATAACAGACAAATTCCCTGCCTACAATGAGCTTGCAGTCTAAAGGAGGAGACAGACATTAATATAAATACAATAGATATGTGCATAAGTGCTGTGAAGCTGGGAGAGGGGATGAATTAATGGAGCAACTCAAGGCAACACAGAAGGGAGTGGGAGAAGAGGAAAGGAGGGTTTAGTCAGGGAAGGCCTCCTGGAGGAGATGGGCCTTCAATAAGGCTCTGAAAGGGGGGAGAGTCATTGTCAGATTTGAGGAGGGAGGGAGTTCCAGGCCAGAGGCAGGACGTGGGCGAGAGGTCAGTGGCGAGACCAGAAAAATGGAGGGACAGTGAGAAGGTTGGGATTAGAGAAGCGAAGCGTGCGGATTGGGTTTTAGTAGGAGAGTAGAGAGGTGAGGTAGGAGGGGACAAGGTGATTGAGTGCTTTAAAGTCGATAATGAGGAGTTTCTATTTGATGCGGAGGTGGATGGGCAACCACTAGAAGTTCTTCAGCAGTGGGAAAATATGGCCTGAACGTTTTTGTAGAAATATAATCCGGGCAGCAGAGTGAAGTCTGGACTGGAGTGGGGAGAGAGAGGATGCTGGAAGGTCAGCGAGGAGGTAGGCACAGAGGTCAACAAAGAACTTGTTTGAAAGCAGTGGAGAAGAAGCCATCTGAGAGTGAATGGTTGAAGCCTTCGGCTGGAGAGGGAAGGGTAGGGGGGCAAGTGTTTTTTTAATAAGGTGTAAAAGGGGTTGTCAAAGTCATAGGTGGAGGGGGAAGAGATTGAAGAGAGGCAGGAGATCCCTTTAGATTCTGATGAGAAAGATGGAAAGGACGAATGGACAGACAATAATTACAAATAGTGGAAGAAAAATAAGGACATAAGTAGAAATACAAATTTGTCAGGATAAAATAGCTGAACCAACAGTTGAATATACACATGAACATATAAATGTATTGAAGTGCTGAAGATGGGGAATAAAATAAAATAAAAGTGTTAAGGTAGCTATTAAGTTGATACAAGATAATAGGGTTGGACACAGTCCCTGTCCCACACAGGGCTCAGTCTTAATCCCCATTTTACGGATGAGGAAACTGAATAGAATAGAATAGAACCCAGGACCTCTGACTCCCAGGCCCGTGTTCTTTCCACTAGGCCGCACTGCTTCCCTGTGACCTGGGGCAAGTCACTTCACTTCTCTGGGCTTCCATTTCCTCATCTGTAAAATGGGGATTTGACCCTTCTTCTCTCTCCTACTTAAACTATTGGCCCCATGCAGCACAGGGACTGTGTCCAACTGCCTAACACATAGAAGCAGCGTGGCTCAGTGGAAAGAGCATGGGCTTTGGAGTCAGGGCTCATGAGTTCGAATCCCAGCTCTGCCACTTGTCGGCTGTGTGACTGTGGGCAAGTCACTTAACTTCTCTGTGCCTCAGTTCCCTCATCTGAAAAATGGGGATTAAGACTGTGAGCCCCACGTGGGACAACCTGATTCCCCTATGTCTACCCCAGCGCTTAGAACAGTGCTCGGCACATAGTAAGCGCTTAACAAATACCAACATTATTATTACATTATTAGAAAGCACTTTACAAATACCATAGTTATTAGTATTAATTAGGAAGTGAGGATAGATATAAGGAAGTCCCGGCAGTCAATCGTATTTACTGAACGCTCCTTGTGGGCAGAGCACTGTACTAAATTCCTGGGGGAGTACAATGCAACAATAAACAGGCACATTCTCTGCCCACAACAAGCATACCTTCTAGAGGGGGAGACAGATATTAATATAAATAAATGAATTACAGAGTTATACATAAATGCTTTGGGGCAGGAGCTAGGTGAGACATATAATAGAAACACCTTGATTCCACCCATACCCTGGCCCACATCCAGTGAGGCCTCCACCTAATAATAGTAATGATAGTGGTATTTGTTAAGTATTCACTATGAGCCAGGCACTGTACTAAGTGCTGGGGTAAATACGAGCAAATCAAGTTGGGCACAGTCACTGTCCCGCACGGGGCTCTCAGTCTTAATCCCCATTTTACAAATGAGGGTAACTGTCGCACAGAGAAGTGAAGTGACTTGCCCAAGACCACAAAGTGGACAAGTGGCAGAGCTGGGATTAGAACCCAGGTCCTTCTGACTTCTAGGCCTGTGCTCTATCCACTACGCCACGCTGCTTCCCCAAATAGTGTTACTTGTTAAGCACTTAATTAATGGTATTTATTGAGCATGTAACGATAATAATAATAACAGTGGTGGTATTTGCTAAGCACTTATTTTGTGCCAAGCACTGTTCTAAGCACAGGGGTAGATACAAAGTAATCAGGGTGTCCCACGTGGGGCTCACAGTCATAATCCCCATTTTACAGATGAGGTGACTGAGGCACAGAGAAGTTAAGTGACTTGCCCAAGTGGCAGATCTGGGATTAGAACTCACAACCTCTGACTCCCAAGCCCGGGCTCTTTCCACTTACTGTGTGCAGAGCACTGTACTAAATGTTAGGCACTGTACTATTTGCCAGGCACTGTATTAAGTGCTGGGTTAGATAGAAGATAATTGGGTTGGACTCAGTCCCTGTTCCACATGGGGCTCTCAGTCTTAATCCCTGTTTTACAGATGAGGGAACTGAGGTAAAGAGAAGTGAAGTGACCTGCCCAAGGTCTGCAAGTAGCAGAGCTGGGATCAGAACCCAGGGCTTTCTGACTTCTAGGCCTGGCTCAACCCTAACCACAACCAGTCCATTTACAGGGGCATGTCTGGCACCTCCGGCTTGCTCTGGGGCCCGGGCAATGGCTGTAAGCTCTGTCTGTCACACCTTGCTCCCTCTTGCCAAAGCCAACAGCTTGTTTTTGGCAGAGAGAGAAGGACAGAGAGTGACAAGGAGGCCCTAGAGGAAGCAACCTCGGGGGCCCAGCCTCACCTCAGAGGGGCAGGAAGGCATCAGGTTTCCCGGAGGATAGCTGGAGGCCGCTAGGCACCCAAGAGGGCAAGAAGCCAAGGGAACTGCCTCAGTGGCCCAGAGCCACCAAACAAGCTCAGCTGCCCATGCTCTGCCCTGCTGTACCCTGAGCTCCCCTCCCAAAAACCATTTCTGCTTGACAGGACTGAGCCCTTGTTCTGGCTACTCACAGCACGTTCATAGCTCCCCCCCTTCTCCGAGAGCCTCAGCAGGCTCCTTCTTTAATTCATTTAATTAAGGTAGTTGTTAAGTGCACTATGTGCCAGGCACTGTACTAAGCCCTGGCGTGAATACAAGCAAATCAGATTGGACACAGTCCCTCTCCCACATGGGGCTCAAAGTCTCAATCCCCACTTATCTGCACCTCAGTTACCTCATCTGTAAAATGGGGATTGAGATTGTCAGCCCACGTGGGACAGGGACTGTGCCAACCCGATTTGCTTGTATCCACCCCAGTGCTCAGTACAGTGCCTGACACATAATAAGCACTTAAATACCACAGTAATAATAATTATTACTCTTATGGAATCTCCTTGCTATGATCCTTTTGGACCGGGGCATTCGTTGTGGGCAGAGTATGTGTCTACCAACTCTGTTGTAGAATAATCTCCTAACCACTTTGTTCAGTGCTCAGCACACAGTAGGAGCTCAATAAAAACCATTGATTGATTAAGCACTTATTATCAATCAATGGTATTTACTGAGCTGTCCCTCCACCTATTTATGTGTCTATGTTTTTGTTTGTCTATTCGCCTGTCCCTCCACCAATCTCATACCATTCATTCAATAGTGTTTATTGAGCACTTACTATGTGCAGAGCACTGTACTAAGCGCTTGGAATGTACAATTAGACAACAGATAGAGACAATCCCTGCCCAATAAAGGGCTCACACTCACCCACAGCTCTGGATCACCTCCACAGTACACTCCCTCTGCTCTGGTGTATGTGCTGCAGAGAGCTGCTGGTGGAAATCCAAACACCAAGCTAACCTTGCCCACCTGAGTTCATCCTCACCTGTTTTAATTCTGCCCTCTCCTCCACCTGGCAATATTATTTCTCCATCCTTGTTGACTCCCATGGCCACTGCTCTCGCCAGTTTCAGATGTTCAGCTCCCTCATTCATTCATTCATTCATTCATTCATTCATTCATTCATTCATTCATTCATTCATTCATTCATTCATTCATTCATTCATTCAATCGTTTTATTGAGCGCTTACTATGTGCAGAACACTGTACTAAGTGCTTGGAAACTTCAATTTGGCAACAAATGGAGGCAATCCCTACCCAAACAATGGGCTCACAGTCTAGAAGGGGGAGACAGACAGAAAACAGATCAAAACAAGTAGACAGGCATCATTAGGGTCAATATAAATAAATAGAATTATAGATATATGCAAATCATTAATAAAATAAATGGAATAATATAATAAATATGTGCATATATACACATGTGGGGTGGGGAGGGGGTAGAGCAGAGGGAGGGAGTAGGGGCGATGGGGAGGGGAGGAGGAGTAGAGGAAAAGGGGGGCTCAGTCTGGGAAGGCCTCCTGGAGGAGGTGAGCCCTCTTCAAACCCCCTGTCCCTCCATCTCCTGTCCCTACTGACCTGGCTACAGTTCTGGGTCCCCTTTTATTCTCCACCTCCATCCACTCCCTTGGAGAACTCATTCTCTCCCATGGCTTCAACTACCACCTCTATGCGGATGATACGCAAATCTCCTTCTCCAGCCCTGACCTCTCTCCCTCTCTCCAGTCTCACATCTCCTCCTGCCTTCAAGACATCTCTACTTGGATGTCCTCCCATCACCTCGAACTTAACCCGTTCAAAACAGAGCTCCTTATCTTCCCACCCAACCCTGTCTTCCCCCTGACTTTCCCATCACTGTAGATGGCACCACCATCCTTCCCGTCTCACAAGCCTATAACCTTAGCGTTATCCTAGACTTTTCTTCTCTCATTCAACCCACATATTCAACCCATCATTAAATCCTGTCGGTCCCACCTTCACAACATTGCTAAAATCCATCTTTTCCTCTCCATCCAAATTTCTACCCCGTTAATCCAATCACTCATCCTATCCCAACTGGATTACTGCCCCACCCTCCTTGCTGACCTCCCAGCCTCCTGTCTCTTCTCACTCCAGTCCATACTTCACTCTGCTGCCCGGTTCATTTTTCTACGAAAACGCTCAGGACGTATCACCTGACTCCTCAAAAAAGTCCAGTAGTTGCCCATCCACCTCCACATCAAACAAAAGCTCCTCACCATCGGCTTTAAAGGAGTCCACCTCCTTGCCCCTTCCACCTCACATCGCTTTTCTCATTCTACAACCCAGCCTGGACACTTCACTCCTCTTATGCCGTTAACCTCCTCAATGGGCCTCGATCACTCCCGTCTCGCTGCCGACCTCACCTTCATCCTGCCTCTGGCCTGGAATACCCTCCCTCCTCAGATCCGACAATCACTCTCCCCTCTTCAAAGCCTTACTGAAGCCACATCTCCTCCAAGAAGCCTTCCCAGACTAAGCCCCACCTTTCCTCATCTTCAACTCCTGTCTGGGTCACCCTGACTCGCTCCCTTTGCTCTTCCTCCCCCCAGCCCCACAGCACTTATGTACATATCTCTAATTTTCCTTATTTATATCGATGTCTGTCTCTCCCTCTCTAGACCGTGAGCTCGCTGTGGGCAGGGAATGTGTCTACTGTTGCAGTGTTTTTTCCCCAAGTGCTTAGTACAGTGCTCTGCACAAAATAAGCGCTTAATACGAATGAATGAATGTATAAAATTGAAACATCAGGTGTGATCTCCCCTTTTCTTGTCCAGCTCCTCCCTCCTCCCTCAGCCCCTTCTTTATCTCCCCCATCTTTCCCAGCAGTGTCTCAAGAAGAGATCCCCCACCTCCTCTGAAAATCTACCCTCTCCACCTGTGGTTTCGACTCCCTATCCCTTCACATCTTATCATAACACTTGTTCCCTCCCTTCTTCCCTCCCTGGACACCAACATCAACCATTCACTTTCCAGTGGCTTCTCTTCCCCTCTGCTTTCAAACATGCTCCTATATTCCCTACCCTAAAAAACCCCTCCCTTGACCCCACAGCTCCCTCCACCTATCACCCCATCTCCTTCCTACCATTCCTCTCTAGACTCCTTGAGTGAGTTGCCTATTCCCACTCCCTCCTCTTTCTCTCCTCCAATTCTTTCCTTGACTCTCTTGGATCTACTTTTGCCCATGTAGGGACACTTCATGGAAACTGACTTCTCTAAGGAAACCATCGATCTCCTTCTTGCCAGCACTTATGTACCTATCTTTCAATCATATATTATATATTATAGATTACTTACTTATTCATATTAATGCCTGTCTCACCCTCTAGACTGTAAACTCATTAAGAGCAGGGAACGTATCAGCTAATTCAGCTGTATGGTAATAATGTAATAATAATAATGTTGGTATTTGTTAAGCGCTTACTATGTGCAGAGCACTGTTCTAAGCGCTGGGGTAGATACAGGGTAATCAGGTTGTCCCACGTGAGGCTCACAGTTAATCCCCATTTTACAGATGAGGTAACTGAGGCACAGAGAAGTTCAGTGACTCACCCACAGTCACACAGCTGACAAGTGGCAGAGCCGGGAGTCGAACCCATGACCTCTGACTCCAAAGCCCAGACTCTTTCCACTGAGCCACGCTGCTTCCCCGATAGATACCTAGTATCTACCTACTGCTTAGAACAGTGCTTGGCACATAGTATGTGCTTAACAAGTACCATAATTATTATTTCAGAACATCTCTACTTAGATATCCTGCTGATTCTTCAAACTTCTCACATTCAAAGCAGAACTCCTCATCTTCCCACCCAAACCCTGTCCTCCCTCTGCCTTTCCCATCACTACGGACAATACCACTATCCTCCCTATCTCGCAAGCCAGTAACTTTGGCATTATCTTTGATTTGTTTCTCTCATTCAATTCACATATTCAGTGTCACCAAATACTGTCAGTTCTACCTTCACAGAATTGCTAAAATCTGATCTTCGTCTCTAGCCAAATTACCGCCATGCTGATCCAAATGTTTGAAGGCCTTCCCAGACTGAGCCCCCCTTTTCCTCTGCTCCTCCTCCCTTCCCCATCGCCCCTACTCCCTCCCTCTGCTCTACCCCCTCCCGGCCCGCAGCACTTGCGTATATTTGTACATATTTATTATTCTATTTATTTTATTAATGATGTGTATATCTATAATTCTATTTATCTATTTTGATGTTATTGATGTATCTACTTGTTTTGTTTTATTGTCTGTCTCCCTCCTTCTAGACTGTGAGCCCACTGTTGGGTAGGGGTTGACTCTATCTGTTGCTGAATTATACTTTCCAAGCGCTTAGTACAGTGCTCTGCACAGAGTAAGCGCTCAATAAATACGGATGAATGAATGAATGTTTATATTATCCCACCTTTGACTACCGCATCAGCCTCCTCGCTAGTCTCACTGCCTCTTGGCCTTCCTCACTCTGTTGCCCGAATCATTTTTTGAAAAATGACGCTCCATCCAATTCTCCCCTCTCCTCAGGAACTTCTAGTGGTTGCCTGCCCAACTCCACGTAAAACAGATACTTCTTACCATTGACTTTAAAGCCTTCAGTCACCTTTCCCCTCTTATCTTATCTTGCCGATTTCCTACTACAACTCAGCTGGCACACTTCATTCCTCTAATGTCAACCTACTCGCTGTACCTCGATTTCATCCACTTGCCTTTGACTCTCACTCACATTCTGACTCTGGCCTGGAACTTCCTCCCCCTTCAGATCAGACAGACCACACTCTCCCCATAATCAGAGTCGTATTAATAATAATAATGTTGGTATTTGTTAAGCGCTTACTATGTGCAGAGCACTGTTCTAAGCGCTGGGGTAGATACAGGGTAATCAGGTTGTCCCACGTGAGGCTCACAGTCTTCATCCCCATTTTACAGATGAGGTAACAGGCACAGAGAAGTTAAGTGACTTGCCCACAGTCACACAGCTGACAAGTGGCAGAGCTGGGTTTCGAACCTATGACCTCTGACTCCCAAGCCCGGGTTCTTTCCACTGAGCCACACTGCTTCTCTAAAACTGTATCTCCTCCAAGAGACCTTCCCAGAACTTCTCCCTCTCCCTTCTGTATCACCCAAGGGTGAATAAGGGTAAAAAGAAATCCATAATTTGTTTTAATGTCTGCCTCTCCCTCTAGGCTGTAAGGTCCTTGTGAGCAAGGAACATGTCTACCAACTCTGTGGAGAAGGAGGATGGTGTAATGGATAGAGCCCGGGGCCTGGAAGCCGGAAGGCCGTTCATTCGTTCATTCAATTTTATTTGTTGAGCGCTTATGTGTGCAAAGCACCGTACTAAGCGCTTGGGAGAGTACAAGATAACAACAATAGACACATTCCTGCTCACAACAAGTTCCCGGACTAGAGGGGGAGACAAACATTAATATAAGTACATAAACATATAGATAAATAAGTAAATAAATTACAGATATGTACAGATATATACATATGTGCTGTGCAGGTGGAAGGGAGGATGAGTGAAAGAGCAAGTAAGAGCGGTGTAGAGGCAGTGGGAGAAGAGGAGAGGAGGGCTTAGTCAGGGAAGGCTTCTTGGAGGAGGTGTGCCTTCAATAAGTTTTGAAATAGGGGAGAACAGTTATCTGGTCAGGGGTTCTAATTCTGGCTCTGCCACTTTTCTGCTGTGTGACCTTGGGCATGTCGCTTCACTTCTCTGTGCCTCAGCTTCCTCATCTGAAAAATGGGGTTTGAGATTGTGACAAGGACTGGGCCCAACCCGATTAGCTTGTATCCACCCTTAGTACAACGCCTGGCAAATAACAAGTGCTTAACAAATGACAAAATTATTACTATTATTATTTCTCTCCCAAGTGCCCATTCATTCATTCATTTAATCATATTTATTGAGCACTTACTGAGTGCAGAGCACTATACTAAGTGCTTGGGAAAGTACAATACAACAATAAACACTGATATTCCCTGTCCACAACCAGCTTACAGTCTAGAAGCTGGAGACAGATATAAATACAAATAAATAAAATTATAAATATGTCTGTAAGTGCTGTGGGGCTGGCGGGGGAAGGGGGGGCGGGGGGAAGAGCAAAGGGAGCAAGTCAGGGCGTGCTCTGCTCTCAGTAAGTGCTCAGTCAATTCCATTGATTGTTTGGAACCTGTCCGCCAACTCTTTTATAGTGTGCTCTCCCAAGCGTATAATACAGTGCTCTGCAGAGAAGCAGCATGGCCTAGTGGGAAGAGGCTGGGCCTGGGAATCAGAGGATCTGGGCTCTAATCCTGGCTCCACCGCTTCACCTGCTATGTGACTTTGAGCAAGTTCATTCATTCATTCGTTCAATTGTATTTATTGAGCGTTTACTGTACTAAGCACTTGGGAAGTACAATTCAGCAACAAATAGAGACATTGCCTGCCCACAATGGGCTCACAGTCTAGAAGAGGGGAGACAGACATCAAAACAAGTAAACAGGCATCAGTAGCATCATTATAAATAGAATTATAGCTATATACACATCATCAATAAAAATAGAATTATAAATATAAATATGTACATATATATACAAGGGCTGTGGGGCGGGGAGGGAGATAGAGCAAAGGGGGAGAGTTGGGGCTATGGAGAGGGGAGGGGGAGCAGAGAAAAAGGGGGCTCAGTCTGGGAAGGCACCCTGGAGGAGGTGAGTTTTCGGTAGGGCTTGGAAGGGAGGAAGTATGCTAGTTGGGCAGATTTGAGGAGGGAAGGCGTTCCAGACCAGGGGTCGACGGCAGGACAGATGAGAACGAGGCCCAGTGAGAAGGTTAGCGGCACCAGGGGAGCGCAGTGTGCGGACTGGGATGGAGAAGGAGAGAAGAGAGGAGAGGTAAGGAGGGTAAGCAAGACACTTAACTCCTCTTTTCCTCAGTTCCCTCATTTACATAATGGGGATTCAATGCCTGTTCCCCTTCCTGCTTAAAATGTGATCCCAGTGTGGGACTGATTATCTTATATCTATCCCAGAACTTAGTACAGTGCTTGGCACATAGTAAGTGCGTAACAAATGTCACTATCACTAGTGAGCACTCAATGTATACCACTAATGGGTTGACTGACTTCCCCGAAGTTTCACAGAAGACAAGGGACCTACTATTTTCAGAGTCCTGTACAGTACTAAGGATATGGAAAGGAAGCAAAACACACACTCCCTCTTCCTTCCGGAGTCTTAGAATCTAACTGGGGGCAGGGAGAGACACGAAGCAATAATTATTTATAAGTAGTGCAAGCAGGAGAACAAGAATACAAATGAAAGTTTGTTTTCTGTTTGTTTCTTTTATGGTATTTGTTAAACGCCAATTATGAGTTAAACACTGTTCTGAACATGGGGGTAGGTACAAGTTAATTAGATCAGACACAGTCTCTGTCCCTCTTGGGGCTCACAGTCTTAATTATGAAGGAAAACAGGTATTTATTAATAATAATAATAATGGTATTTGTTAAGGCTTACTATGTGCCAGGCACTGTAGTAAGCACTGGGATGTGTACAAACAAATCAGGTTGGACACAGTCCCTGTCCCACATGGGGCTCACGGTATGGATCTCCATTTTCACTTCCCAGAGAAGTGAAGTGACTTGACCAAGGTCACACAGCAGACGAGTGGCAGAGCCGGGATCCGAACCTGTGACCTTTTGACTCCCAGGCCCAAGCTCTATCCTGATTAAAGAACTGAGGAAATGGAGGCACAGAAAAGTGAAGTGACTTGCCCAAGGTTGCACAGCAATTGACAGAGTCAGAATTAGAACACAGATCCTCTGATTCCAAGTCCGAACTCTTTCCACTAAGCTATGCCACTCCTAGAAGGACTAGGTAGTATAGACAGATAGATATATAGGCCCCATCTATAGGTGGATATACACAGAAGTATGGTGGGGATAAATATTGTACATAAGTGCTAAGTGGACTGTTGAGATTGATAGGACCTGGGGTGTTGAGAGTAATCAAGGAGGCTTCCTGGAGGAGGGGGCATGCCAGGAGGCTTTGACGATGGAGAGAGTTGGGAGTCGGATTTGAAAAGGGAGGATTCAATATTCATTCATTCATTCAATTGCATTTGAATTACAATTAGAATTAGTACGGAGCACTGTACTAAGCGCTTGGGAAAGTACAATGCAACCATAGACGGTGACACTCCCTGCCCACAACGAGCTTAGAGTCTAGAGGGGGAAACAGACATTAATATAAATTACAGCTATGGCCATAAGTGCTATGGAGCTGGGAGGGGGGATGAATAAAGGAAATAGGTCAGGGCGATGCAGAAGGGAGTGGGAGAAGAAGAAAGGAGGGCTTAGTCAGCGAAGACCCCTTGGAGGAGATGGGCTCTGGTGCTGTCCTGGTTGGAGCTCTAGACCCAAGGGGTGCTCAATACGGTGGCCAAATCTCTGAAGGCCGTCCCTTCCCTCCCTCCCTTCCAGTGGTGAGATGAAATGATAAGTTCTAATGATCTGACTCATAGCAGGAAGTCAGGTTTATTTTCTATTGAATTTTCTGTGGATTTTTCCTCTAATGACCCCCGCCTCCCAGCTCCCCACCCCATCCGGGTCTGACCCCACCCAGGTCCCTAGTTTCCAGGAATGGGAGGGGGAGACCAGACTGCCCGAGAGCTGGCAGTCCTGCCTCTGGCCTGGAACACCCTCCCTCCTTAGATCTGGCAGATGATCGCTCTCTTCTACTTCAAAGCCTTATTTGGAGGCACCTCTCCTCCAAGAGACCTTCTCTGACTAAGTCCTCCTCTCCTCTTCTTCGACTCCCCTCTGCGTCTCCTGATTTACTCCTTTTCTTCATCCCCCCTCCCAGCCCCACAGCACTTATGTCCATATCTGTCATTCATTTGTTTTTATTACTGTCTCCCCGGCTCTAGACCGTAAACTCTTTGTGGGCAGGGAATGTGTCTGTTATATTGTTGGATTGTACTCTCCCAATCGCTTAGTACAATGCTCTGCACACAGTAAGTACTCAATAAATACCACTGAATGAATGAAAGAATTGGAGGGTTGGTGGTGTGGGAAGCAGGGGAGGGGAAAAGTGGGGGGCTCCCTGGGGGTTTAGGGGGAAAGAGGACATGCCCACACGTCCCCCTCTCCACTCTACCACACACACACACACACACACACACACACACACCCATCTTGTACGGAGCCTCTCAGTCTGTGTCTCTTTCCCAGTCTTCCCAGAAGACTGCTCCTGACCCAGCCCTCCTAGCTCCCTAATAGTAATAATAAATAATAATTATGGTATTTGTTTAGCGCTTACTATATGCAAAGCACTGTTCTAAACCCCGGGGTAGATTCAAGGTAATCCGATTGGACATAGTCCCTGTCCCACAGGGAGCTCACAGTTTTAATCCCCATTATACAGATGAGGTAACTGAGGCAAGAGACATGAAATCACTTGACCAAGGTCACGCAGCAGACAAGCTGCAGAGCGGGGAGTAGAACCCATGACCTCTGATTGCCAAGCTCGTGCTCTTGCCACTAGGCCCGTGCTGGGAAGCGCTCCATCACCTCGTCCCCTCTTACCTCACCTTCCTTCTCCCCCTCTACAACCCAGCCCGCACACTCGGCTCCTCTGGTGCTAACCTTCTCTCTGTGCCTCGATTTCTCCTGTCTTGTCACAGACCCCTGGCCCACATCCTACCTCTGGCCTGTAATGTCCTCCCTCCTCACATCTGCCAGACTCTCCCCTCTTTTCAAAGCTCTGCTGAAGGCCCATCTCCTCCAAGAGGCCTTCCCAGTCTAAGCCCCACTTTTCCTCATCTCCCATTCCCTTCCATCACACCCCACCTCGCTCCCTTTTCTCCCCCCCCATCCTTGCCCCACAGCACTTAATAATAATAATAATAATAATGTTGGTATTTGTTAAGCGCTTACTATGTGCAGAGCACTGTTCTAAGCGCTGGGGTAGATACAGGGTCATCAGATTGTCCCACGTGGGGCTCACAGTCCGAATCCCCATTTTACAGATGAGGGAACTGAGGCACCGAGAAGTGATGTGACTTTCCCACAGTCACACAGTTGGCAAGTGGCAGATCTGGGATTTGAACCCATGACCTCTGACTCCCAAGCCTGGGTTCTTTCCACTGAGCCACGCTGTACATATCTGTAAGGTTATTTATTTACACTGATGCCTGTTTATTTGTAATGATGTCTGTCTCCGCCCCCTGTAGACTGTGAGCTCATTGTTGGCAGGGATTGTCTCTCTTTATTGCTGTATTGTACTTTCCCAAGTGCTTAGTACAGTGCTCAGCACATAGTAAGTGCTCAATGAATATGATTGAATGAATTAATGAATACTAATGATTGACTGCCCAACTGATTGATGGATTGATTTATTATTGGATTAACAATTCCTGATGTCAGGGATTGTGTTTGTTAAGTCTATTTTACCTTTCTGAGTGCTTAGTAGAGTGCTCTGCACACAATAAATGCTCAGTAAGTGCCACTGGTTGAGGGAAGACAGCCAGAATCTTATCCATTCCAGCGTCTCTTACCCAACGAATAATGAAATAAAGTCCCCCAAACAAAAACAGCACAGGAAGAATAAAATGAATTAAGTACGTTTCCTTAAATATTGTTTATCCAAGGCACAGAATGAGTGGGTGACATTAAAAGCTGTTTTGAAGCCTAAATCAATCTAGCTTTGTTTGTTTGGTCTCCTCCTTTCACCCTACCTCCTGTCCTCAGCAAAATGATTCATAAAGCCTGATGAAAGCAAGCCTGCCTTAAAGTGATCATCTCTTTGTAAAATCAACTGGGAGTTGTCAGTCAATCCGTTGGTGGTATTTGTTGAGCATTTACTGTGTGTGGAGCACTGTATTGAGCTCTTGGGAGATTATCCCTCCAGCGCTTAAAACAATGCTTTGCCCATAGTAAGCGCTTAACAAATACCACTATTAGAGAAGCAGCGTGGCTCAGTGGAAAGAGCCCGGACTTGGGAGTCAGAGGTCATGGATTCGAATCCCAGCTCTGCCACTTGTCAGCTGTGGGATTGTGGGCAAGTCACTTCACTTCTCTGTGCCTGAGTTACCTCATCTGTAAAATGGGAATTAACTGTGAGCCTCATGTGGGACAACCTGATGACCCTGTATCTACCCCAGCGCTTAGATCAGTGCTCCGTACATAGTAAGCTTAGAACAGTGCTCTGCACATAGTAAGCGCTTAACAAATACCAACATTATTATTATTACAATACAACCAAGTTGGTAGACATGTTCTCGGCCCTCAACTCCCCCCCTCCCAGCCCCAGAGCAGTTATGTAAGTATCTGTAATTTTTTAAATTTGTGTTGATGTCTGTCTCCCCTCCCCAATCCTCCAGACTGTAAGATCACTGTGGACAGGGAATATGTCTGTTTATTGTTGTATGGTACTCTCCTAAGCGCTTAGTACAGTGTTCTGCACACAGTAAACACTCACTAAATATGATTGAATGAATGACTAAAAGGAGTTTACAGTCTAGAGTTGGTCAGTAAATGAAAATCAGTTAGGCTCCCCACCATTGAGTCGAAAACTTATCTCCGCTCTGTGGAACTCATTGTTCTGGGCACAAGAGGCATTTAATACACCATTGTTGCCCAGTAGATTATTCCTCACACAGAGTCCAGTACAGAGGTCTGCACATAGTGGATACCTAGCAGAGCTCTCTGGACCCAGTGGGCACCCACTACAGCAGGCTGGACACAAATGGTGCCCACACTCGGGGTCCAATACAGCATTCCACACACAGTAGATGCCCAGTACAGTGCCCTGCAGGCAAGAGGCATCCAGTAGCCAGAGACTGGGCTGGGCCTATGGGCCACCCTGCTGCAGAAGAGGAGGCAGAAAGCACTTCTGCTGAGTTGGGATGGCTTGGGGAGTCAGCCAAAGGGAAGTTTGATGTTCTCACTACTTACTCAAGGAACTGAACTTCTGCCCTGGTCACAGCAGGCAAACTTGCCGGTTGTCGGCAAGACCGGCTGGAAAACACTTCCTCTGGTTGGAGGGTGGGGAAATTCTGCTCCGCTCTTCTACCTCATCCCCCTGCTCCCTCTTCTCCCACTCCTCCAGCTCCCTCGACCGGCAGGACGTGGGTTTCGCCCACCTGGCGACCTAGGCGCCCCTCTTTGGCAGGGGGTTGCAGGCTGAACCAGAGTCTTGCCACCACTGCGGCTGCCAAGGTTTGAAATACCTCCTTAATCATCATCATCATCATCATATTTGTGAGGTCTTAGTATGCACCAGGCACAGTACTAAGCAGTGGGGTAGATACATGATAATTGGTTTGGACCTAATCCCCGTCCCACAATGGGGCTCCCAGTCTAATCCCCATTTTACAGATGGGGGAACTAAGACACTGAGAAGTGAAGTGACTTACCCGAGGTCACATAGCGGACAAGTGGCGGAGTCAGGACTAGAATCCAAGTCCTCTGTCTCCCAGGCCTGTCCTCTTTCCACTGGGCCATGCTGCTTTGCAAAGCAGTCTCTTTGCTTCATCTCCCCCGGGGCCAGACAGAGCATAGTCTTCATTAAATGTGTCGCATCCCTCCCCATCCCCAGCTTCTCTCAGTTTTAATCAATATTCACTTTCAGCCTGAGCTTCATTGTCTCTTCCGCCCACCTGTGCCCTCTGGGACACAGTGTATTCTGACCTTCATCCAACCTAGAGAACATCTGTCCGCCCACCTGGACGGTGGCCTGCCCTGCCTCTCTCACAAGAATAATAATAACTGTGATATTTGTTAAGTGCTTACTATGTACCAGGCACTGTACTAAGTGCTGGGGTGGATATAAGCAAATCGATTTGGACAGTGTCCCTGCCCCACGTGGGGTTCACAGTCTTAATCTCCATATTACAGCTGAGGTAACTGAGGCACAGAGAAGTGAAGTGATTTGCCCAAGGTCACGCGGCAGACAACGGTGGAGCCGGGATTGGTATCCAGGTCCTTCTGACTCCCAGGTCAATGCTGTATCCACTAGGCCATGCTCCTTCTCTGTTCTTATCAGACAGAATGCCTCTGGTCCACAGGGGTCCCGGCCCACGGAGGTGCCAGGACGGACTTGGGGACAGGCTGATGGGAACAGTGGTCATCGGCGACCCGGTGGACAGAGCACAGGCCTGGGGAGGGAGGGGGTCAGGAGATCTGCGTTCTAATCCCGGCCCTGCCCCGGCCTGCCTTGAGACCTTGGATGAGTCACTTCACTTCTCTGGGTTTCAATTTCCTCCTCTGCAAAATGGGAAGAAGACTGTGAGCCTCATGTGGGGCAAGAACCGTGTCCAATCTAATAACCTTATATTTGCCCCGCACTCAGCACAAAATAAGCACTTGAGGAATGCCAAAATTATTATGTGTTACATTAAATCACAAGAATTGCTGGAGCCTGAATAAAAGCACAGCAATGCATACCCTGATTTATTCAGATGATCCCAGCTCTGCCACTTGTCACCTGTGTGACTGTGGGCAAGTCACTTAACTCCTCTGTGCCTCAGTTACCTCTTCTGTCAAATGGGGATTAACTGTGAGCCTCGCGTGGGACTGCCTGATGACCCTGTATCTACCCCAGTGCTTAGAACAGTGCTCTGTGCATAGTAAGCGCTTAACAAATATCAACAATACATAGAAGACACAGGTTCCAGTTACATGGGGGAGGCAGGGAACACGCACTTATGGCCAATCAATGGTATTTATTGAGCGCTTATTGCATGCTGAGCACTGTACTAAGCACTTGGGAGAGTTCAAAACAATAGAATTGGTTGACTTACAGTCTAGACGGGGACATCATAGTTAAAGAACGAGGGAATCGTCTCAGATGGAAAAAAAAAATCAGTGAGCAGAGAAATGCCTGGGAGCTGAGGTACCTAATGGGAGGATGTGATGAAGGAGGTGGGGATTAATCAGGGAGGGCCTCCTGGAGAAGATGGCTTTTTAGGAGGCTCTGAAAGGATCGGGGTGGGATTCGTTAAAGCTGGGGGGGGAAGAGAACTAAGTTTGATGTGGACAGGGACCATGTCTACCAACTCTTTTGTAGTATATCATTATTGGTGGTACTTATTGAGCACTTTCTGGGTGCAGAGCACTGTACTAAGCGCTTGGCAGAATAGAGTACCACAGAGTTGGTAGACACGGTCCTTCCCCATAGTGAGCTTACAGTCTAGAGTCTATTGTACTTTCTAAGCGCTTACTACAGTGGTCTTCACATAAGCACTCTAAAAACACCATTGATTGACTGATGGAGTGATTGCAGGGAAAACTATTTCCATTGATAATGGTGATATTTATTAAATGCTTACTCCAGCTTAGGTGCTGGTACGGACTCCAGATAACCAGACTGGGAAACAATCTCTGTCCCTCAGAGGGCTCAGAGTCCAACTGGCAGGGACGGCAGGAATCATAAGTGAGGAAACTGAAGCACAGAGAGGTTAGATGAATCACTCAAGATACTCAGCAAGGTACTCCCAGACCCATGTTCTTTCCACTAAACTGCACTGACTCGAGTGAGAGTTAGAAACAAGAGAATCGCAAATGAGGCACAACTGAAGGTGAGCTAAAGAAGAGTGCAATCTGGGGTGTAGTGAGAGAAATGAGTGGGTAGGTAAGAGGGAGAGAGCCGGTGGTCTTGTCTTACGCTGTCGAGTCGTGTCCGACCCATTGCGACTCCATGGACACATCTCTCCCTTCCTCCATCTGCAATTGTTCTGGGAGTATATCCGTTGAGTTTTCTTGATAAAAATACAGAAGAGGTTTACCATTGCCTTCTTTCATGCAGTAAACTTGAGTCTCCACCCTCGACTCTCTCCCAAACGGCTGCTGCCCAGCACCGGTGAGTTTTGACTTGTAGCAGATGGCTTTCCACTCGCTAGCCACTGCTCAAGCTAGGAATGGCATGGGCCTGCTTCTGCTTGACTCTACCTCCCATAGCTGCGACTGGTAGCGGACTGGAAACTCTCCAGGTGCCATCCTGAGAGGGTCAGGTGGTGGAAGGGAGCCTTAAAGCCAACGATCGGGAGTTTCTGTTAGTCGGGAGAAGAAGCAAGTTCGACGGAGTTGTTTGCTGAGGGGAGCAATAGATTTCAAACACGTTAAAGAACATAATACCCGAGGTGGTTTGGAGGAGACGTAAGGGAGAGGGTAGAGGCTGGAGGAAGGGAGACCAGGGGGAGCCTGAACAAAGAATCCGGCTAGGAGGACAAGAGGGCTTGGCCCAGCGTCATGGTGGTGAAAGAGGAAAGGAAGGGTTGAACCCAGGAAATACTGTAGAAGAAAAACCAGTAGGATTTAGTCAGGGTAATGGTTGATGAGAAAAGAAAGGGAGGAGTTCAAAATTGCCAAGGCTGTGACCTTTCAGTCGGGGAGGGGAAGGCTCTGAACAGTTTCCGGAAACACTCTCCAAGGTACCCAAAGTTGGCAGGGTGGGGTTGGAGTGAGAGCTGAGCCCATCTGCTCCTAGCTCCGTCCCTGGAGAGGACCGGTTGTCAGGATCCGAAAGGCCAAGCTGCTGGGAGGCTCTCATTCAGACAGTCAATCGTACTTATTGAGCGCTTACTGTGTGCAGAGCACTGTACCAAACGCTTGGGACAGTAATCTGTAACAATACAGCAGACACGTTCCCTGCCCACAACAAGCTTACACTCTAGAGGGGTTGACGGACATTAATATAAATAAATCATTTATAATATATCATTTATAGACACATACACAAGTGGGGCTGAGAGTGGGTTGAATAGCCAAATGCCCAAAGGCCACAGAGCCAAGTACGTAGATGACGCTAATAAGTCTAGAGGGGGCTCTCCTGGCTCTTATGCAGGTATGGAAGCAGTGTGGCTTAGTGGATAAAGCACGGGCCTGGGGGTCAGAAGGACCTGGGTTCTAATCCTAGGTCTGCCACAAGTCTCCTGGGTGATCTTGGGTAATTCACTTAACTTCTGAGCCTCAGTTACCTCATCTGTAAAATGGGGATTAAGAATGTGAGTCCCATGTGGGACAGGGTCTGCATCCAACTTGATTGACTTGTATCTATCCCAGAGCTTAGAACGGTGCTTGGCACACAGTAAGCATTTGAAGAATACCATAATTACTATTATTATTATCTGAACTGGGAACGTCGGGCCCAGATCCAGGAATCGCTCAGAGTCTCCTGAAGGAACGGGAGACCGGGCTTGGTCTATTTGGGCAGCTGGTGCGTCCCACATGGGTGTAAAGTAACAGAGCATTCCGAACCATGAGGAGTTCCCAGCGCTTAGTACAGAACAGTGTTTTGCATGCAGTAAGCCCTCAGTAAATATGATTGATTGATAATTGACTGTGGATTGGAGACCAGCTCCTTGAGGGCAAGGTTAGCTCTATTGTGCTTTCTCAAGCGCTCAGTACAGTGATCTGCATATGGTAGACTAGAAGCTCCTTGAGGACAGGGATCATGTCTACCAGCTTTACTGTACTCTTCCAAGAACTCAGTACAGTCAATCATATATATTGAGGGCTCGAGAGAGTGTGCAGAAGACTGTACTAACCGCTTGGGAGGGTACAGTAGAACAACAAATAGACCCATTACCTGCCCACAAAGAGTATAATAATAATAATGTTGGTATTTGTTAAGCGCTTACTATGTGCCGAGCACTGTTCTAAGAGCTGGGGTAGAAAAAAGGCAATCAGGTTGTCCCACATAGGGCTCACAGACTTCATCCCCATTTTACAGGTGAGGGAACTGAGGCACAGAGAAGTTAAGTGACTTGCCCAAGGTCACAGAGCTGACAAGTGGCAGAGCCGGGATTAGAACCCATGACCTCTGACTCCCAAGCCTGTGCTCTTTCCACTGAGCCACGCTGTTTCTCAACAGTCTAGAGATAAGCTTACAGTCTACAGACTAGTCTGGTACAGTGCTACAATCTAGCACAGAACTTGGCATGCAGCAGATCGTAAGCTCCTTGAGGGTAGGCATAATGTTTACTGGCTGTATTGTATTCTCCCGAGTATTCAGTACCGTGCCCTTATCCATTTCAGACCCTCAATCTGGTCCGTAGCACATAGTTGTAAGCCTTTGGAAGGCAGGAATCATGTCTAACTCTTTGGTACATTCTTAAATGCTCAGAACAGGGCTTTGCACACAGTAGTTACTTAGTCAATATTGCTGATTGATTGAGGCTGAAGAAAAGACAGTGGGGGGATCTTGTTCTGGGTTGATCGATTCTCCTCCAAGAGGCCTTCCCCGATTAAGCCCTCTTTTCCCCATCTCCATCTCACTTCTGCATCTTCTATGCACTTGGCTCTGTGGCCTTTGGGCCTTTAGTATTCATCCCACTCTCAACCCCACTTATGCACATATCTATAAATTACATATTATAAATTATTTATATATATTAATGTCCGTCTCCCCCTCTAGATTGTAAGCTTGTGTGGAGAGAGATTGCACCTACAATTCTGAGGTATTCTACTCTCCCAAGTGCTCAGTACAGTGCTCTGCACACAGAAAGCGCTTATTAGATACTGATGATGAGTATGATAATGATGACTAATTGATCGGTTCACACATTCGATGCCCAGAGAAAAAGGATTGGACCAGATGACCTTTCTGCCATCTCTGGAAGGCTCAGATATGGAGCGGTGTCCTGGCCGGAGGATGAAGAAAGTCTGGCTAAACCTGGGCAGAAGAGCTAGAGAAGTTGGGTCTCTCTGGGTTAAACTGTCTCCACCCCTCTGTCCCCGTTCCTTTCCCCTACAGGTCACTGGATTTCACTGGATTCACTTATTATTTATTATTATTAATAATTCTTATTATTATCACCTTTATCATATTTACTCCCTATGTGACAGCATAAGACAAGACATTGTGACAAGCACTGCTCTAAGCTGCAGAGCTGCAGCTGCAACTGCTGCAGAACTGAGACCTCCCCAACTCAGGCCTGTGGTCAGGGTGAAGGAAGGGAAGGTTGAGCAGACACTACCAGGGCTTCTTCCTTCTCCACCTGAAGTAATAATAACAATAGAAATCAAAATTATGGAGTTTATTAAACCAAGTATTTGTTATTATTAATAATAATACTGATATTTATTAAGAGCTTTCTATGTCCCAAGCACTGTTCTGAGCACTGAGGTAGATACAAGGTAATCAGCTTGTCCCACTAGCAGCTCAGTCTTAATCCCCATTTTACAAAGGAGGTAACTGAGGCACAGAGAAGTTAGGTGACTTGCCCAAAGTCACACAGCAACTAGCGGTAGCAAGTAGCGGAGTTGGGATTAGAACCCATGACCTCTGACTCCCAAGCCTGTGCTCTTTCCCTTAAGCTATGTTGCTTCTCATAAACCAAATACTGTGTTAAAACCTGGTGTAGATACAATATCATGAGATCAGACACAGTCCTAAGAGGGAGAGGGAAACTGAGGCACAGATAATTATTATTATTATTTATATTAATGTGTTCTACCCCTCCAGATTGCAAGCTAGCTGTGGTCACGGAATGAATCTGCCAACTCTGTTGTATTCCCAAACGTTTAGCAAGTGCTCTGCTCATAATAAGTGCTCAATAAATTCAATCGATTGATTGATTGTAGTATTTAAGTGTCTACTAGGTGTCAGCACTCTTCTAAGCACCGGGATAGATACAAGATAATCAGGTCCCACATGGGGTTCACAGTCTAAGGAGGAAGGAGAACAGATAGCAAATCCCCATTTTCCAAATGAGAAATAAAGTGACTTGCCCAAGCAGATAGAGAAAAACTAGAATCCAGTCTCCGAATCCCAGCCACGGCTCTTTCACTAAGAATAATAATAATAATATTTGTATCTGTTAAGTGCTTACTATGTGCAGAGCACTGTTCTAAGTGCTGGGGTAGTTACAGGGTAATCAGGTTGTCCAACGTGAAGCTCACAGTTAATCCCCATTTTACAGACGAGGTCACTGAGGCACAGAGAAGTTAAGTGACTTGCCCACGGTCACACAGCTGACAAGCGGCAGAGTTGGGATTTGAACCCATGACCTCTAACTCCCAAGCCCGGGTTCTTTCCACTGAGCCACGCTGCTCCGCTAGGCCTCACTACTCCCAGAAGAAACAATAAAAATGCTTTTGTTTCGGTTTCAGCCTTAGTTCAGTAACACCCAGGCCTTCCTGCTCTCCTGACTGGTGTTGAAACCCTCCTCCTGCCATTCTCTAGGCTTCTCCCGCCCCAGGACTGGGGGCTGGAGTTGGGGGTGCCCCCCAAATCTGGGATCAGTTACTGCTGGTCTCCCACTCTTCGGGCTCCTGCCTCATCATCAACACACCTACAAATACGTTCATAAATATCCCCATACTTTTGTAGGCATTCATGTATTCCTGCATGTATGTTCAGTCACATGCAAGGATGCTGCATTTGCATATATTCATATGTGGTCACATTTGCATGCCTGCACACATACTCCGGCTTTCCTGGAGATGGTGGTTGTTGTATTGCAGATCTGCAATGGCAGCAGCGGCGTGGTACAGTGGAAAGAGCGCGGGCTTGGGAGTCAGAGTTCATGGGTTCAAATCCCAGCTCCACTACTTGCCACCTGTGTGACTTTGGGCAAGTCACTTGACTTCTCTGTGCCTCAGTTACCTCATCTGTAAAATGGGGATTAAAACTGTGAGCCCCACGTGGGACAACCTGATTACCTTGTATCCCCCAGCGCTTAGAACAGTGCTTTGCACATAGTAAGCGCTTAACAAATATCACCATTTATCAACAACAGTCACAGCAGCACAGTTCCCACAGGAAACACACCCACATTTCCATGTCCAGGGCCCGGATCGGAGTCTCTCCTTTTCCCAGATGCCTATTACCTGGGGCCTGAGAAGAAGAGGCTGTGGCTCCTCTAGTCCAACCCAACTGCCTCCACCTCTCCCCCCCCCCTCTTCCTCCTCTTCCTTTTCTTCCTTCTCCTCCTTCTCCTTCTCCCATTCCCGCTGTGACCTAAGAAGCTGGGGAGGGGAGGTAGAGCAGGGACTGGGTTGGGAAAGGAGTTGGCAGGGACTAGGTGGCCTTTATCCCTCTCCTCAGGTGTAGGGTCCCTAACCTCCCCATGGTCAGAAGGGCCCAGACCAGTTCTCACTCTCCTCCAAAGAGCCACAGGGCTTCAGTGACCTCCTCCCCTGAGCCCTGATCCCCCAGTTAGGGTTTCTCCCCTCCCAGGAGCTGCCCTCATGGGAGGTCTGGACCCCAAATTCTCCCTCCAAAACAGCCATCCCTGTCTCTGGCATCCCAGGAGTCTAGGTACCCTGACACCTTTCCCAGGGAGGGCTGGTAACCCCAGAGGGTTGGGGCTGGTTACCCACGAGCAGGAGGCCTCACCAGAGTGGCAGATCAAAGCTTCTCACCCGCAGAAGGCCTCGCCCAGTGCCAGATATCAAAGTTCCTCACTGGTAGAAGGCCTCACCCAGTGCCAGGTATCAAAGTTCCTCACCGGCAGAAGGCCTAGCCCAGCCCCACATCAAAGATCACAGGCAAAGAAGGCGTGTCTTCTGGAGCCAAGCAGCCAAATGGGCTCTCTGGAACAACTGTGGACGCTCATCAATCCATCCAGCCATCCAACTGTCACTCAATCAATCAGTAGTATTGACTGAGCACCTACCGTGGGCAGGGACTCACGGGAGAGTATCGGGAGAGTACAGTAGCTACAGACTATTGAGGCAGTGGGAGACACAGCGTGACCTAGTGCACTTATCATATTCCCACCCTGACTACTGCAACAGCCTCCTCACGGACTTCCGTACCTCCTCTCCCTCCCCACTTCAGTCCATACTTCACTCTCCTGCCCAGATCATTTTTCTAGAAAAATGTTGTGTGCGTGGCTCCCGACTCCTCAAGAACCTCCAGTGACTGCCCTTCTACCACTGCATCAAACAGACTCCTTACCATCAGCTTTAAATCACTCAATCAGCTCTCCCCGTCCTACCTCGTCTCGCTGATCCCCTACTGCAACCCAGCCTGCACACTTCAATCTTCCAACGCCAACCTGCTAACTGTATTTCGATCTCATCTATCCTCCCACTGACCCCTTGCCCAGGACCTCTCTCTGGCCTAAAACTCTCTCCCCAATCAATTGATTAATTAATATTATTGTGGTATTTGTTAAGCGCTTACTGTGTGCCAGGCACTGTACTAAACGCTGGGGTGGATACAAGCAAATCGGGTTGGACAAAGTCCCTGTCCCACGTGGGGCTCACAGTCTCAATCTCCATTTTACAGATGAGGTAACTGAGGCCCAGAGAAGTGAAGTGACTTGTCCAAGGTCATGCCGCACAGAAGTGATGGGGTTACTGAGTGACTCCTGTCTGCAGAACACTGTACTAAGTGCTTGGAAAAGTACAACAGAATTGGTAGACACTATCCCCTGCTCACAGGAAGCTTACGGTCTACAGGGAGAGGTACACTTTAAAATTCATTCAATTTCATTCAATAGTATTTATCGAGCGCTTACTATTTGCAGAGCACTGTACTAAGCGCTTGGAATGTACAAATCAATAAAATGATTAGGGTTAGCGAGTAGAGTATATACATATGGGTGTGTGTGTGTGTTTGTGTATTGTGAGGATGGGGCGAGTAACAAAATCTTTAAGGGTCAGCAGCCAAGTGCAGAGTCAACACAGAGAGGAGGGTGGATAGGGAAAATAAAAGGCTTAGTCTGGAAAAGCCTCTTGGCCAAGATATAATTTTATAATTTAGGATCAGTCCAAGATGGTTAACTCTTTCCCCGCCCTGTTTTTCTTCTGCTATCCAGATTCCTACAGTTCTCCCCTGGTGTCTATCGACCCCTCCTTCTCAGTGCCTCAGCAGGATGCGTGAGAGGGTCTGGCGTCTCTCTGCTTCTGGGGCTCCGAACTCTCACATTTCACTCAGTCGATCGTATATACTGAGCGCTTACTGTGTGCCCAAGCACTCTACTGAACTCTTGGGAGAGACGAAAGACGCGTTGAGCTCAAAGTTCATTTCTCCGGTTTTATTTCCTTTCTGCCGCCACGACTCTGTGACCCGAACCCAGAAAGGTTGGGCTCCCCAGGCTCCATCCATGGTCACAGAATGGCAAACCGGGAGCCATCTTGACCCCCTACAAGCCCCAACCCATCCCCAGTGTAGGCAAGACACCCACTCACAACACCTCAGCCACACTGGGGGGCTGGAGCAGGTCTTTGGGGGGTCTCTACCTGTACCCTCCTGAGAGGGATTGGGAAAGGAAGGGAGATGAGTTTGATCACCTCCATCTAGCTCCTCCCCCTTGGCGATTGTCTACTCCACACAGCTCCCTGCCTACACAGCTCTGGATTTCTCTGCACACAGTGTCCAATACGGAGTTCTACACATAGTAGGCACCTAGTACAACTCTCTGGACCCAGTAGACACCCAGTACAGCAGGCTGGGCACAGTTGGTGTCCAGTAGACTGTTCTTTCCACAATCTGTGTCCAGTACAGTATTCCTCACACAACAGACACCCAGTACAGTGCCCTGCACGCAAGGAGCACCCAGTAACCAGGGTCTGGGCTGGGCATATGGGCCACTCTGCTGTGGTTACCCCTGCAGGAAGAGGAGGCAGAAAGGACCTTTGCTGACTTGGGATGACTTGGGGGTGTTGGCCAAAGGGGTTTGACATTCAGTCAGTCATTCGTACTTATTGAGCGCTTACTGTTGCAGAACACTGTACTAAGTGCTTGGAAGAGTACAATGTAACAATAAACAGTCAAATTCCCTGCCCACAAAGAGCTTACAGACTAGAGGGGGAGACAGACATTATTATAAATAAATGACAGTGTTGTACATAAGTTTTATGGGACTGGGAAGGGAGATGAATAAAGGGAGCAAATCAGGGTGATGCTGAAGGGAGTGGGAGAAGAGGAAAGGAGGACTTAATCAGGAAGACCTCTTGAAGGAGATGTGCCTTCAGTAAGGCTCTGAAAGAGGGGAGAGTAAATGTCTGTTGGATATGAAGAGGGAGGGCGTTCCAGGCCAGAGGGAGGATGTGGGCTAGAGAGACGGTCAGGATTGAGGTACAGTGAGAAAATTAGCGTTAGAGGAGTGAAGTGTGCAGGCTGGATTGTAGCAGGAGAGTTGTGAGGTGAGTTGGGAGGGGGCAAGGTGATTGAGGGCTTTAAAGTTGATGGTAAGGTATTTTTGTTTGATCCCCCGATTAGACTGTAAACCCGTCAATGGGCAGGGATTGTCTCTATCTGTTGCCGAATTGTACATTCCAAGTACTTAATACAGTGCTTGCTCTGCACAGAGTAAGCACTCAATAGATACTGTTGAATGAATGGATGGGCAACCACTGGAGGTTCTTGAGGAGTGGGGATAAATAGTTTTTGTAGAAAAATGATCCGGGCAGCAGAGTGAAGTCTGGACTGGAGTGGCGAGAGACAGGAGGCAGGGAGTTCAGCAAGGAGGCTGACAGTAATCAAGACAGGATAGGATAAGTGATTGGATTAACACGGGAGCAGTTTGGGTGGAGAGGAAAGGGCGGATTTTAGCGACGTTGTGAAGGTGGATCCAACAGGAATGATGGATTGAATTTGTGGACCGAATGAGAGAGAGTCAAGAATGAAGCCAAGGTTATCGGCTTGTGAGACAGAAAGGACGGTGGTGTCGTCTACAGTGAAAGGAAAGTCAGTGGGAGGACAGGATTTGGGTGGGAAGATAAGGAGCTCTGTTTTGGACATGTTAAGTTTGAGGTGACGGGAGGACTTCCAAGTAGAGCTGTCTTGAAGGCAGTAGGAAATGTGAGACTGCAGAGAGGGAGAGAGATCAAGGAACCGAGCTTCTGCCCTGGCCACCGCAGTCAAATTCGCCGGCTGTCAGGAAGAGCAGATGAAAGCCACTTCCTCCCACCCATGGATTGGTCTAACCCAAGTAACTTTGGCCCTGAATCAATCCTTTTGACTCAGGCCCATCCGGGTTTTCCCACTACCCAACCCTCTTTACACACAGGGTTGTTCTCTTGGTCTTAAAGTAGTTTAGATCCCTTCCAAATCGTCCTATCTCTGGATTGCTTTGTGCCAGTCAGCCCCTGGCCTACATTGGTCCATTTCCAATCTCCTTCTCAGACACTCCCCACCCACCATTGTAGACTCTTTGTCCGTCTCAATCAGTCCTCCTGCAGACGTCCCGGAGTTCACATTTCCCCACAGACCAATCAGTCAATCAATCGATCATTGGCATGATGCATCTCTCCCCTGCCGTCCCTTCCTCTTCCTTGCCCTGGGACCCCCGGGGAGGCAGGCTGGGTTGCTCCCCCCTTAGCCACGGGTGAAGCACTTGAGGTGGTTCTTGAAGAAGTGCAGGGCCAGTTTGAACCGGACCTGCTCCCGGGTGTTGGCCCGGAAACCCCCGTAGCTCCTCTCAGCGGCGGCCTCCTTGGGGTCGGAGATGGGGTTCTTGGGCTGGTGCCCTATGCTGACGTCGGAGCAGGAGCCCACCAGCAGGCTGCCCAGGCCGTCGATGAAAAACTCTGGGGGAAGAAGTGAGACAAGGAGGAACTGTGGGGCCAAGAGGGGCAGAACACAGTCCGAGGGCCGGACTCCGCCTCTCAGGACGAGCTGTGACCCCCGCCTAGCCTGGCCCGCTGCTGTTGGAGCCTACTGGGGCAGAGACAGCTACAGCAGTTTTTGGAGAAGCAGCATGGCTTAGCAGATAGAGCACGGGCCTGGAAGTCAGAAGGTCCTGGGTTCTAATCTCGGCTCTGCCACGTGTCTGCTGTGACCTTGGGCAAGTCACTTTATTTCTCTGTGCCTCAGTTACCTCATCTGTAAAATGGGGATTGAGACTGTGAGTCCCACGTGGGACAGGGATTGTGTCAAACCTGATTAACTTGTATCTACCCCGGCGCTTAGAACAGTGCTTGGAACATAGCAAGCTCTTAATGAGTACCATAATTATTATTATTTATTCTTATTCTCCTCAGGCAAGATCATCTCAGGCCATGGAGCCAGAGGAAGAGCTTATAGGGCGTGAGTCCTCGAGGGGTTATGAAGCTCCCCTGGGCCCTGGCCTCTGGGGGTCTGGTGATTGGAGTCCTTGTGGGGTAAAAAGGAAGCATCCTCTCCTTTCCTCATCCCTCTTCCTCCTCTCCCCTTCCTCTCCTCTCCCTTCTTTTTTTTTTAATGGTATTTGCTAAATGCTTACTAGGCATCAAACACTGTTCTAAGGAGCTGGGGTAGATATAAGGGAATGAGTTTGGACCCAGTCCCTGAATCACATGGGGCTCGCAGTCTAAGTAGGAGAGAGAACAGGAGAACTGAGGCACAGAGAAGTTAAGTGATCTGCCCAAGGTCATACAGCAAGCATTTGGCAAAGATGGGATTAGAATCCAGGTCCTCAGACTCCCAGACCTGTGTTCTTTCCACTAGGCCATGCTACTTTTCTTCTCTCTCCTGAGTGAAGCGAAGGAAAAGAGTTCCCATCTCTCTCCTGGTCCCCCATCCTGGAGTCCCAGAATCCTAAGTGATTTTTCTAACAGTAATAGTAATTGTCGTATTTGTTAAGCGCTTACTATGTGCCAGGCACCATACTAAGTGCTGCGGTGGATTACAAGCAAACAAATTGGGTTGGACACAGTCCCTGTCTCACATGGGGCGTAAAGTCTCAATCCCCATTGTACAGATGAGGGAGCAAAGGCACAGAGAAGTGAAGTGACTTGCCCAAGGCCACACAGCAGACAGGTGGCAGAGCCGGAATTAGAACCCATGCCCTTCTGACTCCCAAGCCCGTGTTCCATCCACTATGCCGTGCTGCTTCGCTACTGGGGCAGAGACAATGTGCTAAGCAGGGAGATCCATTTTAACCCAGATCCAGTTCAGACAGTGACCGCCTCATTGTCTGCCGTGTCATACATTCCGCTTAGTACAGTGCTCTGCCCACAGTAAGCGCTCAGTAAATACGATTGAATGAATGAATGAGTGAACCCGCAGGTAGCTAGGAACGCCACAGGCCAAGAATCATGCCGTGTAGACCACAAGTCTAGTTCATGCCGTGTAGACCAAAGATGTGAGTTCAATCTCTCAGGTGTCTTGGCTACTCCCAGGGTTACCATATTTGCCACAGAAGATGGAACAGCTTTTCTTCTTAAATCCCAGTCTGTCCTCGAGGCTAGTGGCTCCTGGGGCCTCAATTCCTTCATCAGTCAATCTATCAATCAATCAATTGCATATTGAGTGCTTACTCTGTGCTGAGCACTGTAATAAGCATTTGGGAGAATATAATGTAATAGAATTGGTAGGCCTTTTTCTTGTCTACAAGTGCTCAAAAAATATCCTGGGTGATGATGATGATGAAGTCTGTTATATTGGACTCTCCCAGGCGCTTACTATAGTACTCTGAACGCAGTATGCACCCAATAAATATGATCGATTGACTGATTGATTGGGAGAGGAGGGGATCTTTCAAAGACCTGCCTGAGATCAGGACTGCCCCAGGCCTTCCCCGCCTCCGGGAGCAAAGAGGGTAGAGAGGGGGTCCCGGCGATACCTGAGTGGGCCACTCGCTGTAGCTTGGGGCCGAAGCCGACGCTCAGGAGCTTGTGCGTGTGGGCCAGGAAGAAGTTGACCACGCCGCTGGTCACCCCACAGCTGGGGAAGCCGGGCAGAGGGTGGAAAGAGCCGGCCCTCCAATGGATGCAGTCTCCATCTTCTCCTGGCTCCAGCAGGAGCTTAAACTGGAACTGGTTTCCTCCCACTCTGCCTCCCACCTAGTCCACGGAGCGGAAAGGGGAGGATCAGGGTGAGCGACCTCGTTGTATCTATCAGCAATCTCTGCTTCCTCCAGGAAGCCTGCCAGATTCGGCATCTGATGCCAATGGCTCTTCGAGGGGGAAGTCACAGATATCCGCTAGTCACACCCTCCCACCAGCTGATAGCCATCTTCCACCCCACTCCCCCAGGCACCTCACGCCTGCACTTTACCTCTCTGCCTCCCCTCACCTCTGTCCTAGGCTGACCAGGACAGAGGGTGGTCCTGACCTGCCTTCCTCAGAATCCACAGCTCCTAGGGTCAAGAGAGTGAAAGGTGAATCTGCTGGGATGGATTGATTGATTGATTGATTGGGAAACCACCTCAGGGTTTCCATGTGGAAACACCAGGCCACGATAATGGGAAGAAGTCAGTCTTCCCATCAGGCTCTGGATCCAGTCCAGGAATCTGGCATCAGTCTTCACTGTCCCCCCAGTTGTCCCCCTCCCGCTTTCCATGCAGCCCCTCCCTCACCACATCCAGATCCGTGTTCTCCAGCACGTCCACCAGCCGGTCAATCTTGGTGTCGTTAGTGAAGATGTAGTCATCATCCACCCAGAGGACGTATTTGGTGGTGACCTGCGACACGGCCAGGTTCCTGCCCGCAAACCAGCCCTGGCAAGAGGAAGGCCGCGTGAACGAGGTCCTGCTAGTAGAGACCTTGGTTTGGTTTCCCAAAACCTGTTTCTCCAAGAGGCTGGACAGGAAGAGCTAAAGCCCTTTCACCTCTGACACTCCCTCAGGCAGAGCAGGAGAAACCGAAGCCAGAGAGGTTAGGTCACTCACTACACTGTACTGTATCAGTCATCTGGCTGACCTTCCTGCCTCCTGTAACTCCCCACTCCAGTCCATACTTCACTCTGTTTTTACGAGATGTTCTTCCTCTTGACGCTGTTTAGTGCCATTGTTCTCGTCTGTCCGTCTCCCCCGATTAGACTGTAAGCCCGTCAAACGGCAGGGACTGTCTCTATCTGTTGCCGACTTGTTCATCCCAAGCGCTTAGTACAGTGCTCTGCACATAGTAAGCGCTCAATAAATACTATTGAATGAATGAATGAATGAAGATCATTTTCCTACAAAAATGTTCAGGCTATGTTTCCGCACTCCTCACTCCAGTGGTTGCCCATCCACCTCCACAGCCAACAGAAACTCCTCACCATCAGCTGTAAAATACTCATTACCGTATCCCCTCTTACCTCACCTTGCTACTTTCAACCCAGCCCACACACTTTGCTCCTCTAATGCTAACCTTCTCACTGCATCTCGATCTCATCTATCTCACCACCGACCTCTCACCCACGTCCTGCCTCTGGCCTGGAACACCCTCCCTCCTCATATCCGAAAGACAGTGACTCTCCCCGTCCTTAAAGCCTTATTGAAGGCCTCCAAAAGGCCTTCCCTGATTAAGTCCTCTTTTCCTACTCCCTTTTGTGTCACCCATCCCCACAGCACTTAGTTTATATCTGTAATTTATTTAGTGATATTAATGTCTGTCTCCCCTTATAGATTGTAAAATCACTGTGGGAAGGGAATATGTCTGCCTATTACTATATAGTACTCTTCCAAGCACTTTGTACAGTGCTCTGCACACTGTAAGTGCTCAATAAATACGACTGATCAACTGACTGACTGGCTGACTGAGACACTGGCTTCCCAACACCTTCTGTTTCTAAGAGAGGCTGGGCAGGAAGAGCCAAAGCCCTTTCACCTCTGACACTCCCTCAAGCAGAGTAGGAGAAACCAAAGCCAGCAAGACTAAGTCACTCACTACCTACCTACTCACTATCTACTCACACACACAAACCACCCCAGGGTCTGACCTCCTGACCTCCGGCCCACTGTGTGTCGTCGTCCCCCAGTCCTGGGGGCCAGAGCCCCCCGAGGATGCTCATTAAATTGAGGGGGACCAATATATCTGCTCCTTCCAGCTCCCCATCAGTCCCAGGGGTGCCAATCCTATGTCCCTGAGTTTGGGACTTGTGCTGGGAGGATGAAGGGGATGCTGAGGGGTGGCTGGGTCTGCTCCTGTCAAGGTTCCCTGATGTCAGTGAATGTTAAGTTTCCAGTGGGGCCAGGACAAAAGCGCATTTCAGACCCAAAAGCCAGGGGCTGAGTGGGTGGAGCTAAGGCAAGGGGCTGGACAGAGTGAGTAGGGCTCAGAAGGGGGGCTAAGGGGAAAGGGTTAATAATAATAATTATGGTATTTGTGAAGTGCTATGTGCCGGGCACTGTACTAAGCGCTGGGGTAGATACAAAATCATTAGGTTGGACTCAGTCCGTCTCCCGCGGGGCTCACGGTCTCGATCCGCATTTACAGATGAGATAACTGAAGTACAGAGAAGTGAAGTGACTTGTCCAAGGTCACACAGCGGACAAGTGGTGGAGCTGGGATTAGAAACCATGACCTTCTGACTCCCAGGGTCGTGCTTTATCCACTAGTCCACGCTTAGAGAAGCAGTGTGGCGCAGTGGAAAGAGCACGGGCTTTGGAGTCAGGGCTCATGAGTTCGAATCCCAGCTCTGCCACTTGTCATTTGTGTGACTGTGGACAAGTCACTTCACTTCTCTGTGCCTCAGTTCCCTCATCTGTAAAATGGGGATTAAGACTGTGAGCCCCACGTGGGACAACCTGATTCCCCTGTGTTTACCCTAGCGCTTAGAACAGTGCTCTGCACATAGTAAGCGCTTAACAAATACCAACATTATTATTGTTATTAAGGCAAGGGGCTGGACTGAGTGATTAGGGGTCAGATGGTGGGGCCGAGAAGGAGGCGCTAACGGAGTGGGTTGGCTTGACTAGTGGGGATTCAGGCAGAGGAGGGGGCGGAGGCAGAGGGTGGGCTCAGGAAGAGATGAGGTGAGTGGGTGGGACTCCAGGAGGCAGAGCTGAATGGGCGAGGCTCAGGCTGTGAGCTCGCCATGAGTAGGAATGTGTCAGTTTGTTGTTGCATTGTGCTCTCCCGAGCGCTTGGTACAGTGCTTTGCACACAGTAGGCGCTCAATAAATACAATTGAATAAATGAAAGAATGAATGAAAGGTGGGTCTGAGTGGGTAGGGATGAAGCAAAAGGCAGGGATGAGGGAGGGGAAGGAAGGAAGGAAGGAAGGAAGGAAGGAAGGAAGGAAGGAAGGAAGGAAGGAAGGAAGGAAGGAAAAGAAAGAGGGAAAAAGAAAGAAAGAAAACGGAAAGAAAGAGAGAAAGAAAAAGAAAACGAGAGAAAGAAAAAAGAAAGGAAGGGAGAAAGGAAGAAAGGAAAAGAAAGAAAGAGAGAAAGGGAAATAAAGAAAGAAAATAGAGAGAGAAAAAAGAAAACAAGAGAAAGAAAAAGAAAGGAAGGAAGAGAGAGAGGAAGGAAGAAAGAAAAGAAAGGAAGGAAGGAAGAAAGAAAAAGAAAGGAAGAAAGAAAAGGAAAAAGAGAAAGAAATAAAAGAGAGAAAGAAAAAGAAAGGAAGGAAGAGAGAGAGGAAGGAAGAAAGAAAAAGAAAGGAAGGAAGAAAGAAAGAAAAAGAAAGGAAGAAAGAAAAAGGAAAAGAGAAAGAAATAAAAGAGAGAAAGAAAAAGAAAGGAAGGAAGAGAGAAAGGAAGGAAGAAAGAAAAAGAAAGGAAGGAAGAAAGAAAGAAAAAGAAAGGAAGAAAGAAAAAGGAAAAAGAGAAAGAAATAAAAGAGAGAAAGAAAAAGAAAGGAAGGAAGAGAGAAAGGAAGGAAGAAAGGAAGGAAGAAAGAGAGAGGGAGAGAGGGAGAGAAAGAAAGAGAGAAAGAGGGCGGGACTGAGAGCAGTGTCCTGCCCAGAGCTCTCCCTGCTCTGGGACCTTCCTTCTACCTCCACCCCCTGGGGACGCAGGCCGGACCTTCCCAAAGGGCATGGTGTATTGGTCCACGAGGGGGTCGTCGATCTTCTCCGGCTGCGCGTTGTCATCGGCAACGATCACCCTCAGGTCCGGGTAGTGGACCCGGATGCTCCGGAGGAGGACCTGCAGCCTGGGGTAGCGCAGGAAGGTCTTGGTGGCCACAGTGACCAGGGAGCTGATTTTCCTCTCTGTGGCAGGGAAGGGGTTAAAACAGGTCTGTGAGAGGGTGCGGAGGGGTCCCCGACTTCCCTCCTGTCCCCCCACCCCCAGTTCGGCCCCGGTGCTTCTCTTGGGTTTTCACCTTCTACCAGACAGTCGTATTTATTGAGTGCTTACTGTGTGCAGAGCACTGTACTAAAAGCTTGGGAGAGGATAATACAGCAGTAACAGACATAATCCCTGCCCACAATAAATTTACAGCCTGAGGCCAGTAAGCCACATTGGGGTTTACCATAATTACTCAACTATGATCCAACCATTCATTTTTCATTCATTCAATTGTATTTATTGAGCGCTTACCGTGTGCACAGCACTGTTCTAAGCGCTGGTATAGATACAAGGTAATTAGGTTGTCCCACGTGGGGCTCACAGTCTTAATTCTCATTTTACAGATAAGGTAACTGAGGCACAGAGAAGTTAAATGACCTGCCCAAAGTCACACAGCTGATAAGTGGCGGAGTCAGCATTCAAACCCATGGCCTCTGACTCCCAAGCCCGGGCTCTTTCCACTAAGCCACTGTGAAGTGAGCTCAAGGCAGGATGGATGTGTCGCCGGTACATAGGTTGACCCTAAAGTCTTTGGGTTTCACTCCCATCCCACTCCCCACCAGCCCACCCGGGCTGGGGTATGAGGAACTCCTAGCAACGTGGCCTAGTGGATAAAGCATGGGCTTGGGAGCCAGAGGACCTGAGTTCTAATCCCTGCTCCACCACTTGCCTGCTATGTAGCCTTGGGCAAGTCACTTCCCTTCTCTGTGCCTCAGTTCCCTCATCTGTAAAATGGATTTAAAACTGTGAGGCCCCCATGTGGGACAACCCGATTACCCTTTATCTACCCCAGTGCTTAGAACAGAGCTTGGCACACAGTAAGCACTTAACAAATACCATCATTATTATTTCTATTATTATTCATTCATTCAATGGTATTTATGGAGCATTTACCCTGTGCCGAGCACTGAACTAAGTACTAGGGAGAGTACAACATAATAATAGACAAATTCCCTGCCCACAGTGAGCTTAAAGCCTAGACAGGGAGATCTTGGGCAAGTCACGTAATTTCTCTGTTCCCTAGTTTCCTCAACTACGAAATGGGAATTGGATACCTGTTTTCCCTCCTACTTAGACTGTGAGCTCTATGAGGAACAGGGACTGTATCTGGCCTAATTAACTTGTAGCTACCCCAGCACTTAGAACAGTGCTTGACACATAGTAAGCGCTTAAAAAAATTCCATAAAAAAAAAAAGAGCCTTACCTGGACCTGGATCGTACAGGATGGGAGTGATGGGATGCCGGATGGTCACAGGAAATCTCGCTACCCAACTTCCCAGCTCCACGCTCACTGGAGGGAGAGAGGCCTTGGGCCCTGAGCAACTGCCCACCTTCCCACCTGCCCTCAGCTCTCCTCTGCTGGGTGGGGACAGGGAGTGGGGTCTTGGGGAGAGAGCCCCGAACCCTCTCCATCCCCCACTCTGCTCCCAACTTGCTCTGAGATCTCGTGACACTCACTCAACTCCTCTGAGACTCAGTTTCTCCAGCTGCAAACCAGGGAGAATTGTTCTTCAGCCCAGGTGAGGGTCAGTGAAGCAACAGAAGGGAAAGAGAAGCAGCACGTCTTAATGCAAAGGCCGCAGGACCGGGAATTCAAGAGATCCGGGTTCTAATCCCAGTTCCACCACTTGCTTGCTGGGTGACCTTGTGCAAGTCACTTAACTTTTTGTTTCCTCAGTTTCCTCATCTGTTAAATGGGGATTAAAAACCCGTTCTCCCTCTACTTTAGACTGTGGGCTCTATATGGGTGACTGTGACTGGTCTAGTAAGTGGTTAACAAATGCCTCTATTATTATTACTAACAGTACTACTACTAATAATCGTTTGATGATCCTTCAAGGAAAGAGTTCTAGCAGGACAACCGTGTCACTACGTTTCCAAGTGCCCCAGGAGGAAGCAGTAGGAAGGCACATATCCTTCACGGTGGTTTACACAGAAGGGATCACCTCTTTCCCCATCCTCCTCAACCAGGGAGAATTTCCTGAAGGAGGTGAAATGGGGTGAGCTCGCCAGATAGGTGCCCTTTGGCGACCGACATGCTCTGAGGTGGTGAAGAGCAGCGGATTCTAGGTAAAGCCTCACCAATGTCCACGGCGCTGAGCCGGAAGACGGTGCTGGTATAGGTCACGTGCTGCAGGATGAAATTCAGCAGCTCCAGGTCGTTGGTGGAAAAATCAAACTCTTCTCACCTCTCCCTTGGACCACATGATCTGGGGTGTCCGCCAAGCTGTTGAAGGTCCCGAGCGAGGCCTTTAAGACGATCTGCGGGGCCGGTGTCGGGAGGAGGAACGACGGTGAAGCCAGGATGACATCAGAGCCCGGGACACTCTGCCAATACCTGACCTGATTATCTTGTATCTAAGCCAGCGTTTAGCACAGTGCTTGGCCCATATTAAGCGCTTAACCGATACCACTGTTATTAAGATGATTTCAGGCTGTGGCGTCCGCTGCCATGCCCCGGCTTTGGGTTCATTCATTTATTTATTCAGTCGTATTTATTGAGCACGTATGGTGTGTAGAGCACGGTACTAACTGTTTGGGAAAGTCCAATACAACAATAAACAGTGATATTCCCTGCCCACAGCGAGCTGACAGTTTAGAGCGGGGGAGGCAGACATCAAGACAAATAAATAAAATGACAGATATGGACATAAGTGCTGTAGGGTTGGGAGGGGGAAGAGCAAAGAGGGCAAGTTAGGGCGACGCAGAAGGGAGTGGGAGATGAGGAAAAGCTTGGCATGATCTAGTGGACAGGGCACAGGTCTGTGAGTCAGGGGACCCAGATTCTAATCCCAGCTCTGTTACTGGCCTGCTGTGTGACCTCAGGCAAGTCACTTGCCATCTCTGAGCCTGTTTGTTCATCGGTAAAATAATAGCAATAATCCCTGCATCTCCTTGCCTCCCCTGGAAGTAAGGAGAACACACAGCAAGTGCCTTAATAATGATGGCATTTGTTAAGCGCTTACTAAGTGCAAAGCACTTTTCTAAGCGCTGGGGGAGCTACAAGGTGATCACATTGTCCCACGTGAGGCTCACAGTCTTCATCCCCATTTTACAGATGAGGTAACAGGCACAGAGAAGTGAAGTGACTTGCCCAAAGTCACACAGCTGACAGCGGCGGAGCCAGGGGTAGAACCTATGACCTCTGACTCCCAAGCCTGGGCTCTTTCCACTGAAACACTCTGCTTCTCTAGCCTTGAGGTTAGGAATCCTGTCTACCACATCTAATGCAGTACACTCTCCCAAGCGCTTAGCACAGTGCTCTGCACATAGTAAGCTCTCAAAGCAGCATGGTGTAGTGGATAGAGCACGGGCCTGGGAGTCATAAGGTCACGAGGTCTAATCCCGACTCTGACACTTGTCTGCTCTGTGACCTTGGGCAAGTCACTTCATTTCTCTGGGCCTCAGTTACCTCATCTGGAAAATGGGGATTGAGACTGTGAGCTCCACGCGGGACAGGGACTGTGTCCAACCCGATTTGCTTGTAACCACCCCAGAGCTTAGTACAGTGCCTGGCACATAGTAAGTGCTTAACAAAATGCCATAATTATTATTATTTATTATTAATAACAACCATGGGTTGATTACAGTAAGTAATGCCCACGTCCTCTCTCTTATCCGAAATTCCCTCCCCATTCAATTTAGACCACCGCTCTCCCCATCTTAATAATAATAATAATTATTTTTCAAAGCCTTATTAAAATCACATCTCCTCCAAGAAGCCTCCCCTGATTAGTCTTTACTTCCCTATTTGCCACTTATGCACTTTGGAACCCCTTAAACACTTTGATTTTCACACACTTAGGTATCTATCCATTTTAAAGTCCACCTCCCCCTTTCCTCTGAAGACTTCTTGTGGGCCAGGATCATGTCTTAGATGTCTCCAGGGCATCATGTCTTCAGTGCTTATAAGAGTGTTTGGCACATAGTAAGCGCTTAACAAATATCATCATTATTCTATCTACCTACTCTGTTATATGGAAATCAATCAATCAGTGGAATTTAATGAGTGTTTGCTATATGCACAGCACCGAATCAAACCCTTGGGAATGAATTCAAAAGATTTGACAGACATAATCCCTGTTTACAGTCAACCCTCCCTAGTGCTTAGCGTAGACACTGTTCCCTGCCCTAAACAAATTTACCTTCAATTGATTGAGAGATGAAAGCAGTATACCAAATCATGATATTCATCTTCTCACTACCCAAGAAGGACGCAGTGCTCTGAACTCATGAAAAAAAAGCCCGTATACACATCTGCCCATGATTTCTATGGTTTAGTTGGGTCACTTTCAAAGGTTAACATCTTATAGTGAAAATGACATTTAGCAAAGAAGAAATGAAGGTGATGATGATGATGACGAAGATGTTATGAAGGAAGCATGAGTTGCAGACCGTAAGCCCCTTGTAGGTGGGGCTGTCCCATGCAGGACATCGACTGTGTCCGTCCGGATAAACTTGTATCTCCCACAATGCGTAGTAAACAGTAGGAGCTTAACGAATACCACAATTATTATTCCAGTCACAAAGACTTTCCAGTTCGGCTCCAGTGCTCTGTGTGACTTTCAGGTGATCAGATGCCCTTTCTGGGCCTCAGTTTCCCCATCTCTAAGATGGGAGATCAGTACCTGACTTTCGTGACCTCCTCGCTGACTTCCCCAGGTGTCGCATACTTTGCTCCTCTAGTGCCAACCTAACCTTCTCCCTGTGCCCCAATCTCACCCACCTCTCCACCGACCCCTGGCCCACGTCCTGCCTCTGGCCTGGAATGCCCTCCCTCCTTAAATCCAGCAGTGACTCTCCACCCCCTTCAAAGCCTTATTGAAAGCACATCTCTTCCAAGAGGCCTTCCCAGACTAAGCCCACTTTTCCTCATCTCCCACTCCCTTCTGCGTCACCCTGACTTGCTCCCTTTGCTCTTCCCCACGTCCCAGCCCTACAGCACTTATGTACATAGCTGTCATTTTGTTTATTTGTATTGATGTCTGTCTCCCCCACTCTAGACTGTGATCTCGTTGTGGGCAGGAAATGTCACTGTTCAGTGTTGTATTGTACTTTCCCAAGCATTTAGTACAGTGTTCTGCACACAGTAAGAGCTTAATAAATATGACTGAATGAATGAATGAAATGGGGCAGGAGCTGAGGTGGGCTGAGGACCAACAGGGGCATAGGATGGGCTACAAGGGTGGAAGGAGCCTCAGCTCCAATTTTGACCTCCCTGCACCCCCAAGGTACCTGTGACGCTTCTGGTCCGGAAAGGGTGAGACCTGAGATCAGAGGAAATGGAGGTGGGTGAGGAGTTCTTCAAATCTCATTCTATTGGGAAGGGAATTCCCCCTCCCTTAAGCCCCTGAAAATTATTTTAGACTGTGAGCCCGTTGTTGGCCAGGGATTGTCTCTATCTGTTGCCCAATTGTATATTCCAAGGACTTAGTGCAGTGCTCCGCACACAGTAAGCGCTCAATAAGTATGACTGAGAGTGAATTTGGAGATGGGGGGGCAGTCTGTACCATCCATGGCAGGGACACGGAGGTGATAGGCACAGGGCACCACTTGATGATGTTGGAGTCTTCACTGATCCAGCCAGAGAGGGTAATGACGGTCAAGCCGTCAGCTCCAGGCTATGCCAGGCTGGCTGACTGACTGGCCCTGGACAGGACGAGGAGCCGTGGATCTGGCCACAATGCCTGGACCCATAGGATCCGGTCACCCCGAGCTGTTCTCGCCCTCTGGATGTGGCTGGGGGATCCCCAGAACTGGTGGAATCCCAGTCCCAGCCCTGCCACTTGGTGCTTTGAGATCCTAAGGGCAGCAAAGGAGAGACCAGGCTCCTGTCGCCTGCACGCCTGAGAGGTGGGGAGGGGCTCTGTGACCTAAGAGAGGCAGATCCATTGCGAACCCCAGGGACGGGAAATGCGGACACCCACCTGGGATTAGTACAGTGTGCAGGGGCATTACCTCCACGCCGAAGATGGGATAACTGAAGGGCAGGTTGGGCTGGGCCACCAGCACGGGAGGGCGGGGCAAGCCCTCTCTGGAAAAGAGACAGATCAGGGCCACATTTTCATATTATTTACATATCATTGTCATGCCTTGCCCTTATACCAGCAGGAACCCAGGGGTTTGGTGGCCTGGAGTACCCGGGAGTGCCAAGTTGGGGAACACGGGTTCTGCTGGGTGAGGGGAGGGAGCGTGTGGGCTTCGGGCACAGCTCCCGGGAAAGGAGGGACAAAGGGGCACAATTCCCTGGCCCTCACCATCCCATTTCTAGGCCCCCTTCTCCAGAAAGCCTGCCCTGAATGCCACCACTCACCCCGGGCCCCAGCTTAGTTCCCTCCACCCCTGTATCTGTGGGTCAGTAAGGGTGGGGTCTGTCTCGGGGTGGGCTGTCCCTCCTCCTCCATTGGACGGGGCCAGGCCGAACCGGGCCGGGCCAGACTGAGTGGGACCGGGCTGAGTGGAATTGATCCCTCAGACAGCAGCCCCTCACCGCCTCTGGAAGTGCTGGAACTCTCTCTGCCTCCGGGCTTTCACCGCCTCCACGTCGCTCGGGCTGTAAGCGTCCTGGTAATTGTAGTTGCCTGGCCGGTTGACATTTTGACATTCGCACTGCTTCTTGGGGAACAGCCTGAAACAGACGCCCAGTCAGGGTATGGGACATTGAACCCCTCCCCGGCCCAAGGGGGAGGGCATAGCTGCCCCAGGGGAGATTCTTGGAGTCCAGGGTGGGTGTGGATGAGACCCAGTTCATTTTTGCCCAGTGGCCAGGGGGCCAGTCTGGCAGACAGGGGTCCTCTGGACTCCCTGTGACTCTGTGGACTTCCGCCTCTAGCCCTGTAGCACTGTCTAAGCCAATCCACTGCACAGTACCACCTCCCACCAACCCTACTGCCGTGTTCCTGTGTCCTCCGGCTTTGCCCAACCCCTGCTCCGCAGCATCCTCTCCTGCCTGGCTCCAGCCTTTCCGCCAGACACTCAGCCGGAAGCGGGATGCGTGACGTGGATCTGGCAGAGATGAGATTCCAGAAGAAGGCGGATGAAGCCGGGGACGAGAGGGTACCGGAATCCAGATCCAAACTGACGTTGCGTCGAAGGACCAGCGGGCCAGAGCTACCTCCTGGCCTTTATTTTGCAGCCTGAGCATCAGGCCAAGAGCAGGCAGCAAGGGAGACTTGACAGGCTCTTTCTGTTGCTCTGGAGCACTTGATTGCATCTTCCCTTCTAAACAGTGCTTGCTGCCCGAAAGTGAAAACGGAGCAGGGCTAAGGGAATGAGGAGGAGGGTGGGGGTGGGGATGGGCCTGGGTGGATAGTGAGGGTAGGGTAGCACCTGTCTGAGCTGGGGCAGGAAAGAGCAGACATCTGGAGATCAGAATGGGCACGAGGCCACGACTCACCAGAGGCCGTTATAACGGAAGAGCTGGTTGTGTTTCTCTGTGGGCAGAAGCTTCAGGCGGCCTGGGTCGGGGGGCCCAGAGGGCTTCCCGGAGGAGTCGATCCTGGGCTGGGGACGCTCGGACTGCTGCGGCTCCCAGCTGATCCAGACGAGGAATCCGACAGACAGGGCGGCCAAGACTAGAGTTGTGATTCTCACGGGGCTGTTCAATAGCCGCTGGGGTTTCAAGCTGCCAGAGGGGATGGGGTGAGGCAGAATTTATTATTCTTCTTATTATGTTAGAATTATATATTACAATAATAGTATTTGTTAAATGCTTACTATGTGCCAGGCTCCGTACTAAGTGCTGGAGTGGATACAAGCAAATCAAGTGGGACACAGACCCCGTGCCATGCGGGGCTCACAGTCTCAATCCCCATTTTGCAGATGAGGGAACTGAGGCTCAGAGAAGTGACTTGCCCACGGTCACACAGTAGACAAGTGGCGGAGCTGGGATTAGAACCATGACCTTCTGACTCCCAGACCCGTGTTCTATCCGCTACGCCACGCTGCATCCCAAGCAACCACAGCACCCTGACCTCTGACCTTCACTCAATTAATCAAATGATCAGTGGTATTTTTTCAGCACTTACTGTGTGCAGAGCACCACACTAAGCACTTGGGAGAGTAGTGATAATAATAATAATAACTGTGGCATTTGTTAAGCACTTACCATGTACCAGGCAGTGAACTAAGCACGGGGATGAATAAAAGCAAATCAGTTTGGACACAGTCCTTGTCCCACATGGCGTTCATTTTCTCAATCCCCATTTTATAGCTGAGGTAGCTGAGGCCCAGAGAAATGAAGTAACTTGCCCAAGGTCACACAGCAGACAGATGGCCGAGCTGGCATTAGAACCCAAGTCCTTCTGACTCCCAAGCCCAGTACAATATAACAGAGTTGGTAGACTTGTTCCCAGCTCTGTTACCTCATCTGTAAAATGGGGATTAAAAACCGGGAGCCCCACGTGGGACAACCTGATCACCTTCTATCCTCCCAGCGCTTAGAACAGTGCTTTGCACATTGTAAGCGCTTAACAAATACCACCATTACTATTATAGTCTACAGGATGCTGCCTCTTCTGGTCTCCCAGCCCTGCCCTGCCCTGCTCTTCCCCAGACCCTGACCTTCCTCCACTTCCGTTTTTCCCTTTCCTTCCTGACCTTCCCCCCGGTTCGGCCCCGCTCACCAGAAGGCCATCTTAGGTCTGTTTTCCCTCTTCCTCCTCACCTGAATTTTTAGCACTGGCCACAACTCGGACAACAAGAATTCCAGCTCTCAGTTCCCCTCTTCCCGCTCTTATAGATTGAGATGTACATCCCGGTATACAGATATATATCCCGTTTAACAGAAAGTTCAACAATAAAATAGTCATCCTAAAAAAAGAATGACTGGAACGAGGCATCCGGATTCGAACCGGGTATTCTTGATCTGCATTCATTCAGTCAGTCAGTTGTAATTATTGAGCGCTTACTGTGTGCAAAACACTGTACTAAGCGCTTGGGAGAGTATAATACAACAGCAACACAACAATCTGCATTCAAATGCTCTCCCACCGAGCTATACCCCCGAGGCCACATCCAGGAATAACAGTGATAGTGAAAGAACCGTTAGCAAAGTTACGGATTATGGCAGAGAGTAGGACATGCTGGAGAAAATATATCCATAGAGTCGCTGTGAATCAGAAATGACTTGATGGCATTTGATAATAATAATAATAAAAAAGAAAGAACATGGCAGAAAAAAATACACTGACTAAGCCCTCCTTTCCTCTGCTCCCACTCCCTTCTACATCTCCCTGACATGCTCCCTTTATTCATCCCCCTCCCTGCCCCACAGCACTTGTGTCCATATCTGTAATTTATGTATTTATATTTATGTCTGTGTCCCCCTCCTGTAAGCTGTAAGCTCATTGTCGGCAGGGAATGTGTCTGTTATACTGTACTCTCCCAAGCACTTAATACAGTGCTTTGCACACAGTAAGCACTCAATAAATATGATTGACTGGATTGAGGGGCCGTTCAATCAATCAATTCGATTTATTGAGCATTTATTGGGTGCAGAGCACTGTACTAAACGCTTGGGAGAGTATAATACAACAGAGTCGGTAGACACGGTCCCTGCCCACGAGTAGCGTAGAGTCTAGATGGGGAGACAAACAGTGATGTAATAATAACGATGCTATTCGTTAAGCGCTTACTATGTTTCGGGTGCTGTACTAAGCACTGGGGGGGGGGATATAAGAAAATCAAATTGGACGATTTTCCACATGGTGCTCACAGTCTCAATCCCCATTTACCCCTCGGTCACTGAAGCCCAGAGAATTCATTCATTCATCCAATAGTATTTATTGAGCGCTTACTATGTGCAGAGCACTGTACTGAGCGCTTGGAATGAACAAGTCAGAAGTGAAGTGACTTGCCCAAGGTCACCCAGCAGGCAAGTGGCAGAGCCGGGATTAGGACCTATGACCGTCTGCCTCCCAGGCCTGAGCTGTATCCACTACACAGTGCTTCTTCTCCATTATTTTTAAATAAATAAGTTACAACTGTGTGTGTATGTGCTGTGGGTTGAAGGTGGGGGGATCTACCTAATCGCCTACCTAATCTACTGAACTCTCCCAAATGTTTAACACAGTGTTCCGCACAAGGGTAAGTGCTCACTAAATACCATTGGTTGATTGATTGATTGACAATGACAGGAAGAGCACTATGGCTGAATAGAGGGGAACAGAGTAACGGAAAGTAAGAACCAGCCACAGTGTTGGGAGCTTGTTGTGAGCAGAGAATGTATCTGTTGTTATATTGTACTCTCCCAAGTGCTTAGTACAGTGCTTTGCACACAGTAAACACTCAATAAATACAATTGAATGAATGTGAGAAAGGACACTGACATCCATAGCCTTATATGTTGTTACTTCCCCTTCCAGTCATTTTTTTTCAATGTACTTCTCCCCTGAAAAATTGTAAACTCTTCCAGGGCAAAAATCACGCCTGCCGAATCCATTAAACTCTCCCAGGTGTTTAATACAATGTTCCGCAGACAGTAAGCACTCAATACATGCTGCTGATTGATGGAAACAAAAACAAAGATGTGTGGTGAAATGGCAAGCGGGCTTGCCAGAAGCACAAAAATGAGCACAAGAGAAATGGTAGCCCAGGGAAGGATGTACTATCCAGGCCATGGGTTGTAGCGGGTGATATGAAAGATCTGTTTCCAAAGTAAAGTTCTTAAAGTAATTCATTAATGATTCCCTCTCAATTAGGAGCCAAAGGAGATCTTGGATAGCCGTAATCCTCAGAAAATCCAAATAGTTTATTTTAGTGGATGGCTTCAGCCTCCCTTGTCCGTAAGACTTTCCCACATCAGCCAACCCAGAGAAAAATAGTCCAGTTTGAGCTTCGTCTCCCTCCTGGTTTTGTCTATTTTCAAAGAGAAGTACAAGGAAATGATCAAAGATGGGGAGGGAAAGGAGAGATAAAAAGGACTTGGATAATCCAAAAGGCAAATAAACGAGAATGGGTTGTGCCCCATTTTCTGTTCCTTGTTATGCTGATTCAAATATTACTGTGGCATTTATAAAGTACTTGTAGATTACAATGACTGTGTATTTAAGCACTTTCTATGTGGCGAACACTGAACTAAGCACTGGTCTAGATATACTATACCCAGATTGGACGCGGTCTCTGTCCCATATGGGGCTCACAGTCTCGCGGGGAGGAAGAGCAGATATTTAATTCTCATTTGTTCAATCAATCAATCAACTGTATTTATTGAGCACTGTACTAAGAGCTTGGGAGAGTACAATATAGCAGTGTAACAGAGTTGGTGGACACATTCCCTGCCCACAGTAAGCTTATAGTCTAAAGGGAGTCAGACATTAATAGAAATGACTAACATGGACATAAGTGCTGTGAGCCTGAGGGAGGGGTGAATAAAGGGAACAACAAATCAGGGTGAGGCAGAAGGGAGTGGGAAAAGAGGAAGTGTGGGCCAAGTCAGTGAAGTTTTCTTTGACCAGATGTGCCTTCAGTAAGACTTTGAAGGTAGGGAGAGTAATTGTCTCTGGAATATGAAACGGCAGGGCTTTCCAGGCCAGAGGCAGGACGTGGGTGAGAGGTCGGCCGCGAGATAGGTGAGCTCGAGGTACAAAATCCTCATTTTACAGATGAGGAAACTGAGGGACGGAGAGATTAAATGACTTGCCTGAGGTCACCCAACAGGCAAATGACAGGGCCAGGATTAGAATCCAGATCTAATAAGGGGTGGAGTGGATCGGGGACTCCTCGGGGGTGGTCGGGGGGGTCCCAAGAGAGGCGACGTGGCTCCGTGGAGGGAGCCCAGGCTCGTGAGTCGGTGGTGATGGGTTCGGAACCCGGCTCCACCACTTGTCAGCTGGTAGCTTGGGGTGGGTCACTTCACTTCTCTGTGCCTCAGTTACCTCGACTGTGAGTGGGCATTAAGACTGTGGGCCCTACGTGGGACAACCTGTGCCCACCTCACAGTCGAGGTAACTCCCTGGTGCTTGGAGCGGTGCTTTGCACATGGTACGCACTTGACAAGTGCCATCATTATTATTATTATTGTTATTATTTGCCTCTCTCTCTTCCCCTCTTCAAAGCTCTGCTTAAAGCTCACCTCTTCCAGGAGGCCTTCCCAGACTGAGCCCTCCCTTTCCCTCTGCTCCCCCTCCTCTCCCCATTCCCCCTTCTCCCGCCCTCTGCCTTTACCCCTTCCCCTTCCCACAGGAGTTGTGCATATTTGTATATATAATTGATTACTCTTTATTTTGTTAATGATGTGTATATATCTATGATTCCATCGATCTTGATGAAATCTACCTCAGACTACTTGTTTTGTTCTGTTGTTTTGTTTTGCTGTCTGTCTCCCCCGTTTAGACTGAGCCCGTTGCTGGGCAGAGATTGTCTCTATCTGTTGCCGAATTGTACATTCCAAGGGCTTAGTACAGTGCTCTGCACACAGTAAGCGCTCAATAAATATGATTGAACGAATGATCTCTGGACTTCCAGGCCCATGCTCTTTTCACTAGGCCACACTGCTTGGGCTTAGCACTGGGCTAAGCACTGGCCAATGTGACCCCCCCACCCCGATCCTTTTCTGAAGTACTTGCCGTTAGCTAGGATGTTCCCAACCTGAATTTGTGCATTCCTTTATCATCAAGCCTCCTCCCTAGGGATTTTTCCTGTTGAATTCCATGTTGCTTTTGATGGATGACTGTACCCTAGTTTTTTAGGGTGCTCCAGAAAAGTAGGTAACTCAGGCAGCCCCAGGGAGGGAGGATGAAGAGGAGGGCGATCATTAGCAATTGACAGCTCTGCATCTCAAGAGGAGGGTGTTTCGGGGTCAGTGGCCACTGGTTGCCACTGTTGCCAGGGGGAGAGGAAGGGGTAGTGAAGAGGTAGCCAAAGCTGCCCTGGGTCACAGGCCCCCACAGCCACTTGCAGAGTGGCCACAATAATAATTGTGGCATTTGTTAAGTGCTTACTACATGCCAGACCCTGTTCTAAGTGCTGGGGTAGATATTAGAGAACTGAGTTGGTCGCAGTTCTTGTCAGCATGAAGCTCACAGACTCAATCCTCATTTTACAGTTGAGGGAACTGAGGCCCAGAGAAGTGCAATGACTTGCCCGAGATCACTTGGGCAATGAAAGGCCAGCCAACAGGTGCTACCTCTGAGGAATATTCTGGAAAAAAGAGAGAGCGTGGCCTAGTGGAAAGAGCGGAGGATTCAGGAAACCTAGGTTCTAATCCTGGTTCTGCCACCTGCCTGCTGTGCAACCTTGGGTAAATCACTTTGTTTCTCTGGGCTTCAGTTTACTCATCTGTGAAATGGGGATAAAAATACCTCTTCTCCCACCCCTTTAAACCATCAGCCCCAGATGAGACAGACATTTTGTCTGATCTGATTATTATGTATAATAATTATAACTGGTATTTGTTAAGCACTTACTATAATAATCATATTGCCAAGATCCGCCCTTTCCTCTCCACCCAAACGGCTATCTTACTGTTACAGGCTCTCATAATATCCCGGCTGGATTATTGTGTCAGCCTTCTCTCCGATCTCCCTTCCTCCAGTCTTTCCCCGCTCCAGTCTATTCTTCATTCCACTGCCCGGCTCATCTTCTTGCAGAGACGCTCTGGGCCTGTCCCTCCCCTTCTTAAAAACCTCCAGGGGTTGCCCATCGACCTCCCCACGAAACGAAAACTTCTCACTCTGGGCTTCAAGGCTCTCCATCCCCTTGCCCCCTCCTACCTCTCCTCCCTTCTCTCTTTCTACCGCCCACCCCGTAGGCTCCGCTCCTCTGCCGCCCACTTCCTCACCGTCCCCCGTTCTCGCCTATCCCGCCGTCGACTCCTGGGCCACATCCTCCCGCTGTTCCGGAATGCCCTCCCTCCTCACCTCCACCAAACTAATTCTCTTCCTCTCTTCAAAGCCCTACTGAGCCCTCACCTCCACCGAGAGGCCTTCCCAGACTGAGCTTCCCCTTTTCCCTCTGCTCCCTCTGCTGTCTCTCTGCCCCCTCTTCACCTCCCCTCAGCTAAGCTCCCTTTTCCCCTCCTCCCTCTGTTCCTCTCCCTCTCCCTTCCCCTCCCCTCAGCACTGTGCTTGTCCGCTCATTTGTATATATTTTTATTACCCTACTTATTTTGTTAATGAGATGTACATCCCCTTGATTCTATTTATTGCTATTGTTTTTGTCCGTCTGTCTCTCCCGATTAGACTGTAAGCCAATCAATGGGCAGAGATTGTCTCTCTCTGTTGCTGAATTGTCCATTCCAAGCGCTTAGTGCAGTGCTCTGCACATAGTAAGCGCTCAATAAATACTATTGAATGAATGAATGAATAATAATAATGATGATGATAACTGTGGAATTTGTTAAGCACTTACGGTATGCCAGGCACTGTACTAAGCACTGGGGTGGGTACAAACAAATCATTCATTCAATAGTATTTACTAGTAAATCAGGATGGACACAGTCCTTGTCCCGTCTGGGGCTCGCAGTCTCATTCTCATTCTCCATTTTGCAGATGAGGTAGCTGAGACCCAAAGAAGTACAGTGATTTGCCCAAGGTCACACAGCAGACAAGTATTGGAGACGGGATTAGAACCCATGACCTTCTGAATCCCAGGCCCGGGCTCTATCCACTACATCATGCTACTTCTCACAGTGCGCCAAGCACTTTTCTAAGCACCGGGGTAGATACAGGTTAATCGGGTTGGACAAAATCGCTGTCCCACCTGGGGCTCACATCCTTATCCTCATAAGCAGCGTGGCTCAGTGGAAAGAGCCCGGGCTTGGGAGTCAGACATCATGGGTTCGAATCCAGGATCTGCCACTTGTCAGCTGTGTGACTGTGGGCAAGTCACTTAACTTCTCTGTGCCTCAGTTCCCTCATCTGTAAAATGGGGATGAAGACTGTGAGCCTCCTGTGGGACAACCCGATTATCCTGTATCTACCCCGGCACTTAGAATGGTGGTCTACACATAGTAAGTGTTTAACAAATACCAACATTATTATTATTATCATTATTTTACAGAGGAGTTAGTTGAGGCCCAGGGAAGTGAAGTGACTTGCCCAAGGTCACACAGCAGACAAGTGGCAGAGCCGGGATTAAAACTCAGGCGCTTCTGACTCCCAGGCTCCTGCTCTATCCAACTAAACCACACTACTTCTGCCTTTCCCTTCACCAACTACTGTTCCCTGAGGGGTCCATGGACCCAGCCCACCTCCCAGATTCCTAGTTTTCTGTCCCAACCCTTGTTCCTGACCCCAGTGAGGCTTCTTCCAGATGGCAGAGCTCTCTGAAAGTGTAGGGTGGGCAGGCTCCTGGCTCTCCCGGCCAGGGATCGGAGGGCGGGGTGGGGAGAGGGTCCACCAGACACTCCCCACGGGCACTAGAGAAACCCTTTCTCTTCGATTCCTACTGACGTGAAGGATAACTCTGACTTCCCAGATTGGAAATGACCGCTTGGAGAGTCAGGAAGTGGGGAATCAGGGAGAAGCAGCAGGGTGTATTGGAGACCGTACGGCCCTGGGAGTCAAGGACCTGGTTTCTAATTCTGGCTCCGCCACTTGTCTGCTGTGTGACCTTGGGCAAGTCCTTTCAGTTCTCTGAGCCTCAGTTACCTCAGCTGTAAAATGGGGAGAGACTGGGAGTCTCAGGTAGGACAGGGACGGATAAACTTGTCCCTACCCCTGCGCTCAGTACAGTGCCTGCCATATAGAAAGCACTTAACAAATACCATTACTGTTATCATCAGGGAGGAGAGGAAGAGCCTTCAGAGAAGCAGCGTGGCTCAGTGGAAAGAGCCCGGGTTTGGGAGTCAGAGGTCATGGGTTCTAATCCCAGCTCCGCCACTTGTCAGCTGTGTGACTGTGGGCAAGTCACGTCACTTCTCTGTGCCTAAGTGACCTCATCTGTAAAATGGGGATGAAGACTGTGAGCCTCACGTGGGACGAACCTGACGACCCTGTATCTCCTCCAGCGCTTAGAACCGTGCTCTGCACATAGTAAGCGCTTAACAAATACCAACATTATTATTAATATTCAATTCATTCATATTCACTGAGTACTTACTGTATGCAGAACACTGTACTGTACTAAGCGTTAGCATTGGGCGCCCTGCTGAATGGCCCTCCTTGCCCCAGCCCAGATCCAGTCTAGCAGGCTCTGTTTTGCCGGGGGCCCGGTGACCCAGGGACTAACTCAGTGACAGGTTAATCACCTGCCACCTGCCCTGGGTAGGAAGGGAGGGAGAGAGGGACAAGGGGAGGGAGGGAGGGCTTCCAAACAAGCCCTTTGGAATGGAGGAAAACCACTCCTCAGTGGGTGAGGGTCATCCTGGCAGGGAGGGGAAGTCCGGGCTTGTTGTTCACCAGGTGGGGGTAGCATAAAGAGGCACCGGGCAGAGGCTAAAGGAGGGCAGGGCTTTGGGCGAGGACAATCTCACCCAGGCCGGGCAATTCCAGTTTCACTGGCCGCAGATTGAAGGAGAAATTAAAGACTGAGGTCACCCAGCTCAGGCCTGGGAGAGGGCAGGGCTAGGGGATGGAGGAAGCTGGCTGTCCCAGACCAGATGGACCAGTGGACAGTCTGAAGGATGGACAGTGGGGACCTGTGCTTTTCTGGTTTGGGGTATGGTACCCCTGCCCTCTGGATTGCTCTGGGCTGGGAGAACATAGACCTTGTCTCTCCTCCTCCTCTTCTCCATCTCCTCCCACCTTGGATTCTGTTCCGGGTGTGGCCAGAGGGAGAAGGGGAGAGGGAGGCGGCCTGGAGAGGGTGGAAAGTCTGGGCAGCCCAGATCTTTCTCCGTGCGTCCCCAATCTGCTCCTGACAGTCTCGGGGGAAACAATCCAAGGTGCCCACAGTGGGAGGGTCAGGAGCGAGAGCCTAGACCAATCGCTCCCAGCTCCATCCCGGGCAAAAACAAGATGGCAAATCAGAGCCGGGGGTGACCTGATCGCTACCTGAACTCTCCTCAATCAATTAATTAATCAATAATACTGCTCCTCCTACTCGGACTGTGAGCTCTACTTGAGACATCGTATCTACCCCACCCTTAGAACAGTGCATATAGTAAGCGCTTAACAAATACCACAATTATTATTGTTAAACAGCATAGTACAATAGTTAGAGCACGGATCTTGTAGTCAGAAGGTCATGGGTTCATTCATTCATTCAATAGTATTTATTGAGCGCTTACTATGTGCAGAGCACTGTACTAAGCGCTTGGAATGTACAAGTCGGCAACAGATGGAGACAGTCCCTGCCCTTTGACGGGCTTACGGTCTAATCGGGGAGACGGGCAGACGAGAACAATGGCAATAAATAGAGTCAAGGGGAAGAACATCTCATAAAAACAGTGGCAAATAAATAGAATCAGGGTGATATTCATCTCATTATAAACAAAATAAATAGGGTGATGAAGATATATACAGTTGAGCGGACGAGTACGGGGCCGAGGGGGTGGGACAGGAGGGGGGGAGGAGGAGAGGGAAAGGGGGGAGAAGAGGGTTTAGCTGAGGAGAAGTGAAGGGGGGGGGGGAAGGGAGCAGAGGGAAAAAGGGGGGAGCTCAGTGTGGGAAGGCCTCTTGGAGGAGGTGAGCTTTAAGTAGGGATTTGAAGAGGGGAAGAGAATTAGATTGTCGGAGGTGAGGAGGGAAGGCGTTCCGGGACCGCGGGAGGACGTGGCCCGGGGGTCGACGGCGGGATGGGCGAGACCGAGGGACGGTGAGGAGGTGGGCGGCGGAGGAGGGGAGCGTGCGGGGTGGGCGGTAGAAAGAGAGAAAGGAGGAGAGGTAGGAAGGGGCAAGGTGATGGAGAGCCTTGAAGCCTAGAGTGAGGAGTTTTTGTTTTAAGCGGAGGTTGATAGGCAATCACTTGTCTGCTTTGTGACCTTGGGAAAGTCACTTCACCTCTCTGGGCTTCAGTTACCTCATCTATAAAATGGGGATTAAGGCTGTGAGCTCCATGTGGGACAGGGACTGTGTCCAACCTAATTTGCTTGTATTTCTCCCCCTCCCACCTCAATGCTTAGTACAGTGCCCGGCACGTAGTAAGCATTTAACAAATACCACAATTATTATTATTTTTATTGGTATTAGTAGTAGGAATTCCCTACTACTGTTAAATGGGGATTGAGACTATGAGCTCCTTGTAGGACAGGGACTGTGTCCAACCTGATTTGCTTGTATCTACCCCTGTGCTTAGTACAGCGCCTGGCACACAGTAAGCGCTTAATACCATAATTATTATTAGTAGTAGTGCCTACTGAGCGCTTACTATATGGCAAGCACTATACTAAATGCCTGGGAGAGTACAATCGAGTTAGCGCCCTCAAAGAGTTTGCAGCACAGCGGGGAAGACAGAAACAAAAAATAATAAGGAAGGAGAAAGTAGTAAAGGCATACGCGCATGGGGAGGGGTTTGTGGGTGCAGAGTTGGGGGGCTATAAAGAGGGGAGGTGAAAAATCAATCAGGGAAGGACTCCTGGAGGAGCTGCGATTTCAGCAGGGCTTTGAAAGCGGAGAGGGCAGCGCTTTGCGGGGCTGAAACGAAAGGGATTCCCTAAGGACACCCACCCCCAATTCTTCGATGAACCGAAGACACTGCCGGGTCAAGGAGGGAGGGAGGATGGGGACGGGGGAAGATTTGGCGATGCTAACACTATCAGAACAGCAAGCGCTCAGTAAGAAGCAGCTCGGCGTAGTGGATAGAGCGGGGGCCTGGGAATCAGAAGGTCAAGGGCTCTAACGCCGGCTCTGCCACTGGTCTGCTGTGTGACCTTGGACAAGTCCCTTCATCTCTCTGCGCCTCGGTTACCTCAGCTGTAAAATGGGGATTGAGACCGTGAGCCCCACACTGTGTCCAGCCCGATTTGCTTGTACCCACCCCAGCACTTAGCACAGTGCCCGGCACATAGTAAGTGCTTAACAGACACCATTATTATGAATAGTAATAAATCCAATTGATGGATTGATTGGCGCAGAAGGGACTGGAGCCCGGGGGTCTGCGACGTGACCCGCTCCTGCCCGTTTAGCAGAAAACAAATTCGATCCAAATGGACCACCCGGACCCTTCTGGGTCCATGCTCCCGGGGAACCCACTCACCGGCCTCCATCCATCCCGTCCACCAGGGTCGCCAGGCCTGAGATACCGGAGGAGAGAAGCTCATAGCCTAGTCCCCACCCCCCTGGAGACTACGCCCACCTCCACTCCCCGGTCGGCGAACAGGAAGGTGCGTGTTTGGGGATGGACTCGGGACGAGTAAATTCATTATGGGCAAGGAATGTTCCTAATTATTGTTATAGACCACTCTCCCAAGCGCTCAGTACAGTGCTTTGCAAATGGTAAGCGCTCAGTAAATAATCATCATAATAATAGCATTTAAGCGTTTACTATGTGCCAGGCACTGTACTAAACGCTGGGGTGGATACAAGCTAATCGAGCTGGACACAGTCCCCGTCCTATGTGGGGCTCATTGTCTCAATCCCCATTTTACAGATGAGGGAAGTGAGGCGCAGAGAAGTGAAGTGACTTGGCCAAGGTCACGCAAAATACGATTGAAAGAATGAATGAATGACAGTCAAGGCCTCCCACCCTGTCATCCTGCAGCCCGACCAGCTGATCCTGTGATTCCTCTTCTGCGGCTCCCAGAGCTGGGCTGGGGCTAGACGAGGAGGCTGGCCAGGGTGGGTGCTGGGCGAGGAAAGAGGCACCCCGTCGGGGAGAGAGAGGGAGAGGCCGCCAGAATGGGGAGAGGAACAGAGAGGGACATGACTGGCCCACGGTCCCACAGCCTGTCAGAGACACGACGAGGACCTGAACTCAAGCCTCTAGCCGGCAGCTGAAGGGAGAAGATCCCTGGAAAATGAGAAAGCCCGCTTCTCCTCGGATCAGGACTTCACCACCAACCTCAAACCTCCTGTTCCTCCTCATTCTCCTCTCCACCTTCTCCTCCCCTTCCTCTTCATCCTCTCCCACCCTTCTTCCTCCTCAATCTCGGTGTCATCTTTGACTCGCCTCTCTCGTTCACCCTGCCGGTTTCACCTCTACAATATCGCCAGGATCCGCCCTTTCCTCTCCACCCAAACGGCTACCTTACTGTTACGGGCTCTCGTTATATCCCGGCTAGACTACCGTGTCAGCCTTCTCTCTGACCTCCCTTCCTCCTCTCTCGCCCCGCTCCGGTCTATTCTTCACTCCGCCGCCCGGCTCATCTTCCCGCAGAAACGATCTGGGCCTGTCACTCCCCTTCTTAAACACCTCCGGTGGTTGCCTATCGACCTCCGCTCCAAACAAAAACTCCTCACTCTAGGCTTCGAGGCTCTCCGTCACCTTGCCCCTTCCTACCTCTCCTCCCTTCTCTCCTTCTACCGCCCACCCCGCACGCTCCGCTCCTCCGCCGCCCACCTCCTCGCCGTCCCTCGGTCTCGCCTATCCCGCCGTCGACCCCCGGGCCACGTCCTCCCGCGGTCCCGGAACGCCCTCCCTCCTCACCTCCGCCAGGCTAATTCTCTTCCCCTCTTCAAAACCCTACTTAAAACTCACCTCCTCCGAGAGGCGTTCCCACACTGAGCTCTTCTTCTCCCTCTACTCCCTCTACCGCCCCCCCCTTCACCTCTCCGCAGCTTAACCCTCTTTTCCCCCCACCTCCCTCCGCTCCTCCCCTTCTCCCTTCCCATCCTCTCAGCACCGTACTCGTCCGCTCAACTGTCTATATTTTCGTTACCCTATTTATTTTGTTAATGAAATGTACATCGCCTCGATTCTATTTAGTTGCCATCGGTTTTTACGAGATGTTCTTCCCCGCGACTCTATTTATCGCCATCGTTCTCGTCCGTCCAGTCTCCCCCGATTAGACCGTAAGCCCGTCAAACGGCAGGGACCGTCTCTATCTGTTGCCGACTTGTTCATTCCAAGCGCTTAGTACAGTGTTCTGCACATAGTAAGTGCTCAATAAATACTATTGAATGAATGAATGAATATTCTCCCTCCTCTTCCTCTCCCTTCTCTTCCTCCCCTCTTCCTTTTTCTCCTCCTTCTCTTCCTCTCCCTTTCTCCTTTCCCTCCTCTTCCCGTTCTTCTTTTTTCTCCTCCTTCTTCCTCCTCATCCTCTCTCCCTTTTTCCCCTCCTTCTCCCCTCTTCCTTTTCCTCCTCCTCCACCTTCTCCTCCTTCTCTTCCTCTTCCTTCTCCTTTCCCTTCTCTTCCTCCTCCTCTTCCTCCTTCTCCTGCTCTTCCTTTCCTCCTCCTCCTCTTCCTTCCTCTCCTCCCCCCCTCCTCCTTCTTTTTCCAGGGAGCCCGGAATTGTTGCCCCACTTTCAGGGAAGGAAGGGGCTCTGAAGGGCAGATGCCCTTGTCCTTCCACAACAGGCCAGGACTGTAGAGTGCAGAGCAGGCCAGCCCTCTCCTCACTCGGGGAGCTGTAGGTAGCTGGAGCTGGAGTCCCAGGCCTCAGGAGAGATGCAGAGCTCCCAGGAACAGATCAGCGCTTAGAACAGTGCTTTGCACATAGAAAGCACTTAATAAATACCATCCTTATAATTATTATTATTATTCTCCCCTAGAGAGAGCCAATGATCCCCTCTTCCGCCCACAAGGGGATCACCCAGGGGGAAAGAAGGAGGGGCAGATGGCAACATGGTCTAGTGGAGAGAACACGGGCCTGGGAGTCAGAAGGACCTGGATTCTAATCCCAGCTCCTCCATTTGTCTGCTGGGTGACCTTAGGCAACTCCTTGCTTCTCTGGGCCTCAGCTCCCTCATCTGTAAAACGGGGATGAAGACTGTGGTGATGTCTGACTCCTCGCCTCTAGACAGTGAGCTCGTTGTGAGCAGGCATTGCCTCTATTGCTGCATTGTACTTTCCTCAGCGCTTAGTACAGTGCTCTGCACCCAGTAAGCGCTTAATAAATATGATTAAATGAAAGAGTGACAAGGACTGGGTTCGACTGATTAGCTTGTAACTACCCCAGAGCTTAGAACAGTGCCTGTCACATACTAAGCGTTTAACAAATACCACTATTATTATTGTTATTATTATATTATATAGAGTTATATATATTTATATATATATTTGTTATTATATTATTATGGGTTTGAATCCCGGCTCTGCCACTTGTCAGCTGTGTGACCGTGGGCAAGTCACTTCACTTCTCTGTGCCTCAGTTCCCTCATCTGGAAAATGGGGATTAACTGTGAGCCTCACGTGGGACAACCTGATGACCCTGTATCCACCCCAGCGCTTAGAACAGTGCTCTGCACATAGTAAGCGCTTAACAAATATCAATATTATCATTATTATCATCATTATTAGGCGACCGCAGCTCCCGAGCTCCCCCTACAGGCCACTCGGCGATGGTGCCTGGAGATTCCCCTTCTATCGATTGATCAGGTGTATTTATTGATTCATTCAGTCGTATTTATTGAGCGCTTACTATGTGCAGAGCACTGTACTAAGCGCTTGGAATGTACAAATCGGCAACAGATAGAGACAGTCCCTGCCCATTGACGGGTTTACAGTCTAATCGGAATCACTGTGAATTGATCATTCACAATGGGCAGAACAGTGTGTGAGCTCTCGGGAGAGCACAAGAGAAATAGTAGACCTGCCCTCTGTCCTCGAAGAACTCACAATCTAGAGGGGAAGGCAGAGACAAATCAACTACAAGTAGGAGGAAGCATTAAAGTGAGTATAGAGACATAGGCCTAATCGCTTAGGCGGATGGGGGAGGTGGGAAGGATGAGCACCCCCAAGTGCTTAGGCTATTTGAAAGTGCAGAAGCAGCAGCTGGGGAAATATAATGTGCGGAAAGAAGTTAATCAGGGTAGGCTTCCTGGAGGAGAAGGGCCACTTGGCTGTTATTTCCTGTTGGGCAAATCACTCAACTTCTCTAAGCCTCAATTTCCTCATCCATAAAATGAGGGTAAGAGGCCTGTTCTCCCTCCTTCTTGGGCTGTAAGCCACGTGAAGGTCATGGACTGTGTCCAATCTAATTATTTTGTAGTTTAGCGACCCGTAGTGCTTAATAAATACCATCAGTGGTGCTTGTGATAACAATGATGCCATTTGCCGAAGAACTCCAAGCACCTTCTCCTTGTCCTCTGCTCCAGCATCCCCTGGGGAGGTAAAAGTGCAGGATTGATTCTCCTTAGTGAGGAAACTGAGGACTATGGGAATGGCACCGGCAGGTGACGGATTAAAAAAGAAATAAATCAATCATTTATTGAAGTTTACTGTATGCAGAGCAACTGTACTGTTTTTTAAGTGCCTTCGAGTCATTTTCGTTTCATAGCGACTCCAGGAATATACTTTCTCCAGAAGGTCCTGTCCTCTGGCATAATCCTCAAGCTTTCTAACCGTTCTTCCGTTATCACTGTTATGGCCTCTATCCATCTAGCTGCCGGTCTGCCTCTTTCACGTTTTCCCTGGACTTTTCCTAGCATTGGTGTCTTCTCCAGAGAATTAGGCCTCCTGATTATGTGTCCAAAATGTGCTAATCTAAGTCGAGTTATTTGGCTTTCCAAAGACCACTTGGGTTTAATTTGCTCTAAAATCCATTTTTTTTGTTTTTTGGGCAGTCCATGGTATTCGCAAAAGTCACCTCCAGGACCACATTTCAAATGAATCGATGTTCTTTCTATCCTGTTTGGGAAAGTAAAATATAAAGAATCAGTAGATGTTCCCTGCCCACAAGAAGCCTACACTTCAGAGGGGGAGACAGGCATTAAAATAATTTACAAATACGTACACAAGTGCTGTGGGGCGGAAGGCAGGGTGAATATCGAAAGTTTAAAGGGTATAAAATTGCAAGGGGGACACAGAAGGGAGAGGGAGTATGGGAAATGGGGGCCGTAGGGAAAGGACTCTTGTGGGAGCGTGGCTCAGTGGAAAGAGCACGGGCTTTGGAGTCAGAGGTCATGGGTTCGAATTCCAACTCTGCCACTTGTCAGCTGTGTGACTGTGGGCAAGTCACTTAACTTCTCTGCGCCTCAGTTACCTCATCTGTAAAATGGGGATTAAGAGTGTGAGCCCCACGTGGGACAACCTGATTCCCCTGTGTCTACCCCAGCGCTTAGAACAGTGCTCTGCACATAGTAAGCGCTTAACAAATACCAACATTATTATTTAATAAGACTTGGAAGGTGATGAGAGTGACGCTCTGTCGGATATGAAGGGAGAGGGAATTCCAGGCCAAAGGCAGAATGTGGGCGAGGGGTCGGCACTGAGATAGCTGGCACTGAGAAATAGTAAGTTGGTGTTAGAGGAGCCAAGTTTGAGAGTTGGGTTGTAGTAGGAGATCAGCGAGGTGAAACAGGAGAGGGAGAACCAGATCAGCGAGGTGAAATAGGAGAGGGAGAACTGATTGAGTCCTTTAAAGCCGATGATAAACGTTCTCTTTGCCTTCCTCAGCCCTGGATTCCAGGGTAGGGAACGTGTCTGTTTATTGTTGTACTCTACTTTCTCAAGTGCTTCTTACAGTACTTTGCACACAGTAAGCGCTCAATAAATACGATTGAATGAATGGACTATAAAGTAGTTGTGGGCAGGGAATTTGTCTGTTTATTGTTATACTGTCCTTTCCCAAGCACTGAGCACTGTAGTCTGCACACAGTAAGAGCTCAATAACTACAATTGAGTGAATGAATGAACGCTCCTAACACCAAAGCCTGAAGCCCGTTCCGCTGTAGGACACCTAGCAGCATGGCTCAGTGGAAAAAGCACGGGCTTAGGAGTCAGAGGTCAGGGGTTCGAATCCCGGCTCCACCAGCTGTCAGCTGTGTGACTTTGGGCAAGTCACTTAACTTCTCGGTGCTCGGTTACCTCATCTGGTAAATGGGGATTAAGACTGTGAGCCTCATCTGGGACAACCTGATGACCCTGTATCTACCCCGGCGCTTAGAACAGTGCTCGGCACATAGTAAGTGCTTAACAAATACCAACGTTATTATCACAACTTGGGATGGACCCTCGAACCCCATGTTTCACTGACTTCTTGGTATTTTGGGGGGGTCCCTGACCCTTTCCCCCACTCCAAGGCCACATAGCTCTAAGATGGCAGCCCAGGCCACCAGGTGCAGAGCAACGGTCCATTGGAGGCGGGACTAAGGGCGAAGAACGGGGACCACTGGAGGATGAGGAAGGCCAACGTCCGCTCAACGGCCAGTGAGAAGCTACGGAAACCGACGGACACTTTGGGGACCAATGAGAATTCGCTTCTGTGAAAGCATCTTCAGGACTGTCTAGGGGCAGGATTAAGGTTAAAAGCTGCCTGATTTGGAGGGAGCCGTGGTCTTTGTGTTCTCTATGCTACACCTCACTGGGAGTGGTAATAATAATAATAATAAATAATAATTATGGTATTTGTTAAGGGCTTACCATGTGCCATTCATCAATTCGTATTTATTGAGCACTTACTGTGTGCAGAGCACTGTACTAAGCGCTTGGAAAGTACAATTCGGCAACGGATAGAGACAATCCCTACCCAACAACGGGCTCACAGTCTAGAAGGGGGCGACACAGACAGCAAAATAAAACAAGTAGGCAGGCAACAATAGCATCAAAATAGATAAATAGAACCACAGATAAATGCACATCATTAATAAAATAAATAGAGCAATAAATATGTACAAATATGCACAAGGGCTGTGGGGAGGGGAAGGGGTAGAGCAGAGGGAGGGAGTCGGGGCGATGGGGAGGGGAGGAGGAGCAGAGGGAAAGGGAGGGCTCAATCTGGGGAGACCTCCCGAAGGCCTCCCACCTCTTCCATTACCTGCATGACGTTGGCCAAGTCACTTAACTTCTCTGTACCTCAGTTTTCTCATCTGTAAAAGGGAGATCAAACATCAGTTTTCCCTCCTGGGTGGGCCATAGATTGGGTCTGATCTGTTTTTTTTTTTTTAAATATCTAATCCAGAGATACTAGGTACAACGCTTAGCACCTAGTAAGCCCTTAACAAAAACTTCCGTTGTTATTACAGCTGTGGGTAGGACACGGGAGAATTGAGAACAAGGCACGTTAAGATGATCTGTTGAAGACCAGGAGCGTGGGAAACAAACAGTAGAAGTAAGAAACCCTCTGAGAGAGCCCTCTGGTATCGAGACCGTCTTTTTTTTGGCAGGAGGAAAACAGCATTAACGAAGGCTTTGCTACCACGCAACCAACAGTGTGACAGATGGTACTCTACTTTCATTTATGTGTAATTTCCTTGTCCTGAAAGTGTATACAAAGTTAAAAGGATGGGAGCACTTCTTCCTTTTTGCTCCCCGTCCTACTCTTGATCTAGAGTCTGTATAAATTATAGGTCATAAATTATTTATTTAGGGAAGCGGCTCAGTGGAAAGAGCCCGAGCTGGGGAGTCAGAGGTCATGGGTTTGAATTCCGGCTCCACCACTTGTCAGCTGTGTGACTGTGGGCAAGTCACTTAACTTCTCTGGGCCTAAATTCCCTCATCTGTAAAATGGGATTAACTGTGAGCCTCACGTGGGACAACTTGATTACCCTGTATCTACCTCAGCGCTTAGAACAGTGCTCTGCACATAGTAAGCGCTTAACAAATACCAGCATTATTATCTGTTGCCAAATTGTATTTTTCAAGGGCTTAGTACAGTTCTCTGCACACAGTAAACGCTCAATAAATACGACTGAATGAATGAATGAGTCAGAGAACGTGGGTTCTAATGCCAGCTCTGCCACTTGTCTGCTGTGTGACCTTGGGCAAGATAATTCACTTCTCTGTGCCTCAGTTATTTCATCTGTAAATGGGGATTGAGACTGTGAGCCCTAAGTGGGACAGGGACTGTGTCCACCTCCATCTGCTTCTATCTACCCCAGCGCTTAGTACAGTGCCAGGCACATAATAAATGCTTAACACATACTATTATTATTATCCTAGTCAAGTTAACCCATCTGTAAAATGGGGATTGAGACTGTGAACCCGATGTAGGGCAGGAACGGTGTCCAACCCAATTTGCTTATATCCCTCCCACCCAGCACTTAGTACAGTGCCTGGCACATAGTAAACACTTAACAAACATGGCTCAGGGGAAAGAGCCCGGGCTTCGGAGTCAGAGGTCAGGGGTTCGACTCCCAGCTCTGCCACTTGTCAGCTGTGTGACTGTGGGCAAGTCACTTAACTTCTCTGGGCCTCAGTGACCTCATCTGTAAAATGGGGATTAAAACTGTGAGCCCCACGTGGGACAATCTGATCACCCTGTATCCCCCCAGCGCTTAGAATGGTGCTTTGCACATAGTAAGTGCTTAACAAATACCACCATTATTAACAAACACCCTTATTATTATTATTATCATATATAATTATTATCCCAGGCGAGTTATCTCATCTGTAAAATAGGGATTGAGACTGTGAGCCCTAAGTGGGACAGGAACTATGACCACCTCGATTTGTTGTATCCACCCCAGCGCTTAATACAGTGCCTGGCACATAATACACGCTTAACAAATACTATTATTATCCTAGGCAAGTTACCTCATCTATATAATGGGAATTGAGACTGTGAGCCCTAAGTGGGATAGGGACTGTGCCCACCTCCATTTGCTTGTATTCACCCCAGTACTTAGAGGTCAGAGGTTGTGGGTTCTAATCCCCCTCTGTCTGCTGTGTGACCTTGGCCAAGCCACTTAACTTCTCTGGGCCTCAGTTCCCTCATCTGTAAAATGAGGATTAACTGGAAGCCCCATGTGGGACAACCTGCTTACCTTGTATCAACCCCAGTGCTTAGAACATAGTAAGGGCTTAACAAATACCATCATTATTATTACAGCACTTGGCACATAATGAACACTTAACAAATACTCTTATTATTATTATTAATAATAATAGAGAAGCAGCATGGTTCCGTGGGAAGAGCACAGGCTTGGGAGTCAGAGGTCATGAGTTCTAAACCCCTAGTCTGTGTGACCTTGGCCAAGCCATTTAACTTCACTGGTCCTCAGTTCCCTCATCTGTAAAATGGGGATTAAGACTAGGAGCCCACGTGGGACAACCTGATAACCTTGTGTCTACCCCAGTGCTTAGAACAGTGCTTGGCACACAGTAAGCGCTTAACAAATATAATCATTATTATTATCCCAAGCAATTTACCTCATCTATAAAATGGGGATTGAGATGTGAGCCCCATGTGGGACAGGAACGGTGTCCAACCCAATCTGTTTTTATCCCCCCACCCCCACCCAGCCTTTAGTACAGTGCCTGGCCCGTAGTAAGCGCTTCACAAATGCCACAAAAAAGAGAACGGAGCGGGGTTCAGGGAGGATAATAATAATAATGTTGGTATTTGTTAAGCCCTTACTATGTGCAGAGCACCGTTCTAAGCGCTGGGGGAGATACAGGGGAATCAGGTTGACCCACGTGAGGCTCCCAGTTGATCCCCATTTTACAGACGAGGTAACTGAAGCACAGAGAAGTGAAGTCACTCGCCCACAGTCACACAGCTGACAAGTGGCAGAGCCGGGATCCCCACCTCCTTCCCTTCCAAGGAAAAGAAAACCCTCGTGGTAGGTGCAGGAGCTGGGAAGTTTTTTGCAAATCTGCGAGCCGGGACCCTATCAGCCTCTGGACCCTTCTCGCAGGCCTGGGAGTTCATTGCCAAACTGACTCTCTTCCCCTCTTCAAAGCCCTACTGAGAGCTCACCTCCTCCAGGAGGCCTTCCCAGACTGAACCCCCCTTTCCCTCTGCTCCTCCCCTCAGCACTGTGCTCATTTGTACATATTATTTATTATCCTATTTATTTTGTTAATGAGGTGTCTATCTCCTTATTTCTATTTATCTTGATGATGTTGTCTTGTTCTGTTTGGCTCTGCCGCCTGTCTCCCCCCTTTAGACTGTGACCCCGTCATTGCCCAGGGATGGTCTCTGTTGCCGAATGGTACAATGCAAGCGCTTAGTCCCGTGCTCTGCATCTAGGAAGCGCTCAATAAATCCGATTGCATGAGTCGTGCACGACTCCCATCCACACTGCGGTTCAACTGTACTTCTTGAGCGCTTCCCGCGTGCAGGGCACGGGACTAAGCGCTTGGAGAAGTCCCATGCAGCAGCTGCGCTGGTTGCTCGAAGAAGAGGCAGGCAGATGCACACACCGCTGCAGAAAAAGCAGCTGCAAGGAAGCATGGGGTTGCAGCAGGTTGACAAGCCTCCCGGCCGCCTAGGCGACGGAGCGGGTCCCATGGTGTAATGGTTAGCACTCTGGACTTTGAATCCAGCGATCCGAGTTCAAATCTCGGTGGGACCTCACCAACCTTTTTGGGCTCTTAATATAGTTTTAGGGTCGCCGCGGGGCCCCCGTTGGCAGCCGAGCCCCTGCGCCGGCCCGCTCCCCTCGGGGTCCGACGCTTTAGAGGACGCCCCTTCCCCCTAGCCCGCCCCTGCACGCCGCCGTGGAGCCGAACCCTGCGCATGCGCGGGGGGCCCGGCCGAGGGCGGGGCATCTCCCCCGAGGGCGCGCCCGACTCTCTCCGAAGGGTCCCGAAGACGGTTCGGCTTCGGAGAGGCGCGCTCATTGGCGGAGGGGAACCCCGCCCTCCGGAGCGCAGCGCTGATTGGTTTTAGGGGTTCTTTGCTGCTTATTGGCTATCGTACGCCGTGGGAGGGCGAGCTCAACGCTGATTGGTGGAGGGGCGGGTCCTTGCCCCGCGCGCCCCCTGCTGTCAGCGGGACCCCCCTTTCCCTTCTTCTTTCTTTTCCTCCCCCTGCTCTTCTTTTTCCTCCTCTTCCTTCTACTCCTCTTCTTCCTCTTCTCCTCCTTTTCTTTCCACTCTTCCTCCTCTGTCCCCTTCTTCTCCTCTTTCTCCTTCTCCTCTTTCTGCTTTTCCTCTTCTTCCTTTTCTTTCCACTTCTCTGTCCCCTTCTCCTCTTTCTCCTTTTCCTCTTCCTCCTCCTCCTCTTTCCACTCCTCTTTCCCCTTCTTCTTCTTTCTCCTTTTCCTCTTCCTCCTCTCCTCCTCTTTCCACTCCTCTTTCCCCTTCCTCTTTCCACTACTCCTCTTTCCCCTTCTTCTCCTCCTTCTCCTTTTCCTCTTCCTTTCTCTCCTCCTCTTCCTTTGTCCCCCTTCCTCCTCTTCCTTCCCTCCTCCTTTTCTTCTATCCCCTCCCTCTTCCTCCTCTTCCTCCTTCTTATTCTCTTCCTCCCCTTCTCCTCTGTTCCCTTCCTCTTCCTCTCTCCACTCCTTTCCTCCTCCCCTTTCTCCTCTCATTCTCCTCTTCCTCCCCTCCTCCTTCTTGTTTATCCCCTCCCTCTTCCTCCTCTTCCTCTCTCCACTCCTCTCCTTCTCCTCATTCTCCTCTTCCTCCTCCTTCTAATTCTCCTCTTCCCTTCTCCTCCTTCTCCTCTATCCCCTCCCTCTTCCTCCTCCTCTTCCTCCTCCCCTCTTCCTCTGCTTTCTCCTCTTTCTACTTTCTCCTCGTGCTCATCTTCCTATTCCTCTTCTTTTCTCCTGATTCTCTTTCTCCTCTTTCTACTTCCTCCTTCTCCTTCTCCTCATCTTCCTCCTCTTCTCTTTCTCCCCCTCCTTTCTCCTCATTCTATTTCCTCTTTCTCCTCCCCGCCTTTCTCCTTCCCTTCCTCCTCTTTCTCTTCTTCCTCCTCCTCCTTCTCCATTCTCACCACCGAGCCAGCCGAAGTGGAGGCCCTTGGGCCCGAAGCTTGGATCCCGTCGCTCAGTGTCGGTCGGGAGAGGAGGATTGGCGGAGAGAGACCCCTGCTCTCCCCTGCCAGACTGGAAAAAGAATGTCTGGTTGGGAGAGAGTAGATCGAGGGCTTGAGAAATGTGTTTGTCTCTTGGAGGGTTGCCTCCCCCTCTAGGCTGTAAGCTCACTGTGGGCAGGGAATGTGTCTGTTTGTTGTCATATTGTACTCTCCCAAATGCTTAGTACAATGCTCTGTACACAGTAAGTGCTCAATAAATACAATTAAATGAAAAATACAATTGAATGAATGAATGAACAAGGCAGAGAGGAAAGGAAAGTGGGCCTGGGAGCCAGAAGGACCTGGATTCTCATTCTGGTTCTGCCACTTACCTGATGTGTGACCTTGGGTGAGCCACTTCACTTCTCTGCTTCAGTTCCCTCATCTGCATAGTGGGGTTTCAGTACGTGTTCTCCCTCCTTCTTAGACCGTGAGCATCACGAGGAGCCTGATTATCCCGTATCTCCACCAGCCTTTAGTACAATGCTTGGCACATAGTAAACACTTAGCAAATACAACGTAATAATGATTGGGTGTGCAGCATACTGTTGAGTAGGTGTAGGAGGTGATAGATGGGGTGTTCCGGGGGATGTCGATGGTGTGTGGGTGCCTGTTTTGGGTGGGGTGTGTGTCTGACTCCTTAGGATCGGTGACAGGGGCTCCACAGTATCGCCCCTGCAGTCCCAGGGCTCAAAAATGAACATGGAGTTGCTCACCTGTTCAGGTACCCGGAGGATGCCTTCCCCCATGGGTTTAAGACTGACGCCTCCTTGCCATGGCAATGGACACCATGGCAACTGGCCGGGAACCTCATTGTTCCACGGAGTCCAATTAGGGTCAACTATTTTCAGTCTTTCCTATATCCCAAGCCCCGGATGGACAGCTCAGTCCCTCATTTCAGTCAAAGGAAAAAAGAGAGGGAAAGCAATTTTCTCGGTGGCCCACAGTAAACTATGGTAACGCCCAGTTTGGAATCCAGGTTCCCGATCCTAACGGAGCAGCAAGTGACCAGTTCCTTCAGTGCTTTAGGGTCTGATTGAATCTATGTAGAGTTGCTCACCTGGAGCAAGTGAAAAAAATTTCTCAGGGTTGAGGAGGGCACTGAGGACAACTTGGTCCGAGGTCAGGGGAAATTAAGGACAGGCTGGTGGATGTTTTCTTTGAATCTAGCAGGGCAGACTCCAGAGCAGCACAAATAGCTCTCCCAGGGCCCGAGAAACAGAAAGATGGTTTTAGTAACAGTGGGCAGATGTCACTCAGTCTGATCTCCAGTGAGGATGATCTCTGACCCCCCCTCAGCCCCACCACCTTTTTTTGTGGTATTTGTTAAACTCTATTTGTCTCCTACTACAACACAGCCCACATACTTCCCTCCTCAATGCCAACCATCACACTGTACCTCAATCACGTCTATCTCGCCGCCGATCTCTCCGCTGACCTCTCACCCATGTCCTGCCTCTGGCCTGGAACGCCCTCCTTCTTCATATCCAACAGACAATTACTCTCTCCTCTTTCAAAGCCTTATGGAAGGAGCATCTCCTCCAAGAGGCCCTCCCTGACTAAGCCCTCCTTTCCTCTTCTCCCTTTCCCTTCTGGGTCGCCCTGACTCGCTCCCTTTGTTCATCCCCCCCCCCCAGCCTCACAGCATTTATGTACATATCCGTAATTCATTTATTTATATTAATGTCTGCTCCCTCTCTAGAATGTAAACTCACTGTGGATAGGGAATGTATCTGTTATATTGTACTCCCCCAAATGTTTAGACCAGTGCTTTGAACACAGTAAACACTCAATAAATACTACTAAGTCCCACACTGCAGGAAGCTGACAGGAGTGGTAGGGAGGGAAACCGAGGCATGTATCCCAGGGAACATGGCGTCACTCCCTGAGTGGCAGGATAGAATGGGTATCTCGGAGATCATCAAGAACTCCTAATCTTCCCACTCCAACTCTGTCCTCCCCTAGGGGCTCCCAATGCCGTAGATAAAACCCCTAACCTCCCTGTTTCAAAGCCTTTAACCTTTGTGCTATCCTCCACTCATCTAAGCGTGGCTTAGTGGAAAGAGCCTGGGCTTGGGAGTCAGAGGACGTGGGTTCTAATCCCGGCTCTCCCTCTTGTCTGCTGTGTGACATTGGGCAAGTCACTTCACTTCTCTGGGCCTCAGTTATCTCATCTGTAAAATGGGGATTAAGACTGTGAGCCTCATGTGGGACAACCTGATTACCTTGTACCCCCCCAGTGCTTAGAACAGTGCTTAGCACATAGTAAGCGCTCAACAAATGCCATCATCATCGTCCCATGTGGGACAACCTGATTACCTTGAATCTACTCCCGTGCTCATAACAGTGCTTGGCACATAGTAAGTCCTTAACAAATACCGTAATTATTATTATTATTACTTTAGACTGGACTCTAGGCTGTAATCAATAAGTCAGTGGTATCTACTGAGCACTTACTGTGTGCAGAGCACTGTATGAGGTGCTTGGGAGAGTACAATATAACAGAACTGATAGACACGTTGATAGACTCTAAGATCCTGTGGGCAGGGAATGTGTCTACCAACTCTGTTGTACTCTCCCAAGTGCTTCGTACAGTGCTCTGCACAGTGAGTGATCACTGAATACCAGTCACTGATTGACTAATGTCTCTCATTCAGCCGCACACCAAATTCTGTCCGTTCTACCTTCACAATATCTCTAGAACCCACCTCTTCCTCTCCATTTAGTACAGTGCTCTGCACACAGTAAGTGCTCAATAGATACGTTCGGATGAATGAATGTCCAACCTGATTTGCTTGTCTCCACCCCAGCGCCTAGTAAAGCGCCTGACATATAGTAAGCCCTTAACAAATACCACAATGATTATTAAGAGTATCATGAAGAGGAAGAAGCAGAAAGTCAGAATCTGACAAGCAGGCTCCCCAAGGTGTCAGCTGTGTGGCTGTGGGCAAGTCACTTCACTTCTCTGTGCCTCAGTTCCCTCATCTGTAAAATGGGGATGAAGACTGTGAGCCTCACGTGGGACAACCTCATTCCCCTGTATCTACCCCAGCGCTTAGAACAGTGCTCTGCACATAGTAAGTGTTTAACAAATACCAACATTATTATCTAATATCCTAGTAAAATTAATTACAACACACTCCAGTGGCTGGCTTTACCTAGTTTATCCAACACGCTAGAAGCAGGGTGGCCATAATGGTTAGAGCACATTCTGTGAGTCAGAAAGAACTGGAGTCTAATCCTGACTTCACAACTTGTCTGCTGTGAGACCTTGGGCAATTCACTTCACTTCTCTGTGCCTCTATTCCCTCATCCCTCAAATTCATTCATTCATTCATTATTGAGCACTTACTTTGTGCAGAACACTGTACTAAGCACTTGGAAAGTACAATTGGGCAACAAATAGAGACATTCCCTACCCAACAGGTTCACAGTCTAGAAGGGGGGAGACAGACAACAAAACAAAACAAAGCAAGTGAACAGACATCGATAGAATCAATGTAAATAAATAGAATTATAGTATATACACATCAATAAAATAAATAGAATAATCAATATGTACATATATGTGGGGCGGGAGGTAGAGCAGAGGGAGGGAGTCGGGGTGATGGGGAGGGGAGGAGGAGCAGAGGTAAAGGGGGGTTCAGTGCGGGAAGGCCTCCTGGAGGAGGTGAGCTTTCAGTAGGGCTTTGAAGGGGGGAAGTGTGCTAGTTTGGCGGATGTGAGCAGGGAGGGCGTTCCAGGCCAGAGGTAGGACACGGGCCAGGATTTCGACAGCGGGACAGGCGAGAATGAGACCCAGTGAGGAGGTTAGCGGTCCCAGAGGAGCGGAGGGTGCGGGCTGGGCTGGAGAAGGAGAGAAGGGAGGTGAGGGAGGAGGGGGTAAGGAGATGGACAGCTTTGAAGCCAAGAGTGAGAAATTTTTGCCTGATAAAAAGGTTGACAGGTGGCCACTGGAGATTTTTGAGGAGGGGGGTGACATGCCTACAGCATTTCTGTAGAAAGATAATCCGGGCAGCAGAGTGAAGTATAGACCGAAGTGGGGAGAGACAGGAGGTTGGGAGATCAGAAAGGAGGCTGATGCAGTCATCCAGGAGGGAGAGGATGAGTGACTGTATTAACAAGGTAGCGGTTTGGATAAAGAGGAAAGGGCGGATCTTGGTGATGTGATGAAGGTGAGACGGGCAGGTTTTGGTGACAGATTGGATGTGTGGATGAATAAATACCATCGATTGATTGAATGATTGCTCCACTTTTAAACACTCAATCTCCTTGTCCCCTCCTACCTCGCCTTGCTACTCTCCTACTACAATCCGGTGCGCACACTTCACTCCTCTAAAGCCAACCTTCTGACTTGATCTGTAAGCCCGTCATTGGACAGGGATCTTCTCTATCTGTTGCCGAATTGTCCATTCCAAGCGCTTAGTACAGTGCTCTGCACATAGTAAGCTTTCAATAAATACTAGTGAATGAATGAATCTTGTCCATCTCGCCACCCTCCTCTCGTCCACGTCCTGCCTCTGGCCTGGAACGCCCTTCCTCCTCATATCTGACAATGGCTCTTCCCCCCTACAAAGCCTTATTGAAGACCCATCTCCTCCAAGAGGTCTTCCCTGATTAAGCCCTCCTTTCCTTTTCTTCCACTCCCTTCTTCCTCACCCTGACTTGTTCCCTTGATTCAAGCCCCCTCCCAGCCCCACAGCACTTATGTGCACCTCAATAACTTATTTATTTCTATTAATGTCTGTCTCCCCCGCTAGACTGTAAGCTCGTTGTGGGCAGGGACTATATAATAATGTTGGTATTTGTTAAGCGCTTAGTATGTGCAGAGCACTGTTCTAAGTGCTGGGGGAGATACAGGGTCATCAGCTTGTCCCACGTGAGGCTCACAGTTAATCCCCATTTTCCAGATGAGGTCACTGAGGCACAGAGAAGTGAAGTGACTTGCCTAAGGTCACACAGCAGACAAGTGGCAGAGTCGGCATTAGAACCCATGACCTTCTGTCTCTTAGGCCCAGGCTCTATCCATTACACCATGCTGCTTCTACCCGGCCCCACAACTCTTATATATGTATCTGTAATTTTATTTATTTATATTGATGTCTATTTGTAATAATAATAATAATGTTGGTATTTGTTAAGCGCTCATTATGTGCAGAGCACTGTTCTAAGCGCTGGGGTAGATACGGGGTCATCAGGTTGTCCCACGTGAGGCTCACAATCTTAATCCCCGTTTTACAGATGAGGTAACTGAGGCACAGAGAAGTTAAGTGACTCGACCACAGTCACACAGCTGACAAGATCTCTGCCTCCCCCACTCTAGACTGGGAACTGGTTGTGGGCAGAGACGGTCTCTCTTTATTGCCGTATTGTACTTTCCCAAAGTCTGAGTACAGTGTTCTGCACACAGTAAACAATAAATTGAATAAATGAATGAATGAATGGTAACCGCTTAATAAATACCACAATTATTGTTATTAATAAATTCGATTGATTGATTGGTGTCATTCAATACCATTGATTGATGGCAGTTTGACCCGATTTCCCCTTGGGGGAGTCAGAGCACCACCCTGCCTTGGTCATGGGCGGGGGGGGGGGGGGGGTCGGTATTCATTAATTCATTCAATCGTATTTATTGAGCGCTTACTGTGTGCAGAGCACTGAAGGCACCTGTGAAGGCACCAACTGTGCTAAGTTCACAGCCTAGGCCTATGTGAACATTCCTAAGCTGCTATTTGGACACCCTGATCGCACCTGGACTTAATATTATTAATTATTATCAATATCATGAGAAGCAGCATGGCCTAGTGGAAAGAACCTGGGCTTGGGAGTCTGAGGTCGTAGGTTCTAATCCCAGCTCCGCCACTTGTCAGCTGTGTGACCTTGGGCAAGCCACTTAACTTCTCTGTGCCTCAGTGACCTCATCTGTAAAATGGGGATTAAAACTGTGAGCCCCACTGGGACAAATTGATGACCTTGTATCTCCCCCAGCGCTTAGAATAGTGCTTGGCACATAGTAAGTGCTTAACAAATACAACATTTTCATCATTATTACTATTAATGATAATAATAATAATGGTATTTGCTAAGCACTTAACGAGTGCCAGACACTGTATTAAGCACTGGCGTGGCTTCAAGCAAATCGTCCTGGACACAGTCCCTGTCCCACAGGGGGCTCACAGTCTTAATTCTCATTTTCCAGATGAGAGAACTGAGGCCCAGAAGAGTGAACTGACTTGCCCGAGGTCACACAGCAGACAAGTAGCAGAGTCAGGATTAGCACCCACCACCCTCTGACTCCCAGACCTGGGATCTACCCACCGTGTCATGCTGCCCCTCTCATGTGTCCCCACCACATG